>NC_086452.1:223837377-224191127 GCF_028390025.1 Pseudophryne corroboree | reverse complement strand
AACTGGCTCTACAGAGGCAAGATGTCCACCTCATCATCATCCTCCGATTCCTCACCCCTTTCACTGTGTAAATCCCCCTCCTCACAGATTATTAATTCGTCCCCACTGGAATCCACCATCTCAGGTCCCTGTGTACTTTCTAAAGGCAATTGCTGCTGGTGAATGTCTCCACGCAGGGCCGGTTCAAGGCCGCTCTGCGCCCCGGGCAGGAAACGGGGCGTGGCCTAATACAGGGGGCATGGTCAGTTACGCCCCCTGTACATTACTAGCGCCGCTTGAATGCTGAGCGGTGCGCGATGACATCATCGCGCACCGCTCAGCAAAGGTACTCTCCACGAAGGGAAACTAGACGCGTAGCGTCTAGTTCCCTTCACAGGAGGCGGGGACACAGCGGGCCGGGCAGCGGAGGCGGACGGGGGACACAGCGGGCAGCAGTGGCGGATCTTGCCACGGTGCGGCGCCCTCCGGAAGGCGGCGCCCCGGGCAAAAGTCCTGCTTGCCCGTGGCAAGATCCGCTACTGTCTCCACGGAGGAATTGATTATAATTAATTTTGATGAACATCATCTTCTCCACATTTTCTGGAAGTAACCTCGTACGCCGATTGCTGACAAGGTGAGCGGCTGCACTAAACACTCTTTCGGAGTACACACTGGAGGGAGGGCAACTTAGGTAGAATAAAGCCAGTTTGTGCAAGGGCCTCCAAATTGCCTCTTTTTCCTGCCAGTATACGTACGGACTGTCTGACGTGCCTACTTGGATGCGGTCACTATATAATCCTCCACCATTCTTTCAATGGTGAGAGAATCATATGCAGTGACAGTAGACGACATGTCAGTAATCGTTGGCAGGTCCTTCAGTCCGGACCAGATGTCAGCACTCGCTCCAGACTGCCCTGCATCACCGCCAGCGGGTGGGCTCGGAATTCTTAGCCTTTTCCTCGCACCCCCAGTTGCGGGAGAATGTGAAGGAGGAGATGTTGACGGGTCACGTTCCGCTTGACTTGACAATTTTCTCACCAGCAGGTCTTTGAACCTCTGCAGACTTGTGTCTGCCGGAAAGAGAGATACAACGTAGGTTTTAAATCTAGGAGCGAGCACGGTGGCCAAAATGTAGTGCTCTGATTTCAACAGATTGACCACCCGTGAATCCTGGTTAAGCGAATTAAGGGCTCCATCCACAAGTCCCACATGCCTAGCGGAATCGCTCTGTTTTAGCTCCTCCTTCAATGTCTCCAGCTTCTTCTGCAAAAGCCTGATGAGGGGAATGACCTGACTCAGGCTGGCAGTGCCTGAACTGACTTCACGTGTGGCAAGTTCAAAGGGTTGCAGAACCTTGCACAACGTTGAAATCATTCTCCACTGCGCTTGAGTCAGGTGCATTCCCCCTCCTTTGCCTATATCGTGGGCAGATGTATAGGCTTGAATGGCCTTTTGCTGCTCCTCCATCCTCTGAAGCATATAGAGGGTTGAATTAAACCTCGTTACCACCACCTCTTGCTTCAGATGATGGCAAGGCAAGTTCAGGAATGTTTGGTGGTGCTTCAGTCTTCTGTACGCGGTGCCTGAATGCCGAAAGTGGCCCGCAATTCTTCGGGCCACCGACAGCATCTCTTGCACGCCCCTGTCGTTTTTTAAATAATTCTGCACCACCAAATTCAATGTATGTGCAAAACATGGGACGTGCTGGAATTTGCCCAGATGTAATGCACGCACAATATTGCTGGCGTTGTCCGATGTCACAAATCCCCAGGAGAGTCCAATTGGGGTAAGCCATTCTGCGATGATCTTCCTCAGTTGCCGTAAGAGGTTGTCAGCTGTGTGCCTATTCTGAAAAGCGGTGATACAAAGCGTAGCCTGCCTAGGAACGAGTTGGCGTTTGCGAGATGCTGCTACTGGTGCCGCCGCTGCTGTTCTTGCTGCGGGAAGCAATACAGCTACCTAGTGGGCTGTCACAGTCATATAGTCCTGAGTCTGCCCTGCTCCACTTGTCCACATGTCCGTGGTTAAGTGGACATTGGGTACAACTGCATTTTTTAGGACACCGGTGAGTCTTTTTCTGAGGTCTGTGTACATTTTCGGTATCGCCTGCCTAGAGAAATGGAACCTAGATGGTATTTGGTACCGGGGACACAGTACCTCAATCAAGTCTATAGTTGCCTCTGAATTAACGATGGATACCGGAACACGTTTCTCACCGCCCAGGCTGCCAAGGCCTGAGTTATCTGCTTTGCAGCAGGATGACTGCTGTGATATTTCATCTTCCTCGCAAAGGACTGTTGGACAGTCAATTGCTTACTGGAAGTAGTACAAGTGGTCTTCCGACTTCCCCTCTTGGATGACGATCGACTCCCAGCAGCAACAACAGCAGCGCCAGCAGCAGTAGGCGTTACACTCAAGGATGCATCGGAGGAATCCCAGGCAGGAGAGGACTCGTCAGACTTGACAGTGACATGGCCTGCAGGACTATTGGCTTTCCTGGGTAAGGAGGAAATTGACACTGAGGGAGTTGGTGGTGTGGTTTGCAGGAGCTTGGTTACAAGAGGAAGGGATTTAGTGGTCAGTGGACTGCTTCCGCTGTCACCCAAAGTTTTTGAACTTGTCACTGACTTATGATGAATGCGCTGCAGGTGACGTATAAGGGAGGATGTTCCGAGGTGGTTAACGTCCTTACCCCTACTTATTACAGCTTGACAAAGGCAACACACGGCTTGACACCTGTTGCCCACATTTGTGTTGAAATAATTCCACACCGAAGAGCTGATTTTTTTTGTATTTTGTCCAGGCATGTCAATGGCCATATTCCTCCCACGGACAACAGGTGTCTCCCCGGGTGCCTGACTTAAACAAACCACCTCACCATCAGAATCCTCCTTGTCAATTTCCTCCCCAGTGCCAGCAACACCCATATCCTCATCCTGGTGTACTTCAACAGTGACATCTTCAATTTGACTATCAGGAACTGGACTGTGGGTGCTCCTTCCAGCAATTGCAGGGGGCGTGCAAATGGTGGAAGGCGCAAGCTCTTCCCGTCCAGTGTTGGGAAGGTCAGGCATCGCAACCGACACAATTGGACTCTCCTTGGGGATTTGTGATTTTGAAGAACGCACAGTTCTTTGCTGTGCTTTTGCCAGCTTAAGTCTTTTCTTTTTTCTAGCGAGAGGATGAGTGCTTCCATCCTCATGTGAAGCTGAACCACTAGCCATGAACATAGGCCAGGGCCTCAGCCGTTCCTTGCCACTCCGTGTCGTAAATGGCATATTGGCAAGTTTACGGTTTTCCTCAGACGCTTTTAATTTTGATTTTTGGGTCATTTTACTGAACTTTTGTGTTTTGGATTTTACATGCTCTCTACTATGACATTGGGCATCGGCCTTGGCAGACGACGTTGATGGCATTTCATCGTCTCGGCCATGACTAGTGGCAGCAGCTTCAGCACGAGGTGGAAGTGGATCTTGATCTTTCCCTTTAACCTCCACATTTTTGTTCTCCATTTTTTAATGTGTGGAATTATATGCCAGTATCAATAGCAATGGCCTACTACTATATTTACTGCGCAAAACTAAAATGCACCACAGGTATAGAATGTAGATGGATAGTATACTTAATGGATGACGAGTGACGACACAGAGGTAGGTAGTACAGCAGTGGCCTACCGTACTGCTATAAGTATATATATATAGTATACTGGTGGACACTGTCAGCAAACTGCAAAACTGTCTAAAATGTACCACAGGTATAGAATGTAGATGGATAGTATACTTAATGGATGATGAGTGACGACACAGAGGTAGGTACAGCAGTGGCCTACCGCACTGCTAAAAGTATATATATAGTATACTGGTGGACACTGTCAGCAAACTGCAAAACTGTCTAAAATGCACCACAGGTATAGAATGTAGATGGATAGTATACTTAATGGATGACGAGTGACGACACAGAGGTAGGTACAGCAGTGGCCTACCGTACTGCTATAAGTATATATAGTATACTGGTGGACACTATCAGCAAACTGCAAAACTGTCTAAAATGCACCACAGGTATAGAATGTAGATGGATAGTATACTTAATGGATGACGAGTGACGACACAGAGGTAGGTAGTACAGCAGTGGCCTACCGTACTGCTATAAGTATATATATATAGTATACTGGTGGACACTATCAGCAAACTGCAAAACTGTCTAAAATGCACCACAGGTATAGAATGTAGATGGATAGTATACTTAATGGATGACGAGTGACGACACAGAGGTAGGTAGTACAGCAGTGGCCTACCGTACTGCTATAAGTATATATATAGTATACTGGTGGACACTGTCAGCAAACTGCAAAACTGTCTAAAATGCACCACAGGTATAGAATGTAGATGGATAGTATACTTAATGGATGACGAGTGACGACACAGAGGTAGGTAGTACAGCAGTGGCCTACCGTACTGCTATAAGTATATATATAGTATACTGGTGGACACTGTCAGCAAACTGCAAAACTGTCTAAAATGCACCACAGGTATAGAATGTAGATGGATAGTATACTTAATGGATGACGAGTGACGACACAGAGGTAGGTAGTACAGCAGTGGCCTACCGTACTGCTATAAGTATATATATAGTATACTGGTGGACACTGTCAGCAAACTGCAAAACTGTCTAAAATGCACCACAGGTATAGAATGTAGATGGATAGTATACTTAATGGATGACGACACAGAGGTAGGTAAAGCAGTGCACTCTGCACTGTACTCCTCCTATATAATATTAATTATACTGGTGGTCCCCAGTCCCCACAATAAAGCAGCACACTGAGCACAGATATGGAGTGTTTTTCAGGCAGACAACGTATACTGGTGGTCACTGTCAGCAAAACTCTGCACTGTACTCCTGCTATAGCTGCTCTCCAGTCCCCACAATTAAGCAGTGTGAGCACTCAGCACAGATATATTATGCAGCACACTGAGCACAGATATGGTATGGAGCGTTTTTTTCAGGCAGAGAACGGATAAAAAAAACTGGTGGTCACTTAAGTTATCAGCAAAACTCTGCACTGTACTCCTCCTCCTAACAGCTGCTCCCCAATCCTCCCCACAATTAAGCAAAAGCAATAAACCAATCAACTTCTCTAGTTCCACAATAAACGGAGAGGACGCCAGCCACGTCCTCTCCCTATCATCTCCAATGCACGAGTGAGAAAATGGCGGCGACGCGCGGCTGCTTATATAGAATCCGAATCTCGCGAGAATCCGACAGCGGGATGATGACGTTCGGGCGCGCTCGGGTTAGCCGAGCAAGGTGGGAAGGTTCGAACCTGCCTCGGACCCGTGTAAACAAGGTGAAGTTCGGGGGGGTTCGGTTTCCGAGAAACCGAACCTGCTCATCACTAGTAATAACAGACTGGAATGTAGGGTTAGATATAGTTCCAGTAAAATGTATTAATTCACATATTTACCATAATGAGCTTGACGTGTGCTTAAGTGTAAAAGTAGGACTCATACTGCATACTGGGGCATATGCATCAAAGCTTGGAGAGAGATAAAGTGGACGGAGATAAAGTAACAACCAATCAGCTCCTGTCATTTTTCAAACACAGCCTGTAACATGGCAGTTAGGAGCTGATTGGGTGGACCTTTATCTCTCTCCACTTTATAACACTCTAAGGCTTAGTACAGTGTATAGGCCTAATTCATGTCTGTATGTGCAATTGGGATTTTCTAGACTTTAGAATTACTAATGTTAGCAACTGAAGCTGCTGACCAGGAATGAAAAGAAACCCACGCCGGAGCCAATCTCATTTGCGGGCACATTTGCAGCCTACACCCAATTAAGGAGAACATCAAATGCTAGGGTAGACTTGTGGCTGAGCAGACTGCACACACAATAGCAACTCTGGCGCCATATTTTCCTGTGCACATGATCGCATAAACAGACCCTATAAATGGTTACTAAACTCCCCGTTCACACCTCCAAATGGTCCGTTCCCTTTCCATGAAATCCTCATTGCGAGCCAGATCGCAGCAGCAGCTTGGCGCATGCACATTGCATTTGCAACACATGCACAGTCTGCCAATAATCGTTATGTTGCGTGAACATCGAACACTGCATACAAACATGAATTTGGCCCATAGACTGCAAAACTTGGAGACAGATAAAATGGAGAGAGATAAATTATCGGCCAATCAGCTCCTAACTGTCATGTTACAAGTTGTGTTTGAAAAATGACAGGAGCTGATAAGTTGGTAGTGGACTCCGGAATCTGCCGAAACCACCGGAGGGGTAAGTATCATTATTATTATTTTAACTTGTGCCGCAGGACTTTCAGAGCTGATAACCCTGTGACCATTTTTTAAAATGTTATACAGTGGGTATTGGGAGAATGCATATCTGTGGTAATCCAAAAATGGGCAAGAGGTTCGTGAGTTTTTTTTTACCTTGCTAAACTTTGTGCCAAAATGAATTTCCCCCATGTAGCATGTGTACCATTATTATGCAGTATTTATCCCATGTTTATGTAGTTTGATAATGCCTGATTTAGATTACCTTATAACTTCACAATAATGGGAAAGAGACACAGTACGCAATTGGCGTATGGGGTACCGTAAGGGTACGTACTTAGCGTAGCATACGCTAGGCCGTGATCGAGATGCACATGCGACACGCTCGCTCACAGCTTAATGCGTGGTGTCGAGCACGCTATAGGCGAGCGACTACCGTAATGCTACGCTACCAGCGTAGCGGACGCTCGAGACCACGAGGAGATCACGAGCGGCGCAGACGCTCACAAGATGACAATCAGTAAACCTTGAATGTAACACACAGAAAGGATACTCTTATACTGTAAACCTTGTACTGAAACACTGTAGCGATATAACGCTGCTTAACCTTGTTAACACTAAAGCTGCTTGAGCGATCGAGACGCTCCTATAACCCTCTGCAATGTAATGAACACACGATACCGTGCTAAGGATCCAACACCTTTACTAACAAGCTTTTAGTTATATCGAATAGGGGTAAAACAGTTACAAGTCATACACTACATACTAACATATAATTCTAACAGAATATCTAGACAGAAATATACAATAACATTACAATCTTATACTAAACAGAGAGAGAGAATGTGGCCAATACAAACAAAGAGCGAGATAATCACAGAGAATTACTTACACACACTGGGAACGATCGCAGCGCAGCCTGGTACCAGCCTTGAGTTAGTCAATATGAAAACCGTTTGTGGAGAGTGGGGGAGCTGTTCAGGCTGGCTGATCTTATATACACTGAGTACAGTATACTACAAAGGGACCTACAATCTCATTGTTCATTGGACACAGGAATGTCTCCTCGCATCATATCAAAAGGTCATAGGTTAGTTTGAACAGGTGGGCTGTGACTATTTCAAACAGCTCAGGTGGGTGGGAATCTCCGGATTCCCGCCGCATGGATAATGAATCGCAAATATATGAAATGTCCAGAATCTACTAATGGCCATAACTATACGCAGGAGCGATTAATCTTTACCTAACCAGCACCGAATTGTTGCTATTAAAATACTCTTCAGTTAGGTACCACACACAGCTGTTCAAACCCTGTCTGACCCTTCGTACCACACAAAGAGGGATTCCCAAGTCCATGAACAAGTCACATTACACAAACTTACAGTTATTACTAAGGGGAACATTATCTATAAAACATGCTATATGGATTTATTATCTAACGATTGAGTCGCCCGCTAGACGCACACAAACTCTACCGTAAATGCACATACCACGCGCTCGAGCGCATGGCCGAGGCGCCATCACGCGGCTGCGAGTATCCGCACGCACGGGAGAGAATGTGCACGTGCAGCAGGCACGCGCATGAGGTGAATATATGACAACGTGCGGCGTGATATTTTTCTGACTTTGACAGTCCACCCTTTGGCAGTCATCAATAACTGCCACTTCCTAAAAACAGTTCAAAAAGAGAAAAATATATGTCATGATAAATACATTTCTATGATTGGGTAAGGGAGAAGAGAAGAAGGTGGGAAAAAAAGTATGACCTAGTGAGATAGTAGAAGCATGTATGTATGAGTCCATGTCTGAGGGGTCATGCATCATCGTGCCGCACGTGTTCCAAATCAAGCTTCGAGGCATTGCGAAGTATACATTTGAATTCCTTCTTATCCCGTATTACGGGTCTGTGGATGGGCTGTCAAACCTTACCGAGCTCTTTTCGGCTTTTGGTTGCAACAAAATGGGGGAGCACATTCCAGTTGATGATACATGAATGGGGGGACACGTGAGCGCTGATATCCGTGCCTGTATTCCCTATCGACTATGTGTGTCATTACCTGAAGGTTGTAGAGATGAAGATAAGAAGCAATTATGGTAAATGCAGTCATAAACTATGTGAGTTTAATGTACATTTGCCGATTGAGGTCTTGTCTGATGTCTTGTCTCGATGTACATGTTGACTGTAGTCTCCCGATGCTTTTGCTATAATTGCTTGAGCAAAAAGCTTTCTCAATGTCCATAGACTTACAATCTTTGAAGTGTTGGGCTATCGTAAAATTTTAGAGTCACTAGGGAAAATGGGGGTCTATGGCATTGTCCATCAATGGTCTGTGTAAAAGGTTGTCAAATTCTTCTTCCAAGCGGATGTCTTTGTACCTTGGAGGAAAACAAAGGAGAAACGGGTGAAAGAAACGGACCGTGGAATCACATTTTCATCACAACATTGTCTCTATTGTTGGGTCATACATCAAATTAGTCGTTGTTAATACAGTGTCCTCGCTTCTTAAACTCATCACTCGGGCACTACGTTTACACTTCGTTAAAACCCGAATGCATCTAAATATCAGACCAACCAATATGGCGACTCCCAGAATACACAAAAGAAATTTCCCTACATCCATGATAATACCTTGGGCCCATTCTCCTAAACCAGAGAACCAATTTCGTGGGTTCAACCATGACACCCAACTGGTCAGCTCATTACCCACAGCAGCGAGTGTGAGATTGTGTTTCCTTCGAAACTCCCACTTCAATTGCTAAATGTCATCCATCTTTTGGTCTATGACCTCGGCCGGGTCCTCAGTGCTATTTGTAATATACGTGCAGCACTTGATTCCATATTGAGTTGCCAGGGTTACACAATACCCGCCTGTCACAGCTGTGAGGTAATTGAGAATCATCCTATGCTGAACCAGTTCTGTTTTGTAGGCTTGTAACTCTTTCCCAGTGTACCTGAATGTGTCGTCATACATTTCGGTGATATTGTCTAATAAATTTGCAAGCGCAGATATATATTTATATTTATCACTCCTCTAGCAATACGAGTGATATCTAACGCGAGTAGGAATTGAATCCCGGTGGATTCATGGATCAGGTCGGAGGCTGAATGCTCTGTTCTTTCTATCAGGTGCCGTTTAACGATGTGCTCGTAATGAGTGTGAGTATAAGGAGCTTGGGCACCACGGTGAATATCTTTCATTTTAGTGTGGGATACAGTCATTACCTCAGGCAGTACTTTTCCAATATAACATAACCCTTCTGAGTTTGGGGCAAGCCACTTATACGCCTTCCTCCCGCATATGAAGTATGCATCATCGGGGAAAACATATGGGACGGAGTGTGACATAACCATATTACAGATTTTCCATGTGAACTCTCCTAACCCTAATTCTTCCATCTGTTTAGTACACGTATCAGTTTGTACGATCTGTGCACAGTATCCTGGTGATACTTCTCCAACTCGCATGATCCTACTTCCTAAGGTGTACCTATACCGAAAGAATTTCCTATGGTCGGCTATCTGGCGTATAAGTTCTGTGTCTACGGGCAATCTGTCGGCTCTATGTGAGAATGTCATGGTTTGATTACTCCATGACACTTCCCAATTTCCCGGCTTTCGGGGATTGGAAATGTTAAAGCACACTAAGGACCTATCCACATGATATTGGTGGAGCTTCAAACTAGGAGGACTAGAGATATTAAACCTCTTGTCCACCGGCCTCCCACCACTTAGCTCAAGTACCTCTCCTACCGTTAAAGGGAATGGTACTAGTCCTGATTTGCTATGGCCTTGAGGTACTTGAGAGCATACCCAACAGTCTGTCTGATTTAACACTTTACCCACTAAGGAGTGATAGTCACTCAATGGATGCCGGTCCATGTGGACATTAAAACTGGACTGACATTTCTTTATGCACCCATCCTCAACTATATTGTCACAATGCCTACAGATGCAGTTCTCTTCAGCTAACAATCCTTCACAATTCCTTCTATTGTCAATGCTACCAGATCGTTTTCTGATACTCGCCTTTACTCTGAGATTATGTTGTTCTTGGAAATCTACGCCTGCATCCTGGTCATCAGAACCCATTCCCGATCCTTTCTCGACCTCCATGGTACTCTCACCGAAACAGACTGCTCTGGTCAACATCATGGTCAACAGGAAAATCCGGATCACAGTCTATTGGGGCAAGTCCATCTTTGAGGAGTAAAAGGGGAAAAATAAGAAGGGGGAAAGGAGATAGGAGGGAGGTGGGAACTGGAGAAAATAACAAATGGGAAAAAGAAATCTGGCTCGACAAGCTTCCGGTCTTGTTATTCTCAGCGCTCAGGTGTCGTCTCAATCCTCCCTGAACAGACACTCTAGTGATACAACCTCTACCGTCTGTTCTTTATCACGGGATCTCTCTGGGTCAGTGACCTTTTTACAATGAGACGAATGGACCCAAGTCTCTCTCTCGGCAACCTTCAAAGCAGTTGTGCTGGTCAATAAGACTTGATATGGTCCTTCCCATCTGTCAATAAGGCAACCTGAGCGTAGAAAATTCCGTATCATTACATAATCCCCAGGTTCAATGTCATGACAATTACTGTCTGGCAAATCAGGAATCACCAACTTTAGATTATCATTCTGATTCCTCAATTGCTTACTCATCTTAACCAAGTACTTTACGGTTACTTCATTGTTACATTTCAAATCATCCTGGGGGTTAATCATAACATGGGGTTGTCGACCAAACAGAATTTCAAAAGGAGACAGATTAAGAGGGGACCTGGGAGTAGTTCTGATGCTGTATAATACGATTGGCAAAGGTTCAGGCCATAACAGTCCTGTTTCAGTCATTACCTTGCTCAATTTATTTTTAATAGTGCTGTTTACTCTTTCCCCCTTCGCGCTCGCCTGGGGGCGGTACGGAGTATGCAGCTTACTATTAATTCCCATCAACTTACACATTGTTTGAAATACTTCACCTGTGAAATGGGTACCCCTATCACTTTCAATTATTCTAGGGATACCGTACCTACACACAAATTCCTGTACAATTTTCTTTGCAGTAAATACAGCGGTATTTGTGGCCGCAGGAAATGCTTCAACCCAATTTGAGAATACATCAATACAGACCAAAACATACTTTAAATTTCTACAAGATGGCAATTGTATGAAGTCAATTTGTATTACCTGGAAAGGGCCATCTGTCGGAGGGATATGGGATGGCTCTGTCATTATTGCCTTTCCGATATTCTTCCTCAAGCAGGTGAGACATGTCATTGCTCTTTTACCCGCGTGGGAAGAAAACCCTGGGGCGCACCAATAAGCTCTTACTAGCTTGCATATCCCTTCTTTGCCTAGATGAGTCAGCCCATGTGCTGCTTCCGCTAGACTTGGAAGGTATGCTCTGGGTGCCACTGGTTTACCATGTCCATCTGTCCAGAGTCCTGAGGACTCCTGGTCATATCCTTTTGACTTCCAAACTGCCTTTTCCTGTGGGGAACACAAATTTTGCATTTCACACAATTTCTGTGTGTTTACAGTATTAAATACCATCAGTCGTGTACTATCTGTTTGTATGGGGTTACTAGCTGCTGATTTAGCAGCTTCGTCTGCTCGGCTGTTACCAAGTGATACCGGGTCTTGGCTATACGTGTGAGCTTTACACTTGATAACAGCCACTCTGTCGGGTTCCTGTATCGCTGTTAGAAGTCTTTTGATGTGGGCTGCATGCGCTACGGGTGTGCCAGCTGCCGTCATGAAATTTCTGAGGCGCCATAGGGCTCCGAAATCATGGACTACTCCGAATGCGTACCTAGAATCTGTGTAGATATTGGCTGACTTGCCCTTAGCCAATTCACATGCTCTGGTTAGGGCAACCAGTTCAGCAACTTGTGCTGAGTGAGGTGGGCCTAGCGGTTCTGCTTCTATGGTACCGTGGTCATCTACGACTGCGTATCCAGTACACAAGTCTCCTGAGTCCGTCTGTCTGTGACAACTACCGTCAGTGTAGAAAGTAAAATCTACATCTTCCAGTGGGTTGTTACTGATATCAGGCCTTGCCGTGAAATTTTGGGTCAGATATTCCATACAATCATGTGTGTCATCCCCTGTATTAAATCCTCCTTCACCATTATTCTCATCCTCCACCCTTTGTGCCTGTCCAGGCACACCTGGGAGATACGTTGCAGGATTTAATGCGCTGCATCTCCTTATGGTAATGTTTACGGGGGCCATCAATGCCAATTCCCATCTTGTAAACCGCGCTGATGAGACGTGTCTGGTTTGGGCAGAATTTAGTAAGGCTGACACTGCATGTGGTGTATGAATTGTGAGGTTGTGTCCTAGCACTACATCTTCGCTTTTCGTGACTAGCAATGCTATTGCTGCAACGCTTCGCAAGCATGTGGGGAGGGATCGCGCTACCGTATCTAGCTGAGCACTGTAGTAAGCTACCGGCCTGCTGGCATCACCATGCTTCTGGGTTAAAACACCTGCTGCGCAACCAGCACTCTCTGTTCCGTACAGCTCAAAGGGTTTCCCATAGTCAGGCATACCTAATGCCGGTGCCTGTGTTAGGCACTGTTTTAGTCTTTCAAATGCCATCTCAGATTCGTCTGTGTGCGAGATCCGATCAGGTTTACTTGATGAGACCATCTCCTGCAAAGGTAGGGCTAGTATGGAAAAACCTGGGATCCAGTTACGGCAATACCCACACATTCCTAAAAACGTTCTAATCTGTTGCTGGGTTTGTGGCAGGGTCATGTCACGAATTGCTTGAATTCTATCAGCGGTAAGGTGTCTCAGTCCTTGTGTTAGACAGTGTCCCAAATACTTCACACGGTTCTGGCATAATTGTAACTTGTCTTTGGAAACCTTGTGTCCTGTGTCTGAAAGATGAAACAGGAGCTGTTTCGTATCTCTCAGGGACGCTTCCAATGAATCTGAACACAGTAGTAAATCGTCCACGTACTGTATCAATACTGATCCACTCACTGGTTGGAAAGACTGTAAACAATCATGCAGAGCTTGTGAGAAAATACTTGGACTGTCTATGAAACCTTGGGGTAAGCGAGTCCATGTATATTGAACTCCTCTGTATGTAAATGCAAATAAGTATTGGCTGTCAGGGTGTAGAGGTACCGAGAAGAAAGCGGAGCAGAGGTCAATCACAGTGAAAAATTTGGCAGTGGGAGGGATTTGCATTAGGATGACAGCTGGATTTGGCACTACGGGGAATTGACTCTCAACTATTTTGTTGATCCCTCTTAGATCCTGCACTAATCGGTAACCCCTCCCCCCACTCTTTTTAACAGGGAAGATGGGACTATTTGCAGTGCTGGACGTCCTTACCAGAATGCCCTGTTGTAGCAAGCGCTCCATTACAGGGCAAACTCCCAACTCCACCTCTGGCCCCAGAGGATATTGTGGGATCTTTGGAGCTATCCCACCATCTTTTACTTGCACAACTACTGGGGCTACATTTGCCATCAATCCAGTGTCTTGTCCATCTTTGGTCCAAAGTGACTCCGGTATCTGGGAGATCATTTCTTCTACTTTGGACGGACACCTATTTATAATAACAGTGTGTGACATTAATCTTGTTGGGGAGTCTAGCATATCTTGCGCTTCCTGAGCGTGGTTTTCGGGTATGTCCAAGAACACACCTTCAGGAGTACAGTATATGACGCATCCCATTTTGCACAGTAAATCTCTCCCTAAGAGATTGGTCGGAGCCGATGCAGCCAGCAGGAAAGAATGCTTGGTATGCAAAGGCCCTATCTTAATCTCTGCGGGTTTGCTTAGTAGTGCTGTACTACTCCTGTTACTCCCATGGCTGGAATTGTTTTACCAGTGGTTCTCATGCCCACGGTCGAATTTATCACTGACTTGGCCGCCCCCGTATCTACAAGGAAATTTAGAGATTTACCAGCTACATCAATTGTGACCTCGGGTTCACTTCCAAGGTTCGCAATTAATTTCACTGGCTGCAGATTACAGGTGTGGCCTCGCCCCTATGGTGCGTGGTGGCCTCCCTGTATTGCGCTGGCAGCTATTACCTGTGAAGGGGGTAAATGGGATCTATCAGTGACTTGCCAGTCTCTTTTTGGGGGATACCTTTTTGTTTCCCCTGCGTGTGGCTCATAACTCCGTCTCTGCGGTCCTTGATCCCAATTTCGTGTGTCATGTCGTTGTCTAGGGGGTTGGTATGATCTTTGTGCATTCTTTGATCTACAGTCTCATGCAAAATGTCCCTCTTTATGACAGTAATAACAAGTTACCACATTTGACTTACCCACAGGGGTCGGAGATTTATACAGAGATGGCCTTGTGGTCAGGGCCTGTATACTTACGGCCATAAACTTATCACTTTGTGACTCCCTGTGTCTGGTGATATTCCGTTCATGATCAACAGCGGCCTCTCTCAAAGTAGCCACCGACAGACCTCGCCAACATGGTTGGGTGGTCTGTACCCTTGTCCTTAATACTTCTTTTAAACCTTTCATTAACACAGACTCTGCTACTGCTCTATGATTTACATTTGTCGAAATGTCTTCTATGCCTGTATACTTAGCCATTTCCTGTAGTGCCCGATGAAAATAATCAGCAGCTGTTTCTCCCTCTTTTTGTTTGATGGAAAAATTTTTATTCCATTTGGCAACAGCTGGAAAATACTCTTTTAACTGTAAATTTATTCTCTTTACATTATCTTGGTTGTACACATCCGTAAGGGGTACATCTTCATCTAATTTACAGTCAGCTAAAAATCTTCAGAGTCGACATTGGAGGGTAAGCATGCCCTCAGCAGTATCTGCCAGTCTTTGTTATTGGGCTCCACAGTATTTCCTAGATCTCTAATGTATTTCTGACTAGCAGCTAGATCTTTCCTAGGATCAGGGAATGCAAACACCATTGTTCTTAATTCCATTCGGGAAAAGGGGCAGTGCATGGCGATGTTTCTGACAGGAGTGATTCCTGAAGTGTCAGTTTTCCCATTTGGCACTGCTATTACCCTAACGGGATTAAGTCCAATAACATCCTTCTGAGTAGATTCTACAATATGTGGTGAAATGGTTTCAGCATAGTGTATGGTGCCGTACTTACCAGATGATACGACCTCACCTGTCCCTCCGCTAGGGGGCTTTGATGCTAATCTTACGGGTTGGGCCGTGCCCACTGTTGTTTCTGCTATGGTGGCTGCTAGAGAGAGTGCCAATATTGTTGTTGGCTCATCCTCTTGATCACACTCCTGGGGAAAGTTTAAAACAGGGTACAGCTTGCACGGGTTAGTATTTGCATCAATAATCTTAGTCACATTATTCTTAACATTTATACAATTACTAAGTGCATGTTTATCATTCACCAGTATGCCATTCTCTGTAACCACCTGCTCTCCTGTTATGTATGGTGGCGGTGGCGCCGTGGCTATCAGTTTCTTGATAGGGTTAGATCCAGCCGCCTGAGCCAATCCTCTTTGTATTTCACCCTCCTGCTGCCATAACTGTAAATAGTCATAATGTTTGATTCGTCTCTTTGCAGATTTAATGAGACATATCCTTCTCCTTAGATTTTGCAACACATCTGGGCTAAAACTGCCTACCCGTGGGAACTTTTCCCCATCGTGCACAGTCATTCTTTTCCATTCATCGCACAAAACCTCTGTGTGTGATCCGTATTTCTCACACATTACATACCTTGCCGACCCGATTGGTCGGTTTACTAAGTCAACCCGAACCGAGGTTGATCGCCCCCTACCTGAACAACTGGCCCCCATCCTTGCAGGTGTTGCTTTCACTACCTCTGACCTTCAAATCAGGGTCTTCAGCGAACCCTTACGAAACCAAGATGTCCTGGGCAGGCCGGCGGCGAAGTTTACCGAGTACTCCACTCACTCGCCCACGTCGACCAATACGCCCACACACTGCCTTAGCGCTGGCGTACTCAACCTAGGGCCCCTGCGACCTGAACCTCTATTTACTGGAACATGTGGGTGTGATCCGAAGAGCACTTAACCCTTTCCAGTAACTATTGGTTGTTGGATAATTCCCAAGTGACTAGCGAACTTCCCTTAAAAAATAAAAAATATTACACAAATCACGTTATAATGTACAAATAGCATTTATGACCCCTCTAGCATACGCAAATGGTACTGGGTCAAGTTACTAACTAATGCAGACAATTACGTGCGGTACAATCGTTCTGCACATAAGCAACTAATCTTATGTGCGGAGCGACCAGTGGAATCGAAAATTGTGGCTGCGAATTCCTTCAGCCTGAGCTTAATGGCCTATATGGGTATCGCACCAACCCTTTCTGGTGTTGTGCTACTCTTTATCTATAGCGGACTTCTTAGTCTGCTGTACCTGGACCTCCTGGTCTGTCTGGACCTCCTGGTCTGTGCTACAGTAAACCTCCTGGTCTGCTATACTCTAATGCTCTTTTTTAATGTTTAACAAGGGATGCCTCCCAAGCCACCATGCAGTCACTTACACGTATGTATCTTCACGAGAACTCGATGATTTCCTTTGGTTCAAACCCCAAAATTAGAAACTTATATATATGTATACACACTCTTTCACCTCATATACACTTTACTTTCGATTCTGCGCAGAAATCCCTTTCATTCAGTAACACAGTTCAGTCCAGATGAGTTGCAAATTAGAGAAGGATCTATTAGCTTAAAATTTTGGACACTGAAATTGACTTGCGCTATTATCGCGTTGCCTCCTTTTCGCCTATTTAAAATAATACTATCGTGTGATTTGTATTATGGCGTATGGGGTACCGTAAGGGTACGTACTTAGCGTAGCATACGCTAGGCCGTGATCGAGACGCACATGCGGCACGCTCGCTCACAGCTTAATGCGTGGTGTCGAGCACGCTATAGGCGAGCGACTACCGTAATGCTACGCTACCAGCGTAGCGGACGCTCGAGACCACGAGGAGATCACGAGCGGCGCAGACGCTCACAAGATGACAATCAGTAAACCTTGAATGTAACGCACAGAAAGGATACTCTTATACTGTAAACCTTGTACTGAAACACTGTAGCGATATAACGCTGCTTAACCTTGTTAACACTAAAGCTGCTTGAGCGATCGAGACGCTCCTATAACCCTCTGCAATGTAATGAACACACGATACTGTGCTAAGGATCCAACACCTTTACTAACAAGCTTTTAGTTATATCGAATAGGGGTAAAACAGTTACAAGTCATACACTACATACTAACATATAATTCTAACAGAATATCTAGACAGAAATATACAATAACATTACAATCTTATACTAAACAGAGAGAGAGAGAATGTGGCCAATACAAACAAAGAGCGAGATAATCACAGAGAATTACTTACACACACTGGGAACGATCGCAGCGCAGCCTGGTACCAGCCTTGAGTTAGTCAATATGAAAACCGTTTGTGGAGAGTGGGGGAGCTGTTCAGGCTGGCTGATCTTATATACACTGAGTACAGTATACTACAAAGGGACCTACAATCTCATTGTTCATTGGACACAGGAATGTCTCCTCGCATCATATCAAAAGGTCATAGGTTAGTTTGAACAGGTGGGCTGTGACTATTTCAAATAGCTCAGGTGGGTGGGAATCTCCGGATTCCCACCGCATCGATAATGAATCGCAAATATATGAAATGTCCAGAATCTACTAATGGCCATAACTATACGCAGGAGCGATTAATCTTTACCTAACCAGCACCGGATTGTTGCTATTAAAATACTCTTCAGTTAGGTACCACACACAGCTGTTCAAACCCTGTCTGACCCTTCGTACCACACAAAGAGGGATTCCCAAGTCCGTGAACAAGTCACATTACACAAACTTACAGTTATTACTAAGGGGAACATTATCTATAAAACATGCTATATGGATTTATTATCTAACGATTGAGTCGCCCGCTAGACGCACACAAACTCTACCGTAAATGCACATACCACGCGCTCGAGCGCATGGCCGAGGCGCCATCACGCGGCTGCGAGTATCCGCACGCACGGGAGAGAATGTGCACGTGCAGCAGGCACGCGCATGAGGTGAATATATGGCAACGTGCGGCGTGATATTTTTCTGACTTTGACAGTCCACCCTTTGGCAGTCATCAATAACTGCCACTTCCTAAAAACAGTTCAAAAAGAGAAAAATATATGTCATGATAAATACATTTCTATGATTGGGTAAGGGAGAAGAGAAGAAGGTGGGAAAAAAAGTATGACCTAGTGAGATAGTAGAAGCATGTATGTATGAGTCCATGTCTGAGGGGTCATGCATCATCGTGCCGCACGTGTTCCAAATCAAGCTTCGAGGCATTGCGAAGTATACATTTGAATTCCTTCTTATCCCGTATTACGGGTCTGTGGATGGGCTGTCAAACCTTACCGAGCTCTTTTCGGCTTTTGGTTGCAACAAAATGGGGGAGCACATTCCAGTTGATGATACATGAATGGGGGGACACGTGAGCGCTGATATCCGTGCCTGTATTCCCTATCGACTATGTGTGTCATTACCTGAAGGTTGTAGAGATGAAGATAAGAAGCAATTATGGTAAATGCAGTCATAAACTATGTGAGTTTAATGTACATTTGCCGATTGAGGTCTTGTCTGATGTCTTGTCTCGATGTACATGTTGACTGTAGTCTCCCGATGCTTTTGCTATAATTGCTTGAGCAAAAAGCTTTCTCAATGTCCATAGACTTACAATCTTTGAAGTGTTGGGCTATCGTAAAATTTTAGAGTCACTAGGGAAAATGGGGGTCTATGGCATTGTCCATCAATGGTCTGTGTAAAAGGTTGTCAAATTCTTCTTCCAAGCGGATGTCTTTGTACCTTGGAGGAAAACAAAGGAGAAACGGGTGAAAGAAACGGACCGTGGAATCACATTTTCATCACAACATTGTCTCTATTGTTGGGTCATACATCAAATTAGTCATTGTTAATACAGTGTCCTCGCTTCTTAAACTCATCACTCGGGCACTACGTTTACACTTCGTTAAAACCCGAACGCATCTAAATATCAGACCAACCAATATGGCGACTCCCAGAATACACAAAAGAAATTTCCCTACATCCATGATAATACCTTGGGCCCATTCTCCTAAACCAGAGAACCAATTTCGTGGGTTTAACCATGACACCCAACTGGTCAGCTCATTACCCACAGCAGCAAGGGTGAGATTGTGTTTCCTTCGGAACTCCAATTTTAATTGTAAAATGTCATCCATCTTTTGGTCTATGACCTCGGCTGGGTCTTCCGTGCTGTTTGTAATGTACGTGCAGCACTTGATTCCATATTGAGTTGCCAGGGTTACACAATACCCGCCTGTCACAGCTGTGAGGTAATTAAGAATCATCCTATGCTGAACCAGTTCTGTTTTGTAGGCTTGTAACTCTTTCCCAGTGTACCTGAATGTGTCGTCATACATTTCGGTGATATTGTCTAATAAATTTGCAAGCGCAGATATATATTTATAATTTATCACTCCTCTAGCGGTACGAGTGATATCTAACGCGAGTAGGAATTGAATCCCGGTGGATTCATGGATCAGGTCAGAGGCTGAATGCTCTGTTCTTTCTATCAGGTGCCGTTTAACGATGTGCTCGTAATGAGTGTGAGTATAAGGAGCTTGGGCACCACGGTGAATATCTTTCATTTTAGTGTGGGATACAGTCATTACCTCAGGCAGTACTTTTCCAATATAACATAACCCTTCTGAGTTTGGGGCAAGCCACTTATACGCCTTCCTCCCGCATATGAAGTATGCATCATCGGGGAGAACATATGGGACGGAGTGTGACATAACCATATTACAGATTTTCCATGTGAACTCTCCTAACCCTAATTCTTCCATCTGTTTAGTACACGTATCAGTTTGTACGATCTGTGCACAGTATCCTGGTGATACTTCTCCAACTCGCATGATCCTACTTCCTAAGGTGTACCTATACCGAAAGAATTTCCTATGGTCGGCTATCTGGCGTATAAGTTCTGTGTCTATGGGCAATCTGTCGGCTCTATGTGAGAATGTCATGGTTTGATTACTCCATGACACTTCCCAATTTCCCGGCTTTCGGGGATTGGAAATGTTAAAGCACACTAAGGACCTATCCACATGATATTGGTGGAGCTTCAAACTAGGAGGACTAGAGATATTAAACCTCTTGTCCACCGGCCTCCCACCACTTAGCTCAAGTACCTCTCCTACCGTTAAAGGGAATGGTACTAGTCCTGATTTGCTATGGCCTTGAGGTACTTGAGAGCATACCCAACAGTCTGTCTGATTTAACACTTTACCCACTAAGGAGTGATAGTCACTCAATGGATGCCGGTCCATGTGGACATTAAAACTGGACTGACATTTCTTTATGCACCCATCCTCAACTATATTGTCACAATGCCTACAGATGCAGTTCTCTTCAGCTAACAATCCTTCACAATTCCTTCTATTGTCAATGCTACCAGATCGTTTTCTGATACTCGCCTTTACTCTGAGATTATGTTGTTCTTGGAAATCTACGCCTGCATCCTGGTCATCAGAACCCATTCCCGATCCTTTCTCGACCTCCATGGTACTCTCACCGAAACAGACTGCTCTGGTCAACATCATGGTCAACAGGAAAATCCGGATCACAGTCTATTGGGGCAAGTCCATCTTTGAGGAGTAAAAGGGGAAAAATAAGAAGGGGGAAAGGAGATAGGAGGGAGGTGGGAACTGGAGAAAATAACAAATGGGAAAAAGAAATCTGGCTCGACAAGCTTCCGGTCTTGTTATTCTCAGCGCTCAGGTGTCGTCTCAATCCTCCCTGAACAGACACTCTAGTGATACAACCTCTACCGTCTGTTCTTTATCACGGGATCTCTCTGGGTCAGTGACCTTTTTACAATGAGACGAATGGACCCAAGTCTCTCTCTCGGCAACCTTCAAAGCAGTTGTGCTGGTCAATAAGACTTGATATGGTCCTTCCCATCTGTCAATAAGGCAACCTGAGCGTAGAAAATTCCGTATCATTACATAATCCCCAGGTTCAATGTCATGACAATTACTGTCTGGCAAATCAGGAATCACCAACTTTAGATTATCATTCTGATTCCTCAATTGCTTACTCATCTTAACCAAGTACTTTACGGTTACTTCATTGTTACATTTCAAATCATCCTGGGGGTTAATCATAACATGGGGTTGTCGACCAAACAGAATTTCAAAAGGAGACAGATTAAGAGGGGACCTGGGAGTAGTTCTGATGCTGTATAATACGATTGGCAAAGGTTCAGGCCATAACAGTCCTGTTTCAGTCATTACCTTGCTCAATTTATTTTTAATAGTGCTGTTTACTCTTTCCCCCTTCGCGCTCGCCTGGGGGCGGTACGGAGTATGCAGCTTACTATTAATTCCCATCAACTTACACATTGTTTGAAATACTTCACCTGTGAAATGGGTACCCCTATCACTTTCAATTATTCTAGGGATACCGTACCTACACACAAATTCCTGTACAATTTTCTTTGCAGTAAATACAGCGGTATTTGTGGCCGCAGGAAATGCTTCAACCCAATTTGAGAATACATCAATACAGACCAAAACATACTTTAAATTTCTACAAGATGGCAATTGTATGAAGTCAATTTGTATTACCTGGAAAGGGCCATCTGTCGGAGGGATATGGGATGGCTCTGTCATTATTGCCTTTCCGATATTCTTCCTCAAGCAGGTGAGACATGTCATTGCTCTTTTACCCGCGTGGGAAGAAAACCCTGGGGCGCACCAATAAGCTCTTACTAGCTTGCATATCCCTTCTTTGCCTAGATGAGTCAGCCCATGTGCTGCTTCCGCTAGACTTGGAAGGTATGCTCTGGGTGCCACTGGTTTACCATGTCCATCTGTCCAGAGTCCTGAGGACTCCTGGTCATATCCTTTTGACTTCCAAACTGCCTTTTCCTGTGGGGAACACAAATTTTGCATTTCACACAATTTCTGTGTGTTTACAGTATTAAATACCATCAGTCGTGTACTATCTGTTTGTATGGGGTTACTAGCTGCTGATTTAGCAGCTTCGTCTGCTCGGCTGTTACCAAGTGATACCGGGTCTTGGCTATACGTGTGAGCTTTACACTTGATAACAGCCACTCTGTCGGGTTCCTGTATCGCTGTTAGAAGTCTTTTGATGTGGGCTGCATGCGCTACGGGTGTGCCAGCTGCCGTCATGAAATTTCTGAGGCGCCATAGGGCTCCGAAATCATGGACTACTCCGAATGCGTACCTAGAATCTGTGTAGATATTGGCTGACTTGCCCTTAGCCAATTCACATGCTCTGGTTAGGGCAACCAGTTCAGCAACTTGTGCTGAGTGAGGTGGGCCTAGCGGTTCTGCTTCTATGGTACCTTGGTCATCTACGACTGCGTATCCAGTACACAAGTCTCCCGAGTCCGTCTGTCTGTGACAACTACCGTCAGTGTAGAAAGTAAAATCTACATCTTCCAGTGGGTTGTCACTGATGTCAGGCCTTGCCGTGAAATTTTGGGTCAGATATTCCATACAATCATGTGTGTCATCCCCTGTATTAAATCCTCCTTCACCATTATTCTCATCCTCCACCCTTTGTGCCTGTCCAGGCACACCTGGGAGATACGTTGCAGGATTTAATGCGCTGCATCTCCTTATGGTAATGTTTACGGGGGCCATCAATGCCAATTCCCATCTTGTAAACCGCGCTGATGAGACGTGTCTGGTTTGGGCAGAATTTAGTAAGGCTGACACTGCATGTGGTGTATGAATTGTGAGGTTGTGTCCTAGCACTACATCTTCGCTTTTCGTGACTAGCAATGCTATTGCTGCAACGCTTCGCAAGCATGTGGGGAGGGATCGCGCTACCGTATCTAGCTGAGCGCTGTAGTAAGCTACCGGCCTGCTGGCATCACCATGCTTCTGGGTTAAAACACCTGCTGCGCAACCAGCACTCTCTGTTCCGTACAGCTCAAAGGGTTTCCCATAGTCAGGCATACCTAATGCCGGTGCCTGTGTTAAGCACTGTTTTAGTCTTTCAAATGCCATCTCAGATTCGTCTGTGTGCGAGATCCGAACAGGTTTACTTGATGAGACCATCTCCTGCAAAGGTAGGGCTAGTATGGAAAAACCTGGGATCCAGTTACGGCAATACCCACACATTCCTAAAAACGTTCTAATCTGTTGCTGGGTTTGTGGCAGGGTCATGTCACGAATTGCTTGAATTCTATCAGCGGTAAGGTGTCTCAGTCCTTGTGTTAGACAGTGTCCCAAATACTTCACACGGGTCTTGCATAATTGTAACTTGTCTTTGGAAACCTTGTGTCCTGTGTCTGAAAGATGAAACAGGAGCTGTTTCGTATCTCTCAGGGACGCTTCCAATGAATCTGAACACAGTAGTAAATCGTCCACGTACTGTATCAATACTGATCCACTCACTGGTTGGAAAGACTGTAAACAATCATGCAGAGCTTGTGAGAAAATACTTGGACTGTCTATGAAACCTTGGGGTAAGCAAGTCCATGTATATTGAACTCCTCTGTATGTAAATGCAAATAAGTATTGGCTGTCAGGGTGTAGAGGTACCGAGAAGAAAGCGGAGCAGAGGTCAATCACAGTGAAAAATTTGGCAGTGGGAGGGATTTGCATTAGGATGACAGCTGGATTTGGCACTACGGGGAATTGACTCTCAACTATTTTGTTGATCCCTCTTAGATCCTGCACTAATCGGTAACCTCTCCCCCCACTCTTTTTAACAGGGAAGATGGGACTATTTGCAGTGCTGGACGTCCTTACCAGAATGCCCTGTTGTAGCAAGCGCTCCATTACAGGGCAAACTCCCAACTCCACCTCTGGCCCCAGAGGATATTGTGGGATCTTTGGAGCTATCCCATCATCTTTTACTTGCACAACTACTGGGGCTACATTTGCCATCAATCCAGTGTCTTGTCCATCTTTGGTCCAAAGTGACTCCGGTATCTGGGAGATCATTTCTTCTACTTTGGACGGACACCTATTTATAATAACAGTGTGTGACATTAATCTTGTTGGGGAGTCTAGCATATCTTGCGCTTCCTGAGCGTGGTTTTCGGGTATGTCCAAGAACACACCTTCAGGAGTACAGTATATGACGCATCCCATTTTGCACAGTAAATCTCTCCCTAAGAGATTAGTCGGAGCCGATGCAGCCAGCAGGAAAGAATGCTTGGTATGCAAAGGCCCTATCGTAATCTCTGCGGGTCTGCTTAAAGGGTAGTGCTGTACTACTCCTGTTACTCCCATGGCTGGAATTGTTTTACCAGTGGTTCTCATGCCCACGGTCGAATTTATCACTGACTTGGCCGCCCCCGTATCTACAAGGAAATTTAGAGATTTACCAGCTACATCAATTGTGACCTCGGGTTCACTTCCAAGGTTCGCAATTAATTTCACTGGCTGCAGATTACAGGTGTGGCCTCGCCCCTATGGTGCGTGGTGGCCTCCCTGTATTGCGCTGGCAGCTATTACCTGTGAAGGGGGTAAATGGGATCTATCAGTGACTTGCCAGTCTCTTTTTGGGGGATACCTTTTTGTTTCCCCTGCGTGTGGCTCATAACTCTGTCTCTGCGGTCCTTGATCCCAATTTTGTGTGTCATGTCGTTGTCTAGGGGGTTGGTATGATCTTTGTGCATTCTTTGATCTACAGTCTCGTGCAAAATGTCCCTCTTTATGACAGTAATAACAAGTTACCACATTTGACTTACCCACAGGGGTCGGAGATTTATACAGAGATGGCCTTGTGGTCAGGGCCTGTATACTTACGGCCATTAACTTATCACTTTGTGACTCCCTTTGTCTGGTGATATTCCGTTCATGATCAACAGCGGCCTCTCTCAAAGTAGCCACCGACAGACCTCGCCAACATGGTTGGGTGGTCTGTACCCTTGTCCTTAATACTTCTTTTAAACCTTCCATTAACACAGATACTGCTACTGCTCTATGATTTACATTTGTCGAAATGTCTTCTATGCCTGTATACTTAGCCATTTCCTGTAGTGCCCGATGAAAATAATCAGCAGCTGTTTCTCCCTCTTTTTGTTTGATGGAAAAAAAATTATTCCATTTGGCAACAGCTGGAAAATACTCTTTTAACTGTAAATTTATTCTCTTTACATTATCTTGGTTGTACACATCCGTAAGGGGTACATCTTCATCTAATTTACAGTCAGCTAAAAATCTTGCTGAGTCGACATTGGAGGGTAAGCATGCCCTCAGCAGTATCTGCCAGTCTTTGTTATTGGGCTCCACAGTATTTCCTAGATCTCTAATGTATTTCTGACTAGCAGCTAGATCTTTCCTAGGATCAGGGAATTCAGACACCATTGTTCTTAATTCCATTCGGGAAAAGGGGCAGTGCATGGCGATGTTTCTGACAGGAGTGATTCCTGAAGTGTCAGTTTTCCCATTTGGCACTGCTATTACCCTAACGGGATTAAGTCCAATAACATCCTTCTGAGTAGATTCTACAATATGTGGTGAAATGGTTTCAGCATAGTGTATGGTGCCGTACTTACTAGATGATACGACCTCACCTGTCCCTCCGCTAGGGGGCTTTGACGCTAATCTTACGGGTTGGGCCGTGCCCACTGTTGTTTCTGCTATGGTGGCTGCTAGAGAGAGTGCCGATATTGTTGTTGGCTCATCCTCTTGATCACACTCCTGGGGAAAGTTTAAAACAGGGTACAGCTTGCACGGGTTAGTATTTGCATCAATAATCTTAGTCACATTATTCTTAACATTTATACAGTTACTAAGTGCATGTTTATCATTCACCAGTGTGCCATTCTCTGTAACCACCTGCTCTCCTGTTATGTATGGTGGCGGTGGCGCCGTGGCTATCAGTTTCTTGATAGGGTTAGATCCAGCCGCCTGAGCCAATCCTCTCTGTATTTCACCCTCCTGCTGCCATAACTGTAAATAGTCATAATATTTGATTCGTCTCTTTGCAGATTTAATGAGACATATCCTTCTCCTTAGATTTTGCAACACATCTGGGCTAAAACTGCCTACCCGTGGGAACTTTTCCCCATCGTGCACAGTCATTCTTTCCCATTCATCGCACAAAACCTCTGTGTGTGATCCGTATTTCTCACACATTACATACCTTGCCGACCCGATTGGTCGGTTTACTAAGTCAACCCGAACCGAGGTTGATCGCCCCCTACCTGAACAACTGGCCCCCATCCTTGCAGGTGTTGCTTTCACTACCTCTGACCTTCAAATCAGGGTCTTCAGCGAACCCTTACAAAACCAAGATGTCCTGGGCAGGCCGGCGGCGAAGTTTACCGAGTACTCCACTCACTCGCCCACGTCGACCAATACGCCCACACACTGCCTTAGCGCTGGCGTACTCAACCTAGGGCCCCTGCGACCTGAACCTCTATTTACTGGAACATGTGGGTGTGATCCGAAGAGCACTTAACCCTTTCCAGTAACTATTGGTTGTTGGATAGTTCCCAAGTGACTAGCGAACTTCCCTTAAAAAATAAAAAATATTACACAAATCACGTTAGAATGTACAAATAGCGTTTATGACCCCTCTAGCGTACGCAAATGGTACTGGGTCAAGTTACTAACTAATGCACACAATTACGTGCGGTACAATCGTTCTGCACATAAGCAACTAATCTTATGTGCGGAGCGACCAGTGGAATAAAAAATTGTGGCTGCGAATTCCTTCAGCCTGAGCTTAATGGCCTATATGGGTATCGCACCAACCCTTTCTGGTGTTGTGCTACTCTTTATCTATAGCGGACTTCTTAGTCTGCTGTACCTGGACCTCCTGGTCTGTCTGGACCTCCTGGTCTGTGCTACAGTAAACCTCCTGGTCTGCTATACTCTAATGCTCTTTTTTAATGTTTAACAAGGGATGCCTCCCAAGCCACCATGCAGTCACTTACACGTATGTACCTTCACGAGAACTCGATGATTTCCTTTGGTTCAAACCCCAAAATTAGAAACTTATATATATGTATACACACTCTTTCACCTCATATACACTTTACTTTCGTTTCTGCGCAGAAATCCCTTTCATTCAGTAACACAGTTCAGTCCAGATGAGTTGCAAATTAGAGAAGGATCTATTAGCTTAAAATTTTGGACACTGAAATTGACTTGCGCTATTATCGCGTTGCCTCCTTTTCGCCTATTTAAAATAATACTATCGTGTGATTTGTATTATGTGGGCGTACCCAGACGCTCCGTTGCATAATATACGCTCCGTGCGTCGACCCTTGCGTCGCGTACACTCGTTCTGCCCCTTGTTAGAGACACGTGTACGCAAGCCAGGTATGTCCACAGTAACACAACTAACACGTTTATCAATGTAAATGACCTTTAATTGTAATCATCTACTGAACACCACACAGAACTTCCTTGTATTTTAGGCAAGCCGTGTGCGTGTTTTACAAATTACTTCCTTACGTATTAATATTAACTTTTAACTACAAATAGCAACAAATCTTTCTCAGCACGTTATCAATTGTGAAATGGCAAACAGGAAGGTGATATGCGAAAATACACAAATGAAAAGAGATACAGTTGTGTGCGTGCGTGCGTGTGTACGCAAAACAGAAATAAACAGTTTTAAAAAAACAATAGCATATTGTTCTTACCTCCAGTTCCGGATCCCACCAGCACTCCTTCAATCTAGCGAAACAGACGCTTATCTAGTCAGCACTCCTGTATCCCGATACGAAGGGATACTGCCTTCCCGCCCTTGCTGACAGATAACGTTTGTTTTCGCTAGTGCGGATATGTGGAGGACGGACGAGCTGCCAATTGATAATGCCTGATTTAGATTACCTTATAACTTCACAATAATGGGTAAGAGACACAGTACGCAATTGGCGTATGGGGTACCGTAAGGGTACGTACTTAGCGTAGCATACGCTAGGCCGTGATCGAGACGCACATGTGGCACGCTCGCTCACAGCTTAATGCGTGGTGTCGAGCACGCTATAGGCGAGCAACTACCGTAATGCTACGCTACCAGCGTAGCGGACGCTCGAGACCACGAGGAGATCACGAGCGGCGCAGACGCTCACAAGATGACAATCAGTAAACCTTGAATGTAACACACAGAAAGGATACTCTTATACTGTAAACCTTGTACTGAAACACTGTAGCGATATAACGCTGCTTAACCGTGTTAACACTAAAGCTGCTTGAGCGATCGAGACGCTCCTATAACCCTCTGCAATGTAATGAACACACGATACCGTGCTAAGGATCCAACACCTTTACTAACAAGCTTTTAGTTATATCGAATAGGGGTAAAACAGTTACAAGTCATACACTACATACTAACATATAATTCTAACAGAATATCTAGACAGAAATATACAATAACATTACAATCTTATACTAAACAGAGAGAGAGAGAGAATGTGGCCAATACAAACAAAGAGCGAGATAATCACAGAGAATTACTTACACACACTGGGAACGATCGCAGCGCAGCCTGGTACCAGCTCCGAGTTAGTCAATATGAAAACCATTTGTGGAGAGTGGGGGAGCTGTTCAGGCTGGCTGATCTTATATACACTGAGTACAGTATACTACAAAGGGACCTACAATCTCATTGTTCATTGGACACAGGAATGTCTCCTCGCATCATATCAAAAGGTCATAGGTTAGTTTGAACAGGTGGGCTGTGACTATTTCAAACAGCTCAGGTGGGTGGGAATCTCCGGATTCCCGCCGCATGGATAATGAATCGCAAATATATGAAATGTCCAGAATCTACTAATGGCCATAACTATACGCAGGAGCGATTAATCTTTACCTAACCAGCACCGGATTGTTGCTATTAAAATACTCTTCAGTTAGGTACCACACACAGCTGTTCAAACCCTGTCTGACCCTTCGTACCACACAAAGAGGGATTCCCAAGTCCGTGAACAAGTCACATTACACAAACTTACAGTTATTACTAAGGGGAACATTATCTATAAAACATGCTATATGGATTTATTATCTAACGATTGAGTCGCCCGCTAGACGCACACAAACTCTACCGTAAAAGCACATACCACGCGCTCGAGCGCATGGCCGAGGCGCCATCACGCGGCTGCGAGTATCCGCACGCACGGGAGAGAATGTGCACGTGCAGCAGGCACGCGCATGAGGTGAATATATGGCAACGTGCGGCGTGATATTTTTCTGACTTTGACAAGTTTTATGTGTGTGTATGTATATTCAGTATATATAGCAGGTACGTGCAGTCAGGGTAGGCAGGGAGCCTCCCCTGTCATACTCCTTGTCAAACTCCTGAGATTTTATATAAAAACTATTAGAAAAGGCATGCCTCTGATTGTGGGGGCGGGCCTTGTGCAATGATGGACACTTGGGGCCTTATTCAGAGTTGATCGCAGCAGCAACTTTGTTAGCAGTTGGGCAAAACCATGTGTACTGCAGGGGAGGCAGATGTAACATGTGCAGAGAAAGTTAAATTTGGGTGGGTTATTTTGATTCTGTGCAGAGTAAATACTGGCTGCTTTATTTTTACACTGCAATTTAGATTTTTAGTTTGAACACACCCCACCCATAGACCCAAGGGGGTAACTGAATTACCCCCTTGGATGTTTCATATGACCAGGAAGTGCACTGTCAACAGCAGCAAGAGAAGACACAGTGGTGCAGGTAGGAGACTCAATGGACACTGTAGCTTAGTGTAGTGAGGGTAGAGTTACAGTGAGTAGGGGGTGAGACAGGCTCCCAGCATTCAGACCCATTCCCATGTGTGTCTCCCCAGCCATTCACCTCAGTGCATGTCACTGATACATAGTACTTACGCAGGTTATCCCGGCCACCAACTGGCCTCCCGAACCACCTGTTTCTGTACATTTTTATTTATGTAATGTGAACAAACTTTGGGTTTCCTCAACTACTGTGTATTCTTATTTCTACTGCTGAATAATTAATGTTTTGGAATTCTGTAGTCATGGCAAGATACAAGAGAAGGAGGAAATGCAGTGCATGTGGGTAGAACCGCGAAGGGAGCTCTGCTGTGGCATAATGTGAAAAAGTGGCACTGCTGTAGCATACCCTCCAACAAGGGGCACAACTGTGGCATAACATGAAAGAGGGTAACTACTGTGTTGTGTAACATGAAAAAAGGTGAGTACTATGTTGGGTAGCATAAATGAAGGTCACTACTGTGTGGTGTATCGAGAATGAGTGACACTACTGTGTGGCATAACATAAATTGTGGGCACTACTTTAGGGTGTAACATCAATTGTCTGCACTATGTGTGTCAAAATGTGAATTTGGGGCATTATGTTACAGTACATATGTAACATTGATTATAATAATGTTATATTATTCATGTATACAGTATATAACTATGTATATCAGCTTAAATTTCGCCCATCAAAATGTGTCCCCATTAGTGGTCAGTACTCTGCCCCAAAAAAGGGGGTGATGCATATTTTTGCACCTGGGCCTACCACTCACTAGTCCCTCACTCACTCCCTGAAATGAAGCACACATGGTCTGTAGTAGAGCACACATCTCAATTAAAACTGCAAATATCGGGCCTAAATCAGACCTGATTGTAGCAGCAAACTTGCTAGCAGTTGGGCAAAACCATGTGCACTGCAGGGGGGTGCAGATATAACATGTGCAGGGAGAGTTAGATTTGGGTGGGGCGTGTTCAAACTGAAATCTAAATTGCAGTGTACAAATTAAGTAGCCACTATTTACTAGAGATGAGCGGGTTCGGTTTCTCTGAATCCGAACCCGCACGAACTTCATGTTTTTTTTCACGGGTCCGAGCGACTCGGATCTTCCCGCCTTGCTCGGTTAACCCGAGCGCGCCCGAACGTCATCATGACGCTGTCGGATTCTATCGCGAGACTCGGATTCTATATAAGGAGCCGCGCGTCGCCGCCATTTTCACACGTGCATTGAGATTGATAGGGAGAGGACGTGGCTGGCGTCCTCTCCATTTAGATTAGGAGAGAGAGAGAGAGATTGACCTGAGGCTGATACTGTAGAAGAGAGTGCAGAGTTTAGTGACTGACCACAGTGACCACCAGCAGTGCAGTTGTTTTATTTAATATATCCGTTCTCTGCCTGAAAAAAACGGTACACACAGTGACTCAGTCACATACCATATCTGTGTGCACTGCTCAGCCCAGTGTGCTGCATGCCTGCATCATCTATGTATATATTATATATCTGACTGTGCTCAGCTCACACAGCTTATAATTGTGGGGGAGACTGGGGAGCACTGCAGTGCCAGTTATAGGTTATAGCAGGAGCCAGGAGTACAAGACAGTCACATACCATATCTGTGTGCACTGCTCAGCCCAGTGTGCTGCATCATCTATGTATATATTATATATCTGACTGTGCTCAGCTCACACAGCTTATAATTGTGGGGGAGACTGGGGAGCACTGCAGTGCCAGTTATAGGTAATAGCAGGAGCCAGGAGTACATATTATATTAAAATTAAACAGTGCACACTTTTGCTGCAGGAGTGCCACTGCCAGTGTGACTGACCAGTGACCTGACCACACTGACCACCAGTATAGTTAGTAGTAGTATACTATATTGTGATTGCCTGAAAAAGTTAAACACTCGTCGTGTGACTTCACTTGTGTGGTGTTTTTTTTTTTATTCTATAAAAAACTCATTCTGCTGACAGACAGTGTCCAGCAGGTCCGTCATTATATAATATATATACCTGTCCGGCTGCAGTAGTGATATATATATATTTTTTATATCATTATTTATCATCCAGTCGCAGCAAACACAGTACGGTAGTTCACGGCTGTAGCTACCTCTGTGTCGGCACTCGGCAGTCCATCCATAATTGTATACCACCTACCCGTGGTTTTTTTTTCTTTCTTCTTTATACATACATACTACTACATCTCTTTATCAACCAGTCTGTATTAGCAGCAGACACAGTACAGTACGGTAGTTCACGGCTGTGGCTACCTCTGTGTCGGCACTCGGCAGTCCGTCCATAATTGTATACCACCTAACCGTGGTTTTTTTTTCTTTCTTCTTTATACATACATACTACGACATCTCTTTATCAACCAGTCTATATTAGCAGCAGACACAGTACAGTACGGTAGTTCACGGCTGTGGCTACCTCTGTGTCGGCACTCGGCAGTCCGTCCATAATTGTATACCACCTAACCGTGTTTTTTTTTTCTTTCTTCTTCATACATACATACTACGACATCTCTTTATCAACCAGTCTATATTAGCAGCAGACACAGTACAGTACGGTAGTTCACGGCTGTGGCTACCTCTGTGTCGGCACTCGGCAGTCCGTCCATAATTGTATACCACCTACCCGTGGTTTTTTTTTCTTTCTTCTTTATACATACATACTACTACATCTCTTTATCAACCAGTCTATATTAGCAGCAGACACAGTACAGTACGGTAGTTCACGGCTGTGGCTACCTCTGTGTCGGCACTCGGCAGTCCGTCCATAATTGTATACCACCTAACCGTGGTTTTTTTTTCTTTCTTCTTCATACATACATACTACGACATCTCTTTATCAACCAGTCTATATTAGCAGCAGACACAGTACGGTAGTTCACGGCTGTAGCTACCTCTGTGTCGGCACTCGGCAGTCCGTCCATAATTGTATACTAGTATCCATCCATCTCCATTGTTTACCTGAGGTGCCTTTTAGTTGTGCCTATTAAAATATGGAGAACAAAAATGTTGAGGTTCCAAAATTAGGGAAAGATCAAGATCCACTTCCACCTCGTGCTGAAGCTGCTGCCACTAGTCATGGCCGAGACGATGAAATGCCAGCAACGTCGTCTGCCAAGGCCGATGCCCAATGTCATAGTACAGAGCATGTCAAATCCAAAACACCAAATATCAGTAAAAAAAGGACTCCAAAACCTAAAATAAAATTGTCGGAGGAGAAGCGTAAACTTGCCAATATGCCATTTACCACACGGAGTGGCAAGGAACGGCTGAGGCCCTGGCCTATGTTCATGGCTAGTGGTTCAGCTTCACATGAGGATGGAGGCACTCAGCCTCTCGCTAGAAAAATGAAAAGACTCAAGCTGGCAAAAGCAGTAGCACCGCAAAGAACTGTGCGTTCTTCGAAATCCCAAATCCACAAGGAGAGTCCAATTGTGTCGGTTGCGATGCCTGACCTTCCCAACACTGGACGTGAAGAGCATGCGCCTTCCACCATTTGCACGCCCCCTGCAAGTGCTGGAAGGAGCACCCGCAGTCCAGTTCCTGATAGTCAGATTGAAGATGTCAGTGTTGAAGTACACCAGGATGAGGAGGATATTGGTGTTGCTGGCGCTGGGGAGGAAATTGACCAGGAGGATTCTGATGGTGAGGTGGTTTGTTTAAGTCAGGCACCCGGGGAGACACCTGTTGTCCGTGGGAGGAATATGGCCGTTGACATGCCTGGTGAAAATACCAAAAAAATCAGCTCTTCGGTGTGGAACTATTTCAACAGAAATGCGGACAACAGGTGTCAAGCCGTGTGTTCCCTTTGTCAAGCTGTAATAAGTAGGGGTAAGGACGTTAACCACCTCGGAACATCCTCCCTTATACGTCACCTGCAGCGCATTCATAATAAGTCAGTGACAAGTTCAAAAACTTTGGGTGACAGCGGAAGCAGTCCACTGACCAGTAAATCCCTTCCTCTTGTAACCAAGCTCACGCAAACCACCCCACCAACTCCCTCAGTGTCAATTTCCTCCTTCCCCAGGAATGCCAATAGTCCTGCAGGCAATGTCACTGGCAATCCTGACGAGTCCTCTCCTGCCTGGGATTCCTCCGATGCATCCTTGCGTGTAACGCCTACTGCTGCTGGCGCTGCTGTTGTTGCTGCTGGGAGTCGATGGTCATCCCAGAGGGGAAGTCGTAAGCCCACTTGTACTACTTCCAGTAAGCAATTGACTGTTCAACAGTCCTTTGCGAGGAAGATGAAATATCACAGCAGTCATCCTGCTGCAAAGCGGATAACTGAGGCCTTGACAACTATGTTGGTGTTAGACGTGCGTCCGGTATCCGCCGTTAGTTCACAGGGAACTACACAATTTATTGAGGCAGTGTGCCCCCGTTACCAAATACCATCTAGGTTCCACTTCTCTAGGCAGGCGATACCGAGAATGTACACGGACGTCAGAAAAAGACTCACCAGTGTCCTAAAAAATGCAGTTGTACCCAATGTCCACTTAACCACGGACATGTGGACAAGTGGAGCAGGGAAGGCTCAGGACTATATGACTGTGACAGCCCACTGGGTAGATGTATGGACTCCCGCCGCAAGAACAGCAGCGGCGGCACCAGTAGCAGCATCTCGCAAACGCCAACTCTTTCCTAGGCAGGCTACGCTTTGTATCACCGGTTTCCAGAATACGCACACAGCTGAAAACCTCTTACGGCAACTGAGGAAGATCATCGCGGAATGGCTTACCCCAATTGGACTCTCCTGTGGATTTGTGGCATCGGACAACGCCAGCAATATTGTGTGTGCATTAAATATGGGCAAATTCCAGCACGTCCCATGTTTTGCACATACCTTGAATTTGGTGGTGCAGAATTATTTAAAAAACGACAGGGGCGTGCAAGAGATGCTGTCGGTGGCCAGAAAAATTGCGGGACACTTTCGGCGTACAGGCACCACGTACAGAAGACTGGAGCACCACCAAAAACTACTGAACCTGCCCTGCCATCATCTGAAGCAAGAAGTGGTAACGAGGTGGAATTCAACCCTCTATATGCTTCAGAGGTTGGAGGAGCAGCAAAAGGCCATTCAAGCCTATACAATTGAGCACGATATAGGAGGTGGAATGCACCTGTCTCAAGCGCAGTGGAGAATGATTTCAACGTTGTGCAAGGTTCTGATGCCCTTTGAACTTGCCACACGTGAAGTCAGTTCAGACACTGCCAGCCTGAGTCAGGTCATTCCCCTCATCAGGCTTTTGCAGAAGAAGCTGGAGACATTGAAGGAGGAGCTAACACGGAGCGATTCCGCAAGGCATGTGGGACTTGTGGATGGAGCCCTTAATTCGCTTAACAAGGATTCACGGGTGGTCAATCTGTTGAAATCAGAGCACTACATTTTGGCCACCGTGCTCGATCCTAGATTTAAAGCCTACCTTGGATCTCTCTTTCCGGCAGACACAAGTCTGCTGGGGTTGAAAGACCTGCTGGTGAGAAAATTGTCAAGTCAAGCGGAACGCGACCTGTCAACATCTCCTCCTTCACATTCTCCCGCAACTGGGGGTGCGAGGAAAAGGCTCAGAATTCCGAGCCCACCCGCTGGCGGTGATGCAGGGCAGTCTGGAGCGACTGCTGATGCTGACATCTGGTCCGGACTGAAGGACCTGACAACGATTACGGACATGTCGTCTACTGTCACTGCATATGATTCTCTCACCATTGAAAGAATGGTGGAGGATTATATGAGTGACCGCATCCAAGTAGGCACGTCACACAGTCCATACTTATACTGGCAGGAAAAAGAGGCAATTTGGAGGCCATTGCACAAACTGGCTTTATTCTACCTAAGTTGCCCTCCCACAAGTGTGTACTCCGAAAGAGTGTTTAGTGCCGCCGCTCACCTTGTCAGCAATCGGCGTACGAGGTTACATCCAGAAAATGTGGAGAAGATGATGTTCATTAAAATGAATTATAATCAATTCCTCCGCGGAGACATTGACCAGCAGCAATTGCCTCCACAAAGTACACAGGGAGCTGAGATGGTGGATTCCAGTGGGGACGAATTGATAATCTGTGAGGAGGGGGATGTACACGGTGATATATCGGAGGGTGATGATGAGGTGGACATCTTGCCTCTGTAGAGCCAGTTTGTGCAAGGAGAGATTAATTGCTTCTTTTTTGGGGGGGGTCCAAACCAACCCGTCATATCAGTCGCAGTCGTGTGGCAGACCCTGTCACTGAAATGATGGGTTGGTTAAAGTGTGCATGTCCTGTTTTGTTTATACAACATAAGGGTGGGTGGGAGGGCCCAAGGACAATTCCATCTTGCACCTCTTTTTTCTTTTATTTTTCTTTGCGTCATGTGCTGTTTGGGGAGGGTTTTTTGGAAGGGACATCCTGCGTGACATTGCAGTGCCACTCCTAAATGGGCCCGGTGTTTGTGTCGGCCACTAGGGTCGCTAATCTTACTCACACAGTCAGCTACCTCATTGCGCCTCTTTTTTTCTTTGCGTCATGTGCTGATTGGGGAGGGTTTTTTGGAAGGGACATCCTGCGTGACACTGCAGTGCCACTCCTAAATGGGCCCGGTGTTTGTGTCGGCCACTAGGGTCGCTAATCTTACTCACACAGTCAGCTACCTCATTGCGCCTCTTTTTTTCTTTGCGTCATGTGCTGATTGGGGAGGGTTTTTTGGAAGGAACATCCTGCGTGACACTGCAGTGCCACTCCTAAATGGGCCCGGTGTTTGTGTCGGCCACTAGGGTCGCTAATCTTACTCACACAGTCAGCTACCTCATTGCGCCTCTTTTTTTCTTTGCGTCATGTGCTGATTGGGGAGGGTTTTTTGGAAGGGACATCCTGCGTGACACTGCAGTGCCACTCCTAAATGGGCCCGGTGTTTGTGTCGGCCACTAGGGTCGCTAATCTTACTCACACAGTCAGCTACCTCATTGCGCCTCTTTTTTTCTTTGCGTCATGTGCTGATTGGGGAGGGTTTTTTGGAAGGGACATCCTGCGTGACACTGCAGTGCCACTCCTAAATGGGCCCGGTGTTTGTGTCGGCCACTAGGGTCGCTAATCTTACTCACACAGTCAGCTACCTCATTGCGCCTCTTTTTTTCTTTGCGTCATGTGCTGATTGGGGAGGGTTTTTTGGAAGGGACATCCTGCGTGACACTGCAGTGCCACTCCTAAATGGGCCCGGTGTTTGTGTCGGCCACTAGAGTCGCTTATCTTACTCACACAGTCAGCTACCTCATTGCGCCTCTTTTTTTCTTTGCGTCATGTGCTGATTGGGGAGGGTTTTTTGGAAGGGACATCCTGCGTGACACTGCAGTGCCACTCCTAGATGGGCCAGGTGTTTGTGTCGGCCACTAGTGTCGCTTAGCTTAGTCATCCAGCGACCTTGGTGCAAATTTTAGGACTAAAAATAATATTGTGAGGTGTGAGGTATTCAGAATAGACTGAAAATGAGTGGAAATTATGGTTTTTGAGGTTAATAATAATATGGGATCAAAATGACCCCCAAATTCTATGATTTAAGCTGTTTTTTAGTGTTTTTTTTTAAAAACACCCGAATCCAAAACACACCCGAATCCGACAAAAAAAATTCGGTGAGGTTTTGCCAAAACGCGGTCGAACCCAAAACACGGCCGCGGAACCGAACCCAAAACCAAAACACAAAACCCGAAAAATTTCAGGCGCTCATCTCTACTATTTACCCTGCCCAGAAACAATATAACCCACCCAAATCTAACTCTCTCTGCACATGTTATATCTACCCCCCCCCCCCTGCAGTGCACTTGGTTTTGCACATCTGCTACCAAATTTGCTGTTACGATCAACTCTGAATTGCCCCCATCCTTGGGCACAAATCACCTGAATTTGTCACACCTCCTTACACATGTAGCCTGAATGTGCTGGAGAGCAGGGCACATTTTATTTCCCCTATTCTTCCCAGTGTTTCTTCCATGGTGGATGGAGAGTGATGACATCATCATTGTGTTGTGCCAACCTGGCCTGACTTTCGTGGATATTGCTAAACTATTCAGGGAGTAAGAGAGATCACCAATATTTCAGGAGTCTCCTGACATTCAGGGAGAGTTGGCACACAAGCCTCACTTTCAGCAAGTACTGCTGGTCTCTTCCACCAGTCACTACTCTCTCCTGCAAAAAATCCTTTGGCAACAATTCCACCAATCATTCCTGGTACAGAACTCCACACACTTACTTCTTCACTATTGCTCTCCCACTCATTACTCTCCATCCCCAACTTCCATCAGTCACTCCCTCACTGCACTTCCACTTGTACAATGCCATAGAGAGGTTTGCCGGAACCAGGTACTGTATGGGGGTGTATAATAATTGAGGGCATATAGACAGATTTGTCCCCCTTCAGCTTAGCGGCTATTCGCTGCAAACATGACTCATTTACCGTTAATATTGTGAGCATGACTTTGCGTGGGCACTGGGAGATTTCCAGGGGTATATTTTCAGGTGGACAATCTTTCCTGGCTCTGACAAGCGGTACCCTTTTCCCCGGTGGTGTCACCTTCCCGTGATATTCAGCACAGTGCTAGAATCTTTGCTTGCACTGTACAGGGTCATCTTACCAAAAATATCACTGGAAAGGTGGCACGCGCAGGGCCGTTTCTCCCCGAGTAACCCGCTCGGGGGGCGGAGTTTCACGAAATGACGCGGTTGCGTCGTTACGTCACGATGCAACCTCGTCACTCCGCGAAACTCCCCCCCCCCCGAGCGGATTACAGAGGGGTATCCAAGTTAGGAAGAGGGAAAGGCCAGCGCGAGGAGCGACTGGTGAGGCGGGCCGAAGAGCGGTAATCGCCTCTGTAAGTATTTTTCTCTCTCTCTCTCAATGTGTAAAATGGGGACACCTGCCGTAATGTGTGAAATTGGGACTCTTGCCTGCCGTAGTGTGGGATTTAATGTATCAAGAGCATTGCGGTGTGTGGCATAATATGGTGCAGAGGGCATTACTGTGTGGGGCTTAATATGGTAGAATTTTTTTTCCTGTGGTGGTCGTGATCTGTTGGAGCAGGGTCAAAAACTGGATTTAGATGAGGCCACGCCCCCTTGCCGGGTGCGCGCGCAAGTTTTTTTTTTATCTAGGTGTGTGGGGGGGGGGGCACATTTTTTTTATGTCATGGGGGGGCGCATTTTTAAATCTCGCACTGGGAGCCAAATTGGCTAGAAACAGCCCTGGGCATGCGGAGAAGAGACATGCTTTCCAGAGCAAGGTAAATATGGGGGGGGGGGGGGGGGCAGACCCGGGCCCCTCCAGCAAGCCAGGGTTTGGGTATTTAGTCCCCCCCTCTCTCTGCAGCTCTGCACCTATAACTGCTCCCTACAGTAACTGAACTCTGTTCTCCATTTCCTGCTGTTTCTTTCTGCAGGACTTCTTTCTGCCGCACAATCGAAGCTGCTGAGCAAGATGCATTGCCTATCTTTGGTTGTGTGTGCGCAAGGCGACAGCTCCTGTGTGAGAAGTTAGCCTTCTTTTATGGGAGTCTGGAAGGCCTCCTTACAATCTGTAAGTCTGTCGGACATTCTGAGATGGTAGGTAACTCTGCATGAAAGATGACTAGTGTTGTGTATGGCTGAGAGGCATCTCTTCTGTAAGCCTGCTGGATGTTTTAAAGGGACAATCTTTGAAAAGGCTAAACCAAATTACACATACTCTAACATGGTACAGTAGATACCTATATTTAGCAGCAGAGATTGAGTCCCGTCATACATACATCTGTAGAATATGATATACTTTTGTACACATGTATTGCTGTAAAATGTCTTTAGAAATCATTTTGAAATGTTGGCAACTATTCATATAATAGTTAATAACTGCACAATTCTAAAATATTGGTGTTGACACAAGATGTCTGTAAAATGGAAAGTAAATGTCTTAATTTCTCTTATGTCCTAGAGCAGTGGATCTCAAACTCAGTCCTCAGGACCCCACACAGTGCATGTTTTGCAGGTAACCCAGCAAGTGCACAGGTGTATTAATTACTCACTGACACATTTTAAAAGATCCACAGGTGGAGCTAATTATTTCACTTGTGATCTGTGAGGAGACCTGCAAAACATGCACTGTGTGGGGTCCTGAGGACCGAGTTTGAGAACCTGTGTCGTAGAGAATACTGGGGTTCTATTTAGTACGATGGGAAATAGACGGGTCCACTAGGAGCCATGGGCACTTTAAGAATTTGATAGTGTGGGCTGGCTCCTCCCTCTATGCCCCTCCTATTGGAGGAGCCGGTCACACTTATGGAAGCTCCTAAAGAGTTTTATGCATTTATTTTCTATGTTTGTTATTTTCAGGTAGGGCTGGTTGGCACCAGCCTACCTGCTTCGTGGGACTGGGGGGGGGGGGGGGTCCAACCTCTCGAAGGGCTAATGGTCCTGTTCCCTGATGACAGGACACTGAGCTCCTGAGGGAACTATTCGCACGCCCCACCACGGCAAGCGTACATTCCCGCAGCACGCCGCCACCCCTAACAGAGCCAGAAGAAAGAAGAGTGGTGAGCACTAAGCCGGCGTCCCGACTAGCAGGTCGCCGGCCATTATTACGGAGATACACGGCTTATAACTGGGGCGGAATGCATCCCAGCCGCATCTCAGTACACTGTACACAGTACCCACACTGGCAAAAACAGACTTAAAACGTTTTTCTCTCCATTACCAGAGGCAGATTACCTCAGCCAGTATAAAAAAAGTGGGAAGACCACGCGCCATTGAAGGGAATCCAGCATCTCACCAGCGCCATTTTCCCACTGCAGTGGACACAGACATTGACTGACAGGGACGCGCAGCTCCTCCGGAGAACTCCAGATGACCTCAGCGCTACCAGGGGGTCATAGCAGGGGGGGAGCGATTATTAGTGTACTAAGTTCTTTATCAGGGTACTTAGTCTGTGACCCGGCTAAACTTGGCATTAGCGATAAGGGCGCGGTGGGGCCTAGCTCCAAATAACTCTGTGTATCCCTGAAGGGCTCTTTGTGGGTTCATTGTTCTTAACCTTTTCCTGTGTGTGTGTGTGTGTGTGTGTGTGTGTGTGTGTGTGTGTGTGTGTGTGCAGAGGCGGAACTACTGCCAGTGCAGGCAGTGCCTTGCACTGGGGCCCGCCGCTTTCAAGGGGCCCAAAGCCAGCGCTGCATGTAATGAGTCAAACTGACTCATTACATGCCGCATGCCACTGTGTGCTGCGGCCCGCAGCACACAGCGGCCAGTCCGGGGCCATATATTGAGCAGGTGTCCTCCTTTCACCCTCTAGCTGCTTCCCACTGCCTCGCTGCCGCTTGTGTCCCTGTGCCCCCCCCCCCCCCACAGCCTGCAGAGTGCGCGCTGGACCTGACTTCCGCTGCCGCTTGTGCTCCTTCCGTATCCCGGAGCTGCTGCCCGCCATCGCGGTACAGCAGCGCCGAGTCCACCTGCGCTCCCCGACTGCAATTTCTGTCTCTGCGGTGGGGTATCCTTTTGGCAGTCTGGTAGGTGTCATCTGGCTCAAGCCCCGACTCCTGCTGCTGCCTGTACTGCTGTCGGATCCCAGAGCTCCCGCCCACCATCCTGATAACGGGGCTGAGTGCTCCGGTGCCCTCCCTGGCCTCTCGGGCTATTTGTCCTTCATACAGCTGCCTCTGGTACCTCTCCGGGGGCCTCCCACCTTCCTTAACTGACTACTGAGACGGCATATGGGTCCCTCTGCTGCATGTGTCCTGCTGACTCCCGGACCATCCGGCCACCATTATTGGAGTGCGGACTGCTTGAGTCTGCACCTCCCTCATTGTGTCCTGCCTGCTCCCGGCTTTCTCTCCTGCTACTTTAGGGATTGGGGGGAAAACATCTGCTGCCTGGTGAGTCACTGTGAGTGGGGGGAAGTTTATGAATGCAGCTCACCACTCTCTACCCCCTGTGAAGGTGTGCGCTGGTGCAAACCTGCACTTGCACCGTTCCTCCCTGCTGAAAGCTTTACTGCGGCCATACCCTGAGCCTGGACTACCTGAGGCCCAGCTGTAAAAATCTGCAGTCTGTCACACGATCGCAGGGCTCCCCAAAAGATCCAGTGGCGAAACTACCACCAGACAGTGCACCGTTATATGAATTGGTATTATTTTGTGGCCAGACCCCTTCCCCATGAAGCCACGCCCCTGTATTTTTTGCGCGCGCCTACGGCGCGCACTGCCCCTGATTTACATAGATGGAGGAGGGGCTCCGATGCCGTTTCTTGCAAACAGCGCTAAAATGTCTAGTTACGGCACTGTTGCTAGATATCCATTTCTCTGGCCCTGGGCAGGTCCCCCTCACCAGATCCTCTCTAGGGGTGAGGGGGTGGACTTGGACGGGATGAGGTGGGGCCCAAAGCATTTTATTGCACCTGGGCCCGCTGCTCGCTAGTTCCGCCACTGTGTGTGTGTATGTGTGTGTCGGTGTGTGGGTGTTTTCTTGTACAGCGGAGTGTTCCTCTTCACCAGGGGGCTCGCTACTGGTTACTCAGGGCAGTGCACCTCCCAGAGTAGTGGGACTGAACCGGAGTGGGTTAATGCCATTAAGGGAATGATCTTAAATATTTCTACAAAGCTATCCTGCAATTAAAAACGAGATGCAATACTTAAGACGGACTGTGGATAAGTTTATGAATAGAGACTCAGTCCCCAAACCAGCGTCTCAATCCCCTCCCATTTGTCCACAAAAACGATCTCTGGCCCATATTCTGCAGTCTGACTCTGATGCTGATGGGTCAGACATGGAGGAGGGTGAGGTGGATTTGGAGGGGGGAGCTGCAACTCTGTCACAGGGAATAGAGGCTATCAGAGATGTTCTGCAAATTCCTGATAAGGTGTCAGAGGAGTATGAGGAATCTTTTTTTAATGTTAAAAAGAAGTCCTCAGTCACTTTTCCTGCGTTAAAGGAATTGAATACCCTGTTTGAAGAACCGTGGGTTAATCCTGATAAGAAATTTCAAATCCCTAAAAGGTTGCTCTCATCTTTTCCTTTTCCTCTAGAGGATAGGAAAAAAATGGGAAAATCCACCCATAGTCTCTAGGCTGTCCCGTAAAATTGTATTGCTTGTCCCTGGTGCAGCCTCCCTAAAAGATACGGCTGATCGTAAAATTGAGACTACACTCAAATCATTGTACACAGCTGCTGGGGTGGCCCAAAGACCCACTATTGCATGTGCGTGGATCACAAAACCCATTGCTAAATGGTCAGGTAAACTAATTGAGGGGTTAGATTCCTTGTCTAGGGGGAATGTTGTTTTACTCCTGCAGCATATACAGGACTCTGCAAACTTTATGGTGGAAGCCATAAAAGAGATTGGTTTTCTTATTGCACGCACCACCGCTATGGCAGTGTCAGCACGCAGGGGCTTGTGGCTACGCCAGTGGACTGCTGATGCAGACTCCAGGAAAGGAAGGCCTGCTATTCACAGGAGAGGCCTTGTTTGGAGAAAAACTAGACAAATGGATCTCCAAAGCTACTGCAGGTAAGTTTCCGCATCTTCCTTCCGCAACTCCCCAAGCCAGGAAAGCTTATTTAGCTTCAAATTTACAGTCCTTTCGGACAACCAAGTTTAAGGGAAAATCCAGAGGTGCTTCTATGGCCTCCAGAGGTGCAAGAGGTAAACCACGCAAACCAGCAACAGCAGGTGCTCAGGAACAGAGCTCAGGTTCTGCTTCCTCAAAGCCTTCAGAATGACAGTGGACCGCGATGCCTGGAGGGCTGAAGGTGGGAGCCCGACTAATATTCTTCAGACACATCTGGTCAAGTTCGTGCCGGGATCCCTGAATCCTAGATCTTATTGCCCAGGGCTACAGACTGGAGTTCCAAGACCTCCCATCTCACAGATTCTTCAAATCAGGCTTTCCAGCTTCACAAGAGGCCAGCAGGCCATCAAAAAACTGGTACATACTCAAGTCATTGTTCCAGTTCCACCTCATCTGCACAACAAGAGATACTATTGCAACTTGTTTGTAGTACCGAAACCGGACGGTTCAGTACGACCAATTCTGAACCTCAAGTTCTTGAATCCGTTCTTAAGAGTGTTCAAGTTCAAGATGGAGTCTCTGAGAGCGGTGATCTCAGGTCTGGAGGAAGGGGAATTCTTTGTGTCTCTGGATATCAAGGATGTGTACCTTTACATTCCGATCTGGCCGCCTCATCAGGCTTATCTATGGTTTGCACTGCAGGACTGTCACTATCAGTTCCAAGCCCTGCCATTTGGTCTCTCCATGGCACCGAGGGTATTCACCAAAGTGATGGCAGAGATGATGTTTCTCCTTCGCAAGCATGGAGTGAACATAATTCCGTACCTGGACAATCTTCTTATAAAGGCGCCGTCCAGGAAGAGGTTGCTGGACAGCATTGGCCTCTCAACAAAACTTCTCCAGGATCACGGGTGGATTCTGAACCTTCCAAAATCTCACCTAGAACCAACATGGATACTCCCATTCCTGGGAATGATACTGGACACGGAGTCGCAGAAAGTGTTCCTTCCATTGGAAAAGGCATTCTTAATCCAGTCGATGGTTCGGGATGTCCTGAAGCCAACCCGGATATCGGTGCATCTATGCATTCGCCAAAAGCCAGGATCTCCCTTCTGTGGTGGCTACAGATTTCTCACCTTGTCAATGGTCGGAGGTTCAAAATTCAGGACTGGATCCTGTTAACCATGGACGTAAGCCTCAGAGGTTGGGGAGCAGTCACCGAGGGGGATCAGTTTCAAGGAAGATGGTCAAGGCAGGAAGTAACCCTTCCAATTAACATTCTGGAGCTCAGGGCCATATACAATGCCCTTCTGCAGGCCGATCGGGCCATTCAGGTCCAGTCAGACAATGTGACAGCAGTGACATACATAAACCGACAGGGAGGAACGAAAAGCAGAGCAGCGATGTCAGAGGTGTCACGAATTCTCCTCTGAGCAGAAAAAAATGCTGTGGCGTTGTCAGCGGTCTTCATTCTGGGAGTAGACAACTGGGAAGCAGACTTCCTCAGCATCCGGGCCTGCATCCGGGGGAGTGGGGCTTTCACCGGGAAGTGTTCAGGTGCTTGACACATCGGTGGGGATATCCACACATCGTCATGATGGCCTCTCGTCTCAACAAGAAGCTCAAGCAGTATTGTTCCAGGTCGAGAGACCCACAGGCAGTGGCGGTAGATGCTCTGAGGACTCCATGGGTCTATCAGATGGTGTACGTGTTTCCTCCACTTCCTCTGATCCCAGGAATTCTAAAAAGAATAAAAAGGGAAAAGGTTCAAGCAAAACTCATTGCTCCGGACTGGCCAAGAAGGGCCTCTACCTTTTAGCGATGATCTTCTGCAACAGGGCCCGTTCGTCTATCAGGACTTACCGTGGCTACGTCTGATGGCATGGAAGTTGAACGACTGATTCTAGCCAAAATAGGGATCCCTAACAAAGTTATCCCAACTATAATCCAAGCCAGGAAGAGGGTAACGTCTAAACATTACCACCGTATTTGGAAGAAATACGTATCTTGGTGTGAGAGCAAAAAATATTCTGCTGTGGAATTTCACCTGGGACGTTTCCTGCTTTTTCTGCAGTCAGGTGTGGATGTGGGCCTACGTCTGGGTGCCATAAAAGTCCAGATTTGGCCTTGTCCATTTTCTTTCAAAAACAATTGGCTTCTCTCCCTGAGGTCCAGACCTTTTTGAAAGGTGTTCTGTGCATACAACCTCCCTTTGTGCCTCCCACGGCACCTTGGCATCTCAATTTGGTGCTGCAGTTCCTCCAATCGGACTGGTTTGAACCGTTACAGGAGGTTGACGTATAGTACCTTACATGGAAGACCGTCACACTGTTGGCATTGGCTTCAGCAAGACGTGTGTCGGAGCTAGTGGCGTTGTCTCACAAGAGTCCCTACTTAATTTTTCATGAGGACAGAGCTGAACTCAGAACTCGTCAGCAATTTCTTCCTAAGGTGGTGTCCGCGTGTCACATCAACCAACCTATTGTGGTTCCGGCTGTTACGGACTCCTCTGCTACTTCAAAGTCTTTGGATGTTGTGAGGGCTTTGAAGGTGTATGTAAAGAGAACAGCTTGTCACAGGAAATCCGACTCGCTGTTCGTTCTATATGATCCCAATAAAACTGGGTGTCCTGCTTCAAAGCAGACAGTTGCACGCTGGATCAGGTTAACTATCCAACATGCTTATTTCACAGCAGGTTTGCCGGTTCCAAAATCTGTACAGGCCCACTCTACTAGGTCGGTTGGTTCTTCCTGAACGGCTGCCCGGGTTGTCTCGGCTTTACAGCTCTGCCGAGCAGCTACTTGGTCAGGTTCGAACACGTTTGCTAAGTTCTACAAGTTCGATACTTTGGCCTCTGAGGACCTTTAGTTTGGTCAATCAATCCTTTTCTCGTAGTCCGTAGAGGATACTGGGCACCCGCCCAGTGCTTCGTTCTTCCTGCACTGTAACTTGGTTAAGTATTGTTGGTTCAGCTGTTGCTGTTCTTGTTTAAAGTTGGGTTAGCATAGCTTTCCTTTTGTTTGTGTGTACTGGTTCGGAATCTCACCACTCTCTTTATCTATCCTTCTCTCAAAGAATTTCCATCTCCTCGGGCACAGTTTCCTAGACTGAGTCTGATAGGAGGGGCATAGAGGGAGGAACCAGCCCACACTATCAAATTCTTAAAGTGCCCATGGCTCCTAGATGACCCGTCTATGAGGGTAATTCCAAGTTGATCGCAGCAGGAATTTAGGGGGTAATTCCAAGTTGATCGCAGCAGGAAATTTTTTAGCAGTTGGGCAAAACCATATGCACTGCAGGTGTGGCAGATCTAACATATGCAGAGAGAGTTAGATTTGGGTGGGTTATTTTGTTTCTGTGCAGGGTAAATACTGGCTGCTTTATTTTTACACTGCAAATTAGATTGCAGATTGAACACACCACACCCAAATCTAACTCTCTCTGCACATGTTATATCTGCCTCCCCTGCAGTGCACATGGTTTTGCTCAATTGCTAACAGAATTCCTGCTGCGATCAGCTTGGAATTACCCCCTTAGTTAGCAATTTGGCAAAACCATGTGCACTGCAGGGGAGGCAGATATAACATGTGCAGAGAGAGTTAGATTTGGGTGGGGTGTGTTCAATCTGCAATCTAATTTGCAGTGTAAAATTAAAGCAGCCAGTATTTACCATGCACAGAAATAAAATAACCCACCCAAATCTAACTCTCTCTGCACATGTTATATCTGCCTCCCCTGCAGTGCACATGGTTTTGCCCAATTGCTAACTAAATTCCTGCTGCGATCGACTTGGAATTACCCCCTATACCCCATGGTACTAAATGGAACCCCAGTATCCTCTACGGACTACGAGAAAAGGATTTACAGGTAGGTAATTAGAATCCTATTCTGCAAAATATTATTTATTAATTTTTGTTAAAGTCTATCATACTAAACACCAATAGATTGTAGACCTGAGAAATGGATATTAGTACAGAAACTGAATTAGAGAGACTACATATCTCCAAAACTTCAATTAAAAATATAATAGGGTTTGAAATAACTCCAAGGTCAAGATGTATGGTGAATCTGTTCTCCAAAGTCTGCAATTATTTGGTTAACTTTCTCATCCAGCTGAGACTTTTCTAGTTGGAACATTTGAAAACAGTAATAATATAACCACACCATATACTGTACAGTATAAATACACACAAACGTATATTTGGTTAGATCAAGTTATATGGTTATATTAATTACGGTATCTAGAACTGGTATAACCTTTTACTGTTAATTTATTTTTTAAATCTTATAGTATGAACTCTACGTAACTCTTATAGTATGAATATTACATTATTAGTAATAAAGTCTTATCTTGCAGCCTGGATTTTTTTTTTAAAGTCTTGAGATTTTAAAACTAAAGTATGACTTGGGGCAGTTATATTCACATGGTCGACCATGTTATGGTCGACAGTCATTAGGTCGACCACTATTGGTCGACATTGACATGGTCGACATGGACACATGGTCGACACATGAAAGGTCGACACATGAAAAGGTCGACATGAGTTTTTTAACATTTTTTTTCTTTTGGGGAACTTTTCCATACTTTAGGATCCACATGGACTACGATTGGAACGGTAAAGTGTGCAGAGCGAAGCGGTAGCGGAGCGAAGGCACCATGCCCGAAGTATGACGTGCAAAGCGAGCCATGCGAGGGGACGCGGTGCACTAATCGGGGTTCCCAGTCACTTTACGCAAAAAACGACACCAAAAAAAGTTCAAAAACTCATGTCGACCTTTTCATATGTCGACCTTTCATGTGTCGACCATTTTCATGTGTCGACCATGTGTCCATGTCGACCATGTCAATGTCGACCAATAGTAGTCGACCTAATGACTGTCGACCATAACATGGTCGACCATTCATACCGGAACCGACTTGGGGGACGGGGGTTGTTTAGTGAGCAGACTTTATTTAATTCAGGTTTAATTTGATTTAATTGTACTTTCATTTTGTCATTTTTGGAGCCTTCCAATGTCCCAATGTCTGCTTTTCTTCTTGTTTGGTGGTCTTATGGCTACTTGTTTGCATTCACTGTATTCATGCTCAAGTGATCTTCTGTATTCCTATATGTTTTGCCTTTTTAACTGTGAATATGCATGTATTTCTTTCTATGTTCATTGTTCAATGACTTATACATTGCATCAATAAAAATATAAAAAAATAACTAAATAAAGGCTTGAGATTAACAAAAATACATAAGTGGAATTTCTCTAACGTCCTAGAGGATGCTGGGACTCCGTAAGGACCATGGGATAGACGGGCTCCGCAGGAGACATGGGCACTTTAAGAAAGACTTTGACTCTGGGTGTGCACTGGCTCCTCTCTCTATGCCCCTCCTCCAGACCTCGGTTTGATACGGTGCCCAGAGGAGCTGGGTGCATTTCAGGAGCTCTACTGAGTTTCCTGTAAGAAAGCATTTTTGTTAGGTTTTTTATTTTCAGGGAGCCTGCTGGCAACAGACTCCCTGCATCGAGGGACTGAGGAGAGAGAAACAGACCCACTTCTCTGAGTTTCAGGGCTCTGTTTTTTAGGCTACTGGACACCATTAGCTCCAGAGGGAGTCAGAACACAGGTCTCACCCTGGAGTTCGTCCCGGAGCCGCGCCGCAGTCCTCCTCACAGAGCCGGAAGATAGAAGCCGGGTGAGTATGAGAGGAAAAGATCTTCAGAGACGGCAGAAGACTTCATTGATCTTCACTGAGGTAACGCACAGCACTGCAGCTGTGCGCCATTGCTTCCATACACCTCACAAACGGCAGTCACTGTAAGGGTGCAGGGCGCGGGGGGGGGGGCGCCCTGGGCAGCAATATAAACTTCTTTGGCAAAAGAGAGCATATACAGCTGGACACTGTATATATGCATGAGCCCCCGCCAATTTTACACTTTTAGCGGGACTGAAGCCCGCCGCCGAGGGGGCGGGGCTTCTCCCTCAGCACTCACCAGCACCATGTTTTTCTCCACAGCACCGCTGAGAGGAAGCTCCCCGGACTCTCCCCTGATTATACCACGGTAGAAGAGAGGGTTTTAAAGAAGAGGGGGGGGGCATATAATTCGGCGCAGATAATAATAACAGCGCTACGGGGTAAACATTAAATTGCTGTGTTTTTCCTGGGTCATATTGCGCTGGGGTGTGTGCTGGCATACTCTCTCTCTGTCTTTCCAAAGGGCCTTGTGGGGGAACTGTCTTCAGAAGAGCATTCCCTGAGTGTGTGGTGTGTCGGTACGTGTGTGTCGACATGTCTGAGGTAAAAGGCTCTCCTAAGAGGAGATGGAGCAAATGTGTGTGTGTGTGTGTGTGTGGTGTCGCCGTCGACAACGCCGACGCCTGATTGGATATGTGAAATTAAGTGCTAAGATGAATTTATTACACAAAAGATTAGAGAACAGACAGGGAATCTACCCATGTCTGTCCCTATGTCACAGAGACCTTCAGAGTCTCACAACGCTCACTATCCAAAATAATAGACACTGATATCGACACGGAGTCTGACTCCAGTGTCGACTACGATAATGCAAAGTACAGCCAAAACTGGCAGAAAATATTCAATATATGATTATTGTAATAAAAGATGTTTTGCATATCACTGATGACTCATCTGTCCCTGACACGAGGGTACACATGTTTAAGGGGAAGATAGCTGAGGTAAATTTCCCTCCTCTCATGAAGAAAAAGAGCGGGAATCTCCAGACAAGAAGCTGCAGCTTCCCAATAAGAATTCTCAGGGAGTGTCCTTTCCCTAATGGGGCTAGGATTAGTGATGAGCACCGGAAATTTTTCGGGTTTTGTGTTTTGTTATTGGGTTCGGTTCCACGGCCGTGTTTTGGGTTCGAACGCGTTTTGGCAAAACCTCACCGAATTTTTTTTGTCGGATTCGGGTGTGTTTTGGATTCGGGTGTTTTTTTCAGAAAACCCTAAAAAACAGCTTAAATCATAGAATTTGGGGGTCATTTTGATCCCAAAGTATTATTAACCTCAATAACCATAATTTCCACTCATTTTCAGTCTATTCTGAACACCTCACACCTCACAATATTATTTTTAGTCCTAAAATTTGCACCGAGGTCGCTGGATGGCTAAGCTAAGCGACCCAAGTGGCCGACACAAACACCTGGCCCATCTAGGAGTGGCACTGCAGTGTCACGCAGGATGGCCCTTCCAAAAAACACTCCCCAAACAGCACATGACGCAAAGAAAAAAAGAGGCGCAATGAGGTAGCTGTGTGAGTAAGCTAAGCGACCCTAGTGGCCGACACAAACACCTGGCCCATCTAGGAGTGGCACTGCAGTGTCACGCAGGATGGCCCTTCCAAAAAACACTCCCCAAACAGCACATGACGCAAAGAAAAAAAGAGGCGCAATGAGGTAGCTGTGTGAGTAAGCTAAGTGACCCTAGTGGCCGACACAAACACCTGGCCCATCTAGGAGTGGCACTGCAGTGTCACGCAGGATGGCCCTTCCAAAAAACACCCCCCAAACAGCACATGACGCAAAGAAAAATGAAAGAAAAAAGAGGTGCAAGATGGAATTGTCCTTGGGCCCTCCCACCCACCCTTATGTTGTATAAACAGGACATGCACACTTTAACCAACCCATCATTTCAGTGACAGGGTCTGCCACACGACTGTGACTGAAATGACGGGTTGGTTTGGACCCCCACCAAAAAAGAAGCAATTAATCTCTCCTTGCACAAACTGGCTCTACAGAGGCAAGATGTCCACCTCATCATCATCCTCCGATATATCACCGTGTACATCCTCCTCCTCACAGATTATCAATTCGTCCCCACTGGAATCCACCATCTCAGCTCCCTGTGTACTACTTTGTGGAGGCAATTGCTGCTGGTCAATGTCTCCACGGAGGAATTGATTATAATTCATTTTAATGAACATCATCTTCTCCACATTTTCTGGATGTAACCTCGTACGCCGATTGCTGACAAGGTGAGCGGCGGCACTAAACACTCTTTCGGAGTACACACTTGTGGGAGGGCAACTTAGGTAGAATAAAGCCAGTTTGTGCAAGGGCCTCCAAATTGCCTCTTTTTCCTGCCAGTATAAGTACGGACTGTCTGACGTGCCTACTTGGATGCGGTCACTCATATAATCCTCCACCATTCTTTCAATGGGGAGAGAATCATATGCAGTGACAGTAGACGACATGTCCGTAATCGTTGTCAGGTCCTTCAGTCCGGACCAGATGTCAGCATCAGCAGTCGCTCCAGACTGCCCTGCATCACCGCCAGCGGGTGGGCTCGGAATTCTGAGCCTTTTCCTCGCACCCCCAGTTGCGGGAGAATGTGAAGGAGGAGATGTTGACAGGTCGCGTTCCGCTTGACTTGACAATTTTGTCACCAGCAGTTCTTTGAACCCCAGCAGACTTGTGTCTGCCGGAAAGAGAGATCCAATGTAGGTTTTAAATCTAGGATCGAGCACGGTGGCCAAAATGTAGTGCTCTGATTTCAACAGATTGACCACCCGTGAATCCTTGTTAAGCGAATTAAGGGCTCCATCCACAAGTCCCACATGCCTAGCGGAATCGCTCTGTGTTAGCTCCTCCTTCAATGTCTCCAGCTTCTTCTGCAAAAGCCTGATGAGGGGAATGACCTGACTCAGGCTGGCAGTGTCTGAACTGACTTCACGTGTGGCAAGTTCAAAAGGTTGCAGAACCTTGCACAACGTTGAAATCATTCTCCACTGCGCTTGAGACAGGTGCATTCCACCTCCTATATCGTGCTCAGTTGTATAGGCTTGAATGGCCTTTTGCTGCTCCTCCAACCTCTGAAGCATATAGAGGGTTGAATTCCACCTCGTTACCACTTCTTGCTTCAGATGATGGCAGGGCAGGTTCAGGCGTTTTTGGTGGTGCTCCAGTCTTCTGTACGTGGTGCCTGTATGCCGAAAGTGTCCCGCAATTCTTCTGGCCACCGACAGCATCTCTTGCACGCCCCTCTCGTTTTTTAAATAATTCTGCACCACCAAATTCAAGGTATGTGCAAAACATGGGACGTGCTGGAATTTGCCCATATTTAATGCACACACAATATTGCTGGCGTTGTCCGATGCCACAAATCCACAGGAGAGTCCAATTGGGGTAAGCCATTCTGCGATGATCTTCCTCAGTTGCCGTAAGAGGTTTTTAGCTGTGTGCGTATTCTGGAAAGCGGTGATACAAAGCGTAGCCTGCCTAGGAAAGAGTTGGCGTTTGCGAGATGCTGCTACTGGTGCCGCCGCTGCTGTTCTTGCGGCGGGAGTCCATACATCTACCCAGTGGGCTGTCACAGTCATATAGTCCTGAGCCTTCCCTGCTCCACTTGTCCACATGTCCGTGGTTAAGTGGACATTGGGTACAACTGCATTTTTTAGGACACTGGTGAGTCTTTTTCTGAGGTCTGTGTACATTTTCGGTATCGCCTGCCTAGAGAAATGGAACCTAGATGGTATTTGGTACCGGGGACACAGTACCTCCAACAAGTCTCTAGTTGCCTCTGCAGTAATGATGGATACCGGAACCACGTTTCTCACCGCCCAGGATGCCAAGGCCTCAGTTATCCGCTTTGCAGCAGGATGACTGCTGTGATATTTCATCTTCCTCGCAAAGGACTGTTGGACAGTCAATTGCTTGGTGGAAGTAGTAAAAGTGGTCTTACGACTTCCCCTCTGGGATGGCCATCGACTCCCAGCAGCAACAACAGCAGCGCCAGCAGCAGTAGGCGTTACATGCAAGGATGCATCGGAGGAATCCCAGGCAGGAGAGGACTCATCATAATTGCCAGTGACATGGTCTGCAGGACTATTGGCATTCCTGGGGAAGGAGGAAATTGACACTGAGGGAGTTGGTGGGGTGGTTTGCGTGAGCTTGGTTACAAGAGGAAGGGATTTACTGGTCAGTGGACTGCTTCCGCTGTCACCCAAAGTTTTTGAACTTGTCACTGACTTATGATGAATGCGCTGCAGGTGACGTATAAGGGAGGATGTTCCGAGGTGGTTAACGTCCTTACCCCTACTTATTACAGCTTGACAAAGGCAACACACTGCTTGACAAATGTTGTCCGCATTTCTGTTGAAATACTTCCACACCGAAGAGCTGATTTTTTTGGTATTTTCACCAGGCATGTCAATGGCCCTATTCCTCCCACGGACAACAGGTGTCTCCTCGGGTGCCTGACTTAAACAAACCACCTCACCATCAGAATCCTCCTGGTCAATTTCCTCCCCAGCGCCAGCAACACCCATATCCTCCTCATCCTGGTGTACTTTAACACTGACATCTTCAATCTGACTATCAGGAACTGGACTGCGGGTGCTCCTTCCAGCACTTGCAGGGGGCGTGCAAATGGTGGAAGGCGCATGCTCTTCACGTCCAGTGTTGGGAAGGTCAGGCATCGCAAACGACACAATTGGACTCTCCTTGTGGATTTGTGATTTCGAAGAACGCACAGTTCTTTGCTGTGCTTTTGCCAGCTTGAGTCTTTTCATTTTTCTAGCGAGAGGCTGAGTGCTTCCATCCTCATGTGAAGCTGAACCACTAGCCATGAACATAGGCCAGGGCCTCAGCCGTTCCTTGCCACTCCGTGTGGTAAATGGCATATTGGCAAGTTTACGCTTCTCCTCCGACAATTTTATTTTAGATTTTTTAATCCTTTTTTTACTGATATTTGGTGTTTTGGATTTTACATGCTCTGTACTATGACATTGGGCATCGGCCTTGGCAGACGACGTTGCTGGCATTTCATCGTCTCGGCCATGACTAGTGGCAGCAGCTTCAGCACGAGGTGGAAGTCGATCTTGATCTTTCCCTATTTTTGGAACCTCAACATTTTTGTTCTCCATATTTTAATAGGCACAACTAAAAGGCACCTCAGGTAAACAATGGAGATGGATGGATACTAGTATACTTATGGATTGACGAGCGACTGCCGACACAGAGATAGCTACAGCCGTGGACTACCGTACTGCGTCTGCTGCTAATATAGACTGGATGATAATGATATAAAAAATATATATATATATATCACTACTGCAGCCGGACAGGTATATATTATATAATGACGGACCTGCTGGACACTGTCAGCTCAGCACTGCAGACTCCTAAAGTAAGCTACTAGTAGTATCAAGAAGATAGAAAAAAAAAACACCACAGGTAGGTGGTATACAATTATGGATGGACGAGCGACTGCCGACACAGAGGTAGCTACAGCCGTGGACTACCGTACTGCGTCTGCTGCTAATATAGACTGGATGATAATGATATAAAAAATATATATATATATATCACTACTGCAGCAGGACAGGTATATATTATATAATGACGGACCTGCTGGACACTGTCAGCTCAGCACTGCAGACTCCTAAAGTAAGCTACTAGTAGTATCAAGAAGATAGAAAAAAAAAAAACACCACAGGTAGGTGGTATACAATTATGGATGGACTAGCGACTGCCGACACAGAGGTAGCTACAGCCGTGGACTACCATACTGCGTCTGCTGCTAATATAGACTGGATGATAATGATATAAAAAATATATATATATATCACTACTGCAGCCGGACAGGTATATATTATATAATGACGGACCTGCTGGACACTGTCAGCTCAGCACTGCAGACTCCTAAAGTAAGCTACTAGTAGTATCAAGAAGATAGAAAAAAAAAAAAACACCACGGGTAGGTGGTATACAATTATGGATGGACTAGTGACTGCCGACACAGAGGTAGCTACAGCCGTGGACTACCGTACTGCGTCTGCTGCTAATATAGACTGGATGATAATGATATAAAAAATATATATATATATCACTACTGCAGCCGGACAGGTATATATTATATAATGACGGACCTGCTGGACACTGTCAGCTCAGCACTGCAGACTCCTAAAGTAAGCTACTAGTATCAAGAAGATAGAAAAAAAAAAAAAAAACCACCACGGGTAGGTGGTATACAATTATGGATGGACGAGCGACTGCCGACACAGAGGTAGCTACAGCCGTGGACTACCGTACTGCGTCTGCTGCTAATATAGACTGGATGATAATGATATAAAAAATATATATATATATCACTACTGCAGCCGGACAGGTATATATTATATAATGACGGACCTGCTGGACACTGTCAGCTCAGCACTGCAGACTCCTAAAGTAAGCTACTAGTAGTATCAAGAAGATAGAAAAAAAAAAACACCACAGGTAGGTGGTATACAATTATGGATGGACGAGCGACTGCCGACACAGAGGTAGCTACAGCCGTGGACTACCGTACTGCGTCTGCTGCTAATATAGACTGGATGATAATGATATAAAAAATATATATATCACTACTGCAGCAGGACAGGTATATATTATATAATGACGGACCTGCTGGACACTGTCAGCTCAGCACTGCAGACTCCTAAAGTAAGCTACTAGTAGTATCAAGAAGATAGAAAAAAAACAAACACCACAGGTAGGTGGTATACAATTATGGATGGACTAGCGACTGCCGACACAGAGGTAGCTACAGCCGTGGACTACCGTACTGCGTCTGCTGCTAATATAGACTGGATGATAATGATATAAAAAATATATATATATATCACTACTGCAGCCGGACAGGTATATATTATATAATGACGGACCTGCTGGACACTGTCAGCTCAGCACTGCAGACTCCTAAAGTAAGCTACTAGTATCAAGAAGATAGAAAAAAAAAAAACACCACGGGTAGGTGGTATACAATTATGGATGGACGAGCGACTGCCGACACAGAGGTAGCTACAGCCGTGGACTACCGTACTGCGTCTGCTGCTAATATAGACTGGATGATAATGATGTAAAAAATATATATATATCACTACTGCAGCCGGACAGGTATATATTATATAATGACGGACCTGCTGGACACTGTCAGCAGAATGCGTTTATAGAATAAAAACACCACACGACGAGTGTTTAACTTTTTCAGGCAGACAATCACAATATACTGGTGGTCAGTGGTCACTGGTCAGTCACACTGGCACTGGCAGTGGCACTCTGGCAGCAAAAGTGTGCACTGTTAAAATATGTACTCCTGCTATAACTGCTCCCCAGTCTCCCCCACAATTAAGCTGTGTGAGCAGTGAGCACTCAGCACAGTCAGATATACAGTATTACATAGATGATGCAGCACACTGAGGACACACTGAGGCTGAGCACAGATATGGTATGTGACTGTGTCACACTGTGTATCGTTTTTTTTTCAGGCAGAGAACGGATTAATTAAACTGGTGGTCACTGGTCACACTATCAGCAAGTAGTAGTGGTCACTGGTCAGTCACACTGGCACTGGCAGTGGCACTCTGGCAGCAAAAGTGTGCACTGTTAAAATATGTACTCCTGCTATAACTGCTCCCCAGTCTCCCCCACAATTAAGCTGTGTGAGCAGTGAGCACTCAGCACAGTCAGATATACAGTATTACATAGATGATGCAGCACACTGAGGGCACACTGAGGCTGAGCACAGATATGGTATGTGACTGTGTCACACTGTGTATCGTTTTTTTTCAGGCAGAGAACGGATTAATTAAACTGGTGGTCACTGGTCACACTATCAGCAAGTAGTACTCCGTCCTAATATGCTCCCCAAAATTAGTAAATCAAGTGTCTCTAGACTCTCTACTCTCTACTCTACTCTAAACGGAGAGGATGCCAGCCACGTCCTCTCCCTATCAATCTCAATGCACGTGTGAAAATGGCGGCGACGCGCGGCTCCTTATATAGAATCCGAGTCTCGCGATAGAATACGAGCCTCGCGAGAATCCGACAGCGGGATGATGACGTTCGGGCGCGCTCGGGTTAGCCGAGCAAGGCGGGAAGATCCGAGTCTGCCTCGGACCCGTGTAAAAAGGCTGAAGTTCGGGGGGTTCGGTTTCCGAGAAACCGAACCCGCTCATCTCTAGCTAGGATACGATGGGAATCTTCCCCTAGGGTGTACAAGGCATTGACACGTTTACCCAAAAAGGTAGCGCTGACTTTACAGCTATCCTCAGGGATCCTGCAGATAGCATGCAGTAAAAGTACTTTGAAGTCCATTTACACACATTCTGGTACACTACTCAGACCGACGATTGTGTCGGCATGGGTTTATAGCGCTGTAGCAGCGTAGACAGATACCTTATCAGCGGAGATTGAAACCCTGGATAAGGATACCATGTTATTGTCCCTAGTATATATATATATTTATATGTAAAAGACGTTGTCTTATATATATATATATATATATATATATATATATACTGTCCATCGCAGCCAGCACTCCTACTCTGAAATCACAACAGGTCCCCGTGCCAGTGTAATCCAACATACACCTCTCACAAATCACGGCACTGGAGACAGGTTCAATGAAGCAACATAACTTGTATTATAGGTAGACACACATTTCAGAGCTTCCGCTCCGTCCTCAGTACCATACAGTACTTGTATGGTACTGAGGACGGAGCGGAAGCTCTGAAATGTGCGTCTACCTATAATACAAGTTATGTTGCTTCATTGAACCTATCTACAGTGCTGTGATTTGTGAGAGGTATATATATATATATATATATATATATATATAAGACATGCCCAAAGAGACGTTAGTCTACTGGGTTCTAGAGTCAATGCTATGTCGATTCTGCTAGACGTGTCCTGTGGAACATGCAATGGACAGGTGATGCCGACCTAAAAGAGGCATATGGAGTTGTTGCCTTACAAGGGTGAGGAATTGTTCGGAAGAGGACCTCTCGGATCTCGTCTCCACGGCTACGGCAGGTAAATCAAATTTTTTGCCATATATTCCCTCACAATCTAAGAAAGCGCCTCGGTTATCAAATGCAGTCCTTTCGTTCCAATAAAAGCAAGAGAGCACGTGGATCATCCTTTCTTGCCAGAGGTAAGGGCAGAGGGAAAAGCTGCACAACACAACTAGTTGGGGAAGAGAGATGCAGATGCACACTCTTAGCACTAAGAACACTGATAACAAAAATAATTTAAATAAACCTTCACAATTAACATGGAGTATAATTGAAGTTCTTAGCACACTTTGCGCAAATATGCGGGCCCATGTACCGTGGCCAGGTGACTTCATCACATGGTCCCTAACATCCCTAATACTATCACATTCTATAAATTTATACAGGACTTACCTCTACATAGGGCCTTATCAATGTGTGATCTGAAATGCAGGAACCCAGCTAATTAAAACACCTGAGGGTGAATGGGGAGGAGTGCCAATCCAGAGGAAGGAAGCCTTGCCTTCCAGTGTACAATATATACACAAATATAGTGGAAAAAGCGGGGAACCTGGATTGCACATCCTATTACTAAAGATATCAAGAGGTGCTATCATGCTGAGGCCTCTAATACTATGCTGGGGAAGAGAGATGCAGATGCACACTCTTAGCACTAAGAACACTGATAACAAAAATAATTTAAATAAACCCTCACAATTAACATGATTTTTTGGTATCTCTGGACATAAAGGATGCATACCTGCATGTCCCCATATATCCTCCTCATCAGGCGTACCTGAGATTTGCGGTACAGGATTGTCATTACCAATTTCAGACGTTGCCGTTTGGGCTTTCCACGGTCCCGAGAATTTTCACCAAGGTAATGGCGGAAATGATGGTGCTCCTACGCAAGCAGGGTGTCACAATTATCCCGTACTTGGACAATCTCTTCATAAAAGCGAGATCACGGGAGAAGTTGCTGAGCAGCGTATCACTTTCACTGAATGTGTTACAGTGACACGGCTGGATTCTCAATATTCCAAAGTCGCAGCTGAATCCTACAACTCGTCTGCCCTTCTTTGGCATGATTCTGGACACAGACCAGAAAAGGGTTTTTCTTCTGAAGGAAAAAGCGCAGGAACTCATGACTCTAGTCATGAACTTGTTGAAACCAAAACAAGTGTCAGTACATCATTGCACTCAAGTTCTGGGAAAGATGGTGGCAACATACGAAGCCATTCCATACGGCAGATTCCATGCAAGGGCCTTCCAATGGGACCTATTGGACAAATGGTCCGGGTCATATCTGCAATTGCATCAGCGGATCACCCTGTTCCCCAGGGCCAGAGTATCTCTCCTGTGGTGGCTAAACGGTGCTCACCTTCTAGAGGGCCGCAGGTTCGGCATTCAGGACTGGATCCTGGTGACCACGGACGCGAGCCTCCGAGGTTGGGGAGCGGTCTCACAGGGAAGAAATTTCCAAGGCCTTTGGTCAAGTCTAGAGACTTGTCTTCACATCAACATCCTGGAACTAAGGGCCATATACAACGCCCTACGTGAAGCGGAGATCTTACTTCGCAATCGACCAGTTCTGATCCAGTCAGACAACATCACCTCAGTAGCTCATATAAACCGCCAAGGCGGCACAAGGAGCAGAGTGGAAATGACGGAATCCACCAGAGTTCTTCGCTGGGCGGAGAATCATGTAAGCGCTCTGTCAGCAGTGTTCATTCCGGGAGTGGACAACTGGGAAGCAGACTTCCTCAGCAGACACGATCTGCATCCGGGAGAGTGGGGACTTCATCAGGAAGTCTTCGCGCAGATTGCAAGTCCGTGGGGACTACCCCAAATAGACATGATGGTATCCCGTCTCAACAAAAAGCTACAAAGGTATTGCGCCAGACAAGAGACCCTCAGGCGGTAGCTGTGGACGCCCTAGTGACACCGTGGGTGTTCCAGTCGGTATATGTGTTTCCTCCTCTTCCTCTCATACCCAAGGTGTTGAGGATAATAAGACAACGAGGAGTGAGAACAATTCTCATTGTTCCAGATTGGCCACGAAGGACCTGGTATCCGGATCTGCAAGAAATGCTCACAGAAGATCCGTGGCCTCTTCCTCTAAGGCAGGACTTGTTACAACAAGGTCCTTGTCTGTTCCAAGACTTACCGCGGCTGCGTTTAACGGCATGGCGGTTGAACGCCGGATCCTAGCGGAAAAGGGTATTCCGGATGAGGTCATTCCTACGCTAATAAAGGCTAGAAAGGACGTGACATCTAAACATTATCACCGAATATGGAGAAAATATGTTTCTTGGTGTGAGGCCAGGAATGCTCCTACGGAAGAATTCCACCTGGGCCGTTTTCTTCACTTCCTACAAACTGGAGTGAATTTGGGCCTAAAATTAGGCTCCATTAAAAGTTCAGATTTCGGCCTTATCCATTTTCTTTCAAAAGGAATTGGCCTCATTACCTGAAGTACAGACTTTTGTGAAGGGAGTACTGCATATTCAGCCTCCTTTTGTACCTCCGGTGGCGCCTTGGGACCTTAACGTGGTGTTAAGTTTCCTTAAGTCACATTGGTTTGAACCACTTAAGACAGTGGAGTTGTAATATCTCACCTGGAAGGTGGTCATGTTGTTAGCCTTGGCTTTGGCTAGGCGAGTTTCGGAATTGGCGGCTTTATCACATAAAAGCCCCTATCTGGTTTTCCATATGGATAGAGCGGAATTGCGGACCCGTCCTCGATTCCTGCCTAAGATGGTCTCATCCTTTCATATGAACCAACCTATTTTCGTGCCTGTGGCTACACGTGTCTTGGAGGATTCCAAATCCCTTGATGTGGTCAGGGCTTTGAAAATTTATGAGGCCAGAATGGCTAGGGTCAGAAAAACCGAAGCACTGTTTGTCCTGTATGCAGCCAACAAAGTTGGCGGCCCTGCTTCAAAGCAGGCTATTGCTCGCTGGATCTGTAACACGATTCAGCAGGTGCATTCTACGGCAGGTTTGCCGTTACCAAAATCGGTTAAGGCCCATTCCACTAGGAAGGTGGGCTCTTCTTGGGGGGCTGCCCGAGGGGTCTCGGCGCTACAGCTGTACCGAGCTGCTACTTGGTCGGGGTCAAACACCTTTGCAAAGTTCTATAAGTTTGATACCCTGGCTGAGGAGGACCTCCTGTTTGCTCAATCGGTGCTGCAGAGTCATCCGCACTCTCCCGCCCGTTTGGGAGCTTTGGTATAATCCCATTGGTCCTTACGGAGTCCCAGCATCCTCTAGGACATTAGAGAAAATAAGATTTTAGACCTACCGGTAAATCTTTTTCTCGTAGTCCGTAGAGGATGCTGGGCGCCCGTCCCAAGTGCGGACTACTTCTGCAAGACTTGTATATAGTTATTGCTTACATAAGGGTTATGTTATAGTTTTATCGGTCTTGGACTGATACTATGTTGTTTTTCATACTGTTAACTGGGTAGTATATCACAAGTTATACGGTGTGATTGGTGTGGCTGGTATGAATCTTGCCCTTGGATTACAAAAATCCTTTCCTTGTACTGTCCATCTCCTCTGGGCACAGTTTCTCTAACTGAGATCTGGAGGAGGGGCATAGAGGGAGGAGCCAGTGCACACCCAGAATCAAAGTCTTTCTTAAAGTGCCCATGTCTCCTGCGGAGCCCGTCTATCCCATGGTCCTTACGGAGTCCCAGCATCCTCTACGGACTACGATAAAAAGATTTACCGGTAGGTCTAAAATCTTATTTTGGGCTAATGTGGGTCCAAATTGGGTGGAGCAGATGTGACCTATTGTGTCCTGCCATTAGGATTTTGGTAGTTATCCATTCCACACAGAGGCAGACCTAGATTCAAGAAGTGTAAAATGGAAGCTAGAACATTTTTCTTTAATACTGCTTTCACACTGAAATCCTGGACCTGATTTGGGTTTTTGAACATGATTTTAAGCTACATTACACCCCTCTCACATGGCAGCTTGGACCTGGGTTATTCCTGGGTTGACCCCTTTAACACTAGACCCGTTTCGGCCACATTCTGCTTTGTCTCCTTCAGCCACTGGGTGAGTTATAGTACCAGTAACCTGCTTCAGCCACTAATAGCCAGTCAGAAGCTTTTAAATATAATTGGGGTCAAATAATCCAAGTTGAGCCTTACACATTGCAGCTTATCAGGGTCAGTCCCGGGTTTTACCATGGTCAGAAATTTTCAGTTTAACTACTCCAGCACTGAAGTGAAGATCGCTAAAAGGTAAAAGATGCAGGAGGTTAAATACATTCCAGAAATCAATAGCAGGTATCGGGGGCGCTTTTACAGAGGAGGGCTGCCGCGTGCACCTCCGGGTGGGCCCCCTACTCTGCACAGCGCAGTAGTCTCTGACACTGTACCAAAATCTACTGCTCATGCGCAGGTCTCCGGAAACATGGCGCCCGCCATTTTCCGGAGACCAATTTCGATAGTAGCAAATATGGTGGCCATTTTGGCTGTGATTTTTGCCGTGACTGCAGTGCCCTACGCTGGACTCCGGAAGGTAAGTATTAAAATATTGGTGCAGTCCTTGCACCCATTATAAAAACGCCAATGGCAGGTATACAACAATCTCTCAGGTTAATAATAGCGAGTCATAGATCAGCTGAAATTGGTAACAGGTATCCGAATAGAAAACAACACAGAAAATAATTAGGTCTGAGGTATCCAAAGTAGAGTAACTAAAGGCACAAGAGTTAGGAGTCAAGGATGATTATTTATGAAGTGCTTATGATCGTATTTATACCTACAGTAATATTTAAAAAAGTAATGCTTTTACTAACAAGACCTAGCTATGTAAAAGCATTGGCCTTTTCAATATCGTGCACCATGTAGTTGACTGAGACCCAAAATAGGGGCGCAGAGTCTTACCCCATTGGTGGTATTTACCGGGGATCCCCACCAGGGAATTTGGGCTTAGCTGCACCCAACGGACCAGTCGCAACCCCCTGTCTGGGTCACCTGGGTTAGCACTAGAAAGTGATGATTTAGTAGTCACCGATAGTAGCAAATATTGGACTTGAACAAATGGTAGAGAATATTGGACTTGCACTGATGGTAGAAAATATCGGACTTGCACTGATGATAGATAATATCGTTTTTTCACCGATGGTAGAGAATATTGGACTTGCACCAATGGTAGAGCATATTGGACTTGCACCGATGGTAGAAAATATCGGACTTGCACCGATGGTAGAGAATGTCGGACTTGTACCAATGGTAGAGGATGTTGGACTTGCACCAATGGTAGAGAATATCGGACTTGCACTGATGGTAGAGGATATCGGACTTGCACCGATGGTAGAGAATGTCGGATTTGCACAGATGGTAGAGAATGTTGGACTTGCATCAATGGTACTAAGAACACTGGAATATACAGAAATTTTCATTTTTTTAAAGAGTGAATTAGGTGAAGAACATGTGTTTAAAATTATCCAAAGTGATTTTTATTTTTTTAAAGTTTTCAAAACTAGCATCGGAACATTGGTCGTCATCGGTCGGAGCGTTGCGACCATTGGAAACATCCCAACCATCGCAGCGTTTATTTTAAAAGCCGAGACAGCCACCAGGTACGCAGGAGGGGCTTGGGGATGTTAATTTACACTTCTCCAGCGGCTGCTATTGTCTTCAGCTGGGGTGGGGGTTCCTGCCTACTGACCGATCAATAGTGATCGACAGTTCAGCATACACTGGAGGAGGGTGCAGGGAGGCAGTCCCTCTGAAAGCATTACACATGGAATTTACTCTTCCCTGCAGCTGCAAACACTGTCTATCTGGTGCGGTCGCATCTGATGCGACCATGCCATGCAAGTGGTTAAGGCAGCTATGCTAACAGCTCTACAGTGCCAATATGTCATCATCATTATGATCCTCATCCTCATCAGTGTGTACATCATCCTCACACAATATTAAGTAATCCCTGCTGGAATCCACCATTACAGAAGTCTCTGTATTTTGGCATAGCTGCTGTTAAAGGTCTTCCTCATGGAATTTCCAGTTCATCCAATTCATTTTCAAGAAAATCATCTTTTAACATTTTGAAGAAGTAGCCTCCTATGCCAACTGAGGCTACACCCTCCGGTGTGTACTCTTTCTGAGTACAATATAGAAACAAAAGGAAAATCACAATGTGCAACCAATCAAAGCAGCCGGAATAAAGTTACACTTGTGGGAAATTCTCATACCCCTATATTCAGCACAAAAAAAGATAAAGGTAAGTGATCACTTCACCGACGCTAAGGATATATCAACATAGAGCTTTCCTTATGAAAGTATCTTTGTCCTTATGTATAGCAGACTTTAAAAATGATGTCTCATTGGTGTTCCAATACATGCAACAAAAGGCAAAGAAAAAAGTGCATGCTACAGTATAGTAAGTTTTTTTTATGAAACAAAGACACACTACAATCCACACAAATCATACTTGCCTACTCTCCCGGAAGTTGCGGGAGGCTCTGATTTTTGGGGTAGCTCCGACCCCAGGAAGAGCAGGCACGTCTCCCGCATCCTGCCCACACCTTAGTGTAACGGGCAGGACAGAGAGATAATCTCTGGAATTTCAGGTCTGTGGGGTGAGGGAGGGGCTACAATGACACTGCCCTGAAGTTCCATGCAGCATCTCCTCTCCGGGCTTCTTCCAGAGAGGAGCAATAAAATGTAGGTAAGTATGACACAAATACATAGGTGACACTCAACACACATGGACAGAGTGACGGTGGATACAATGGATTAATTACCAGAAAAAATAGAACTGGTTTTAAGTAGTTTTATATGAGAGTGTGAGAGATGATATTCACCCAGCAGCGTGACACCAGAGGAACTGGGTTCGAACTTGGGTGGGTTACCAGTATTGCTGTAGGCTGATGCACTGAGATATGCATACAGTTTTCCAGCATTTATATTCACACAGCAGCTGCAGTCCAGCAGGGTATTAGAATTCCTCTTGTCTCTCCACACTGTCTCATTAACACTCTAGCTAACAGGAAGAAAGGCCAACTTCTTCCATACACTATCTGGTCATCCTATACATGCAACATACTGTATATATATTAGAGATGAGCGGGTTCGGTTCATCGAGATCCGAACCTCCGCGAACTTCACATGGTTTACATGGGTCCGAGGCAGCTTCGGTTCTTCCCACCTAACACCAAAACCCGAACAGGGGAAAACGTCATCATCCCGCTGTCGGAATCTCGCGAGATTTGGATTCCATATAAAGAGCCGCGCATCACCGCCATTTTCATTCGTGCATTGTCGAGATAGCGAGAGGACGTGGCTACATTCTCTGCCTTAATAGCACAATATCGGCTAAATCTCAGCTCAATATCTGTGCTCAGTATTAGTGCTGCATTGTGGTGACCAGTATATATATAGTAGTACAGTACAGTAGTCCATTGCTGTATTTTGCTGCTCCGTGTCAGTTCTATTATCCAGAACAGTGCTAAGTATCTATGCTCATTATTATCATTGCTGCATTGTGTTAACCACTGACCAGTATACAGTAGTACAGTACAGTAGTCCAGTGCTGTATTTTGCTGCCCCGTGTCAGTTCTATTATCCAGAACAGTGCTCAGTATATGTGCTCATTATTATCATTGCTGCATTGTGGTGACCACTGACCAGTATATAGTAGTATAGTACAGTAGTCCATTGCTGTATTTTGCAGCCCAGTGTCAGTTCTATTAACCTGAATAGTGCTCAGTATCTGTGCTCATTATTATCATTGCTGCATTGTGGTGACCACTGACCAGTATATAGTAGTACAGTACAGTAGTCCAGCGCTGTATTTTGCTGCCCCGTGTCAGTTCTATTATCCTGAATAGTGCTCAGTATCTGTGCTCATTATTATCATTGCTGCATTGTGGTGACCACTGACCAGTATATAGTAGTACAGTACAGTAGTCCATTGCTGTATTTTGTTGCCCCGTGTCAGTTCTATTATCCAGAACAGTGCTCAGTATCTGTGCTCATTATTATCATTGCTGCATTGTGGTGACCACTGACCAGTATATAGTAGTACAGTACAGTAGTCCAGTGTTGTATTTTGCTGCCCCGTGTCAGTTCTATTATTCTGAATAGTGCTCATTTTCGGTGCTCATTTATTATCATTGCTGCATTGTGGTGACCACTAATCAGTATATAGTAGTACAGTACAGTAGTCCATTGCTGTATTTTGCTGCCCAGTGTCAGTTATATTATCCAGAACAGTGCTCAGTATCTGTGCTCATTATTATTGTTGCTGCATTGTGGTACCAGTGACTGATATACAGTAGTAAAGTACAGTAGTCCAGTGCTGTATTTTGCTGCCCCATGTCAGTTCTGTTATCCTGAATAGTGCTCAGTATCTGTACTCATTTATTATCATTGCTGCATTGTGGTGACCACTGACCAGTATATAGTAGTACAGCACAGTAGTCCTTTGCTGTATTTGTTGCTCCATGTCAATTATATTATCCAGAATAGTGCTCAGTATCTGTGCTCATTATTATCATTGCTGCATTTTGTTGGCCACTGTCCAGTATATAGTAGTACAGTACAGTAGTCCTTTGCTGTATTTTGCTGCCCTGTGTAAGTTCTATTATCCTTAATAGTGCTCAGTATCTGTGCTCATTTATTATCATTGCTGCATTGTGGTGACCACTGACCAGTATATAGTAGTACAGTAGTCCATTGCTGTATATTGCTGCCCCATGTCAGTTCTATTATCCAGAACAGTGCTCAGTATCTGTGCTCATTATTATCATTGCTGCATTGTGGTGACCACTGACTGTTAGGTTCCTGGTGCTCAGAACAAGGGAGATGTTATGAAGCGAGTCAAGAGCACCAGGACAATATGCTGGGAAAGGGGAATGGAAAGGGAATATCCCCTGGCGCCCTAACTCCGTTGTCTCGCCCGTGTGGTCAGAAATCCCCTGCGAGACTATGGTTGCTTGAGCCCATGGCAGCCGCGTTTGAAGGGCGGATTATGTCTGCCCAACTCCGATGCCCCCTCAGGTCTTAATGGGAGACAAAGGGAAATCCGAGACAGGGTGATAACAAGGGGCCCTCTGACTAAACAACCAGGCCAGGGGCTACAAGCTAACTGACTAAACCTGAGGTATGTGCAGTAACCCGCCAGGGAAAAGGACAACCAAAATCCACTAGTCCGTACTCCTACCCAGCACCGCTGGATACCAGAGTGGATCTGTGGGAGCGGAATCCTCCGCAAAAGCTCCGGAACACAAATAATAAAAGATAAATAATTAAGCGGCCCAAGCCGCAACACACGGCTACGCCGTGACTCACGAACACCACTGGATGTTCAAAGGTGCTCAGTCAGGACTCCAGGAACAGATGACGACTTCCGAGTACAGGACAACTGAGAACAGGAACGACCGGATACAGCAGGACTGGAAACACTTTCAGCAAACAGATTCAGCATTCAGGAAGCTCAGGAACTAGCAGGAACCAAGCTCAGAACTCAAGCAGACTGAAAACCCAGAAATATCACCAGCATCTGCGAACTGCAATCAGCCAGCATATAACAGAGAGGCCTAATTAATAATCCAGTGCAGCTGGCCTATTGCAGGACTCCAAGCTGACAAGATGCAATTAGCAGCCAGATGAGGCTGAACACATGGGAACAAGCTGCAATTGCACAGACTCACCAGCGGCAGCAGACAAGAATAATCTAAAACAGAGCAATGGGAAATCCTGGCATGCAAGACAACTAAATAAACATAAAATAGAAATGAACCACTACCTGTGGTTCATAACAGTATCCCCTCCTTAAGGGTGAGCTCCGAGCACCCCATGACACCCACGGGGAACATAAACAGAAGTATAACATAAAATACATAACAAAAATGCAAAACAGGAATGAGCCACAGCCGTGGCTCATAACATTACCCCCCCCTTGAGGAGGGGTCAAAAGACCCCAAAATTCAGACTATCCAGAACAAGGGATACAAAAAAAAAACAAAAACCTGACACACTGGTCTAACAGAGAAGAAAACAAAAACAAGCTGTAGCAACAACTTGTAACAGTGCCCTCCCCCTAACGGTGGCCACAGGACACAAGACAAGGAGAAAAAAAAAATCTCTTTTTTTTTTTTTTTTTTAAATCAAGGCAAGAGTCAAAAAATTATTTCTTTTTCTTCTTCTTCTTTTTACAAAGCTCTTTAGGTCTGACCAAGGTAATTCCCCAAACATTGTCTGAACTGATGGTACCACCCAGCAAGGCTGCGTTCAAATCAGAGACAGGTTTCTTACCCTTGGGAGCTGAACTTTCTGGTAAAGTACTATTATTAGAAGAAGAAGAAGTCAAAAAAGCACATCCTGCAGTCAAAACATCGGGCTGGGACTCTTGTGCAGAGTTTACAGTATTTGGTGGACTCTCAGCAGACAAGACGGGTGACTTAGAGGAACCTGAACCAATTTCTTTGGAACCGTATCTTTTAACAATTGCATCACAGAATGCTAGGGGATCCTGAAGAATGGGATCTTCAGCTTTCATTAGGCTGGTTGCCCACTCAGAAGGCTCTCCTCTAAAAGAATAAATCAGATAGAGCCCAAGGTTTTCTGAAGTGATGCCCAGAAATGGTCTAGACAACATAATAGTGTAATAGTGTTTGAAAAGCGCCAGAAATTGTGCGAAGTTCCCATCAAAGGTTATGGATGTTGAGATATCAGAGTCAGGATCTGTTTCCTTCTCATCTGACTGACTGGAGTGCTTTGCTAGGACCTGGTCACTATTGACCTTACTCGAGGCTGAGACTCTCTGAACCCCACCCGGGGCTGAGACTTTCTGAACCCCACCCGGGGCAGTGACTTTCTGAACCCCACCCGGGGCAGTGACTTTCTGAACCCCACCCGGGGCAGTGACTTTCTGAACCCCACCTGGGGCAGTGGCCTCCGGGGACCCCGATGGGGCAGTGGCCTCCGGGGACCCCGATGGGGCAGTGGCCTCCGGGGACCCCGCTGGGGCAGTGGCCTCCGGGAACCCCGCTGGGGCAGTGGCCTCCGGGAACCCCGCTGGGGCAGTGGCCTCCGGGAACCCCGCTGGGGCAGTGGCCTCCGGGAACCCCGCTGGGGCAGTGGCCTCCGAGAACCCCGCTGGGGCAGTGGCCTCCGAGAACCCCGCTGGGGCCAGCACCTCGGATTCTTTTACTGGGACCGGGCCGTTGGCCTCCCTGACTGGGATCGGGCCATCGGCCTCCCTCTCTGAGTCGATAATTATCGAAAGTTCTCCCGGGACTATGACTTCCGGGACTTTTGCTGAAGCAATAACGTTCAGATCCTCCACTAATGCTATGCTTCTTAAGTTCTTCCCTGGGGAAGCGACTTCTAGACCCTTCTTTGGGGCTGCGTCTCTCGAGACCCCACTTGGGGATATTACTTCAAAGATCCCTTCTGGGGTTTTGCTTCTCGAGTTCCCCTCAAGAACTATGGTTTTAGAGACCCTTTCTAGGGTTGCGCTTTTCAAGTCCCTACCTGGGGTAACAGCTTCTGAGACCCCTTCCGATATGGACACCTGAACTATAATATTTGATGTCCCTCTATAAGCAAGGGCATCGGGTACCGCTCCAGCACTCTGGGCATCGGGTACCGCTCCAGCACTCTGGGCATCGGGTACCGCTCCAGCACTCTGGGCATCGGGTACCGCTCCAGCACTCTGGGCATTGGGCACCGCTCCAGCACTCTGGGCATCGGGCACCGCTCCAGCACTCTGGGCATCGGGCACCACTCCAGGACCCTGGGCATCGGGCACCACTCCAGGACCCTGGGCATCGGGCACCACTCCAGGACCCTGGGCATCGGGCACCACTCCAGGACCCTGGGCATCGGGCACCACTCCAGGACCCTGGGCATCGGGCACCACTCCAGGAACCTGGGCATCGGGCGCCACTCCAGGAACCTGGGCATCAGGCACCACTCCAGGAACCTGGGCATCAGGCATCACTCCAGGGACTTGCAACTCCGCTTCCACAGGAACCTCAAGAGAGGAGAGAAACATTCTCTTCTGATTCCTGAATCTATAATGGGGCTCCCTTGCCCAAGGACCCCAATTATAGGACAGAGAGCTTTTTTGTGTGGGTTGTGTGACAAGTGCCTCTGCCACAGTAGAGACAGGAGTAGGTCTTGTATCATGACTCAACTTGGCCAGAGGGCAAGACTCGTCACCACACTTTGGCTTGCGCAACTCACAGGTCTGCAGATAATGGCCTAAACCCCCACAATATAGGCATAAGTTTAAGTTTCTGCGACGCAGACGCTCCTCTTCTGAGAGCCTGGGCCGCAGAAAACTTTTAAACCTTTTCTCTTCAATTAGACCAGAGGATTCTCTTGTCACCATACTGTGAGCAAGAGTCTCTTTAGAGATAGATGTACTCTCAACGACTTCTGGCAAAATGAGCAAGATTTTAGTCAGAAGGTTTTGCAGTTGCTTTAGGGATTGCTGCAAAACTTCTAGTCGCTCTGGTCTCAAAGCACTGAATACAGAGTTCAGAGCTGCGAGAGATGCCTGCAGGGCTTGCATAGTAGACATAGGAGGATTTAAAACTAGACGAGACAAGACAAGACAAGGCAAGACAAGGCAAGGCAAGACAAGGCAAGGCAAGACAAGGCAAGACAAGGCAAGGCAAGACAAGGCAAGGCAAGACTAAATTTTGCTAAACAAAACAAGACTTTTTTTTTTTTTTTTTTTAAACACCGGACTGGGTTCTAAACACCGGACTGGGTTCTAAACACCGGACTGGGTTCTAAACACCGGACTGGATTCTAAACACCGGACTGGATTCTAAACACCGGTCAAAACACCGGACTGGATACTAGACTAGACACTGGACTGGGCCAAAAAAGAAAAAAAAGTTATTTCTCTTTTGTGGTATGGCTGGTGATAATGTTAGGTTCCTGGTGCTCAGAACAAGGGAGATGTTATGAAGCGAGTCCAGAGCACCAGGACGTAATGCTGGGAAAGGGGAATGGAAAGGGAATAGCCCCTGGCGCCCTAACTCCGTTGTCTCGCCCGTGTGGTCAGAAATCCCCTGCGAGACTATGGTTGCTTGAGCCCATGGCAGCCGCGTTTGAAGGGCGGATTATGTCTGCCCAACTCCGATGCCCCCTCAGGTCTTAATGGGAGACAAAGGGAAATCCGAGACAGGGTGATAACAAGGGGCCCTCTGACTAAACAACCAGGCCAGGGGCTACAAGCTAACTGACTAAACCTGAGGTATGTGCGGTAACCCGCCAGGGAAAAGGACAACCAAAATCCACTAGTCCGTACTCCTACCCAGCACCGCTGGATACCAGAGTGGATCTGTGGTAGCGGAATCCTCCGCAAAAGCTCCGGAACACAAATAATAAAAGATAAATAATTAAGCGGCCCAAGCCGCAACACACGGCTACGCCGTGACTCACGAACACCACTGGATGTTCAAAGGTGCTCAGTCAGGACTCCAGGAACAGATGACGACTTCCGAGTACAGGACAACTGAGAACAGGAACGACCGGATACAGCAGGACTGGAAACACTTTCAGCAAACAGATTCAGCATTCAGGAAGCTCAGGAACTAGCAGGAACCAAGCTCAGAACTCAAGCAGACTGAAAACCCAGAAATATCACCAGCATCTGCGAACTGCAATCAGCCAGCATATAACAGAGAGGCCTAATTAATAATCCAGTGCAGCTGGCCTATTGCAGGACTCCAAGCTGACAAGATGCAATTAGCAGCCAGATGAGGCTGAACACATGGGAACAAGCTGCAATTGCACAGACTCACCAGCGGCAGCAGACAAGAGTAATCTAAAACAGAGCAATGGGAAATCCTGGCATGCAAGACAACTAAATAAACATAAAATAGAAATGAACCACTACCTGAGGTTCATAACAGTATCCCCTCCTTAAGGGTGAGCTCCGAGCACCCCATGACACCCACGGGGAACATAAACAGAAGTATAACATAAAATACATAACAAAAATGCAAAACAGGAATGAGCCACAGCCGTGGCTCATAACACTGACCAGTGTATAGTAGTACAGTGCAGTAGTCCAGTGCTGAATTTTGCTGCCCCGTGTCAGTTCTATTATACTGAATAGTGCTCAGTATCTGTGCTCATTTATTATCATTGCTGCATTGTGGTGACCACTGACCAGTATATAGTAGTACAGTACAGTAGTCCATTGCTGTATTTGCTGCCCCGTGTCAGTTCTTTTATCCTGAATAGTGCTCAGTATCTGTGCTCATTTATTATCATTGCTGCATTGTGGTGACCACTGACAAGTATATAGTAGTACAGTACAGTAGTCCATTGCTGTATTTTGCTGCCCCATGTCAGTTCTATTATCCAGAACAGTACTCAGTATCTGTGCTCATTATTATCATTGCTGCATTGTGGTGACCACTGACCAGTATATAGTAGAACAGTACAGTATGCCAGTGCTGTATTTTGCTGCCCAGTGTCAGTTCTATTATCCTTAATAGTGCTCAGTATCTGTGCTCATTTATTATCACTGTTGCATTGTGGTGACCACTGACCAGTATATAGTAGTACAGTACAGTAGTCCATTGCTGTATTTTGCTGCCCCATGTCAGTTCTATTATCCAGAACAGTGCTCAGTATCTGTGCTCATTATTATCATTGCTGCATTGTGGTGACCACTGACCAGTGTATAGTAGTACAGTACAGTAGTCCAGTGCTGAATTTTGCTGCCCCATGTCAGTTCTATTATACTGAATAGTGCTCAGTATCTGTGCTCATTTATTATCACTGTTGCATTGTGGTGATAACTGACCAGTATAGAGTAGTGCAGTACAGTAGTCCATTGCTGTATTTTGCTGCCCCGTGTCAGTTATATTATTCTGAATAGTGCTCAGTATCTGTGCTCATTAATTATCATTGCTGCATTGTAGTGACCACTGACCAGTATATAGTAGTACAGTACAGTAGTCCAGTGCTGTATTTTGCTGCCCTGTGTCAGTTCTATTATCCTAAATAGTGCTCAGTATATGTGCTCATTTATTATCATTGCTGCATTGTGGTGACCACTGCCCAGTATATAGTAGTATAGTACAGTAGTCCATTGCTGTATTTTGCTGCCCCATGTCAGTTCTATTTTTCTGAATAGTGCTCAGTATCTGTGCTCATTTATTATCATTGCTGCATTGTGGTGACCACTGACCAGTATATAGTAGTACAGTACAGTAGTCCATTGCTGTATTTTGCTGCCCCATGTCTGTTCTATTATCCAGAACAGTGCTCAGTATCTGTGCTCATTATTATCATTGCTGCATTGTGGTGACCACAGACCAGTATATAGTAGTACAGTGCAGTAGTCCAGTGCTGTATTTTGCTGCCCCATGTCAGTTCTATTCTGAATAGTGCTCAGTATCTGTGCTCATTTATTATCATTGTTGCATTGTGGTGACCACTGACCAGTATGTAGTAGTACAGTACAGTAGTCCATTGCTGTATTTTGCTGCCCCGTGTCAGTTCTATTATCCTGAATAGTGCTCAGTATCTGTGCTCATTTATTATCATTGCTGCATTGTGGTGACCACTGACCAGTATATAGTAGTACAGTACAGTAGTCCATTGCTGTATTTTGCTGCCCCATGTCAGTTCTATTATCCAGAACAGTGCTCAGTATCTGTGCTCATTATTATCATTGCTGCATTGTGGTGACCACTGACCAGTATTTAGTAGTACAGTACAGTAGTACATTGCTGTATTTTGCTGCCCCGTGTCAGTTCTATTATCCTGAATAGTGCTCAGTATCTGTGCTCATTTATAATCATTGCTGCATTGTGACCACTGACCAGTATATAGTAGTACAGTACAGTAGTCCATTGCTGTATTTTGCTGCCCCATGTCAGTTCTATCATCCAGAACAGTGCTCAGTATCTGTGCTCATTATTATCGTTGCTGCATTGTGGTGACCACTGACCAGTATGTAGTAGTACAGTACAGCAGTCCATTGCTGTATTTTTCTGCCCCATGTCAGTTCTATTATCCTTAATAGTGCTCAGTATCTGTGCTCATTTATTATCACTGTTGCATTGTGGTGACCACTGACTAGTATATAGTAGTACAGTACAGTAGTCCATTGCTGTATTTTGCTGCCCCGTGTCAGTTCTATTATCCTGAATAGTGCTCAGTATCTGTGCTCATTTATTATCATTGCTGCATTGTGGTGACCACTGACCAGTATATAGTAGTACAGTACAGTAGTCCATTGCTGTATTTGCTGCTCCATGTCAGTTCTATTATCCAGAACAGTGCTCAGTATCTGTGCTCATTATTATCATTGCTGCATTGTGGTGTCCACTGACCAGTATATAGTAGTACAGTACAGTAGTTTATTGCTGTATTTTGCTGCCCCATGTCAGTTCTGTTATCCTGAATAGTGCTCAGTTTCTGTGCTCATTTATTATCATTGCTGTATTGTGGTGACCACTGACCAGTATATAGTAGTACAGTACAGTAGTCCATTGCTGTATTTTGCTGCCCCATGTCAGTTCTATTATCCAGAACAGTGCTCAGTATCTGTGCTCATTATTATCATTGCTGCATTGTGGTGACCACTGACCAGTATATAGTAGAACAGTACAGTATTCCAGTGCTGTATTTTGCTGCCCAGTGTCTGTTCTATTATCCTGAATAGTGCTCAGTATCTGTGCTCATTTATTATCACTGTTGCATTGTGGTGACCACTGACCAGTATATAGTAGTACAGTGCAGTAGTCCATTGCTGTATTTTGCTGCCCCGTGTCAGTTCTATTTTCCTGAATAGTGCTCAATATCTGTGCTCATTTATTATCATTGCTGCATTGTGGTGACCACTGACCAGTATATAGTAGTACAGTAGACCATTGCTATATTTGCTGCTCCATGTCAGTTCTATTATCCAGAACAGTGCTCAGTATCTGTGCTCATTATTATCATTGCTGCATTGTGGTGGCCACTGACCAGTATATAGTAGTACAGTACGGCAGTCCATTGCTGTATTTTGCTGCCCCGTGTCAGTTCTATTATTCTGAATAGTGCTCAGTATCTGTGCTCATTTATAATCATTGCTGCATTGTGACCACTGACCAGTATATAGTAGTACAGTACAGTAGTCCATTGCTGTATTTTGCTGCCCCATGTTAGTTCTATTATCCAGAACAGTGCTCAGTTTCTGTGCTCATTATTATCGTTGCTGCATTGTGGTGACCACTGACCAGTATGTAGTAGTACAGTACAGTAGTCCAGTGCTGTATTTTGCTGCCCCATGTCAGTTCTATTATCCTGAATAGTGCTCAGCATCTGTGCTCATTTATTATCACTGTTGCATTGTGGTGTCCACTGACCATGCTGTATTTTGCTGCCCCGTGTCAGTTCTATTATCCTGAATAGTGCTCAGTATCTGTGCTCATTTATTATCATTGCTGCATTGTGGTGACCACTGACCAGTATATAGTAGTACAGTACAGTAGTCCAGTGCTGTATTTTGCTGCCCCATGTCAGTTCTATTATCCTAAATAGTGCTCAGTATCTGTGCCCATTTATTATCATTGCTGCATTGTGGTGACCACTAACCAGTATATAGTAGTACAGTACAGTAGTCCATTGCTGTATTTTGCTGCCCCATGTCAGTTCTATTTTTCTGAATATTGCTCAGTATCTGTTCTCATTTATTATCATTGCTGCATTGTGGAGACCACTGACCAGTATATAGTAGTACAGTACAGTAGTCCATTGCTGTATTTTGCTGCCCCATGTCAGTTCTATTATTCTGAATAGTGCACAGTATCTGTGCTCATTATTATCATTGCTGCATTGTGTTGACCACTGATCGGTATATAGTAGTAAAGTACAGTAGTCCAGTGCTGTATTTTGCTGCCCCATGTCAGTTCTATTATCCTGAATAGTGCTCAGTATCTGTGCTCATTTATTATCATTGCTGCATTGTGGTGACCACTGACTAGTATATATTAGTACAGTACAGTAGTCCATTGCTGTATTTGCTGCTCCATGTCAGTTCTGTTATCCAGAACAATGCTCAGTATCTGTGCTCATTATTATCATTGCTGCATTGTGGTGGCCACAGGCCAGTATATAGTAGTAGAGTACAGTAGTTCATTGATGTATTTTGCTGCCCCATGTCAGTTCTATTATCCTAAATAGTGCTAAGTATCTGTGCTCATTTATTATCATTGTTGCATTGTGGTGACCACTGACCAGTATATAGTAGTAGTACAGTACAATAGTTAATTGCTGTATTTTGCTGCCCCGTGTCAGTTCTATTATCCTGAATAGTGCTCAGTATCTGTGCTCATTTATTATCATTGCTGCATTGTGGTGACCACTGACCAGTATATAGTAGTACAGTACAGTAGTCCACTGCTGTATTTGCTGCTCCATGTCAGTTCTATTATCCAGAACAGTGCTCAGTATCTGTGCTCATTATTATCATTGCTGCATTGTGGTGGCCACTGTCCAGTATATAGTAGTACAGTACAGTAGTCCATTGCTGTATTTTGCTGCCCTGTGTCAGTTCTATTATCCTTAATAGTGCTCAGTATCTGTGCTCATTTATTATCATTGCTGCGTTGTGGTGACCACTGACCAGTATATAGTAGTACAGTAGTCCATTGCTGTATATTGCTGCCCCATGTCAGTTCTATTATCCAGAACAGTGCTCAGTATCTGTGCTCATTATTATCATTTCTGCATTGTGGTGACCACTGACCAGTATATAGTGGTACAGTACAGTAGTCCAGTGCTGAATTTTGCTGCCCCATGTCAGTTCTAATATACTGAATACTGCTCAATATCTGTGCTCATTTATTATCACTGTTGCATTGTGGTGACCACTGACCAGTATAGAGTAGTGCAGTACAATAGTCCATTGCTGTATTTTGCTGCCCCGTGTCAGTTCTATTATCCTGAATAGTGCTCAGTATCTGTGCTCATTTATTATCATTGCTGCATTGTGGTGACCACTGACCAGTATATAGTAGTACAGTACAGTAGTCCAGTGCTGTATTTTGCTGCCCTTTGTCAGTTCTATTATCCTAAATAGTGCTCAGTATATGTGCTCATTTATTATCATTGCTGCATTGTGGTGACCACTGACCAGTATATAGTAGTACAGTACAGTAGTCCATTGCTGTATTTTGCTGCCCCATGTCAGTTCTAATATCCAGAACAGTGCTCAGTATCTGTGCTCATTATTATCATTGCTGCATTGTGGTGACCACTAACCAGTATATAGTAGTACAGTACAGTAGTCCATTGTTGTATTTTGCTGCACCATGTCAGTTCTATTATTCTGAATAGTGCTCAGTATCTGTGCTCATTATTATCATTGCTGCATTGTGGTGACCACTGACCAGTATATAGTAGTACAGTACAGTAGTACAGTGCTGTATTTTGCTGCCCAGTGTCAGTTCTATTATCCAGAACAGTGCTCAGTATCTGTACTCATTGATATCATTGCTGCATTGTGGTGTCCACTGACCAGTATATGGTAGTACAGTAGTCCAGTGCTTTTCTCGCTGCCCAGTGTCAGTTCTATTATCCTGAACAGTGCTCAATATCTGTGCTCAGTATCGCTCATCACTAAGTATCAGTGCTGCATTGTGGTGACAAAAAGTCCAGTGTCTTGTGCTTCATCTTGCTGCTGTAGGATGCTGTGGTAATGTCCTGTTACTGTGCATAGGTCATCATCATTCCAGTCACAGTGGTATTTGGTATCTATCTAGTGGTATCTAATTCCAGACATTACTGCCGTCTATTTCCAGATATATTACTGGCATATAATTCCACACATTAAAAAATTGAGAACAAAAATGTGGAGGGTAAAATAGGGAAAGATCAAGATCCACTTCCACCTAGTGCTGAAGCTTCTGCCACTAGTCATGGCAGAGACGATGAAATGCCATCAATGTCGTCTGCCAAGGACGATGCCCAATGTCATAGTAGAGATCATGTAAAATCCAGAAAACAAAAGTTCAGTAAAATGACCCAAAAATCTAAATTAAAAGCGTCTGAAGAGGAGCGTAAACTTGCCAATATGCCATTTACGACACGGAGTGGCCAGGAACAGCTGAGGCCCTGGCCTATGTTCATGGCTAGTGGTTCAGCTTCACATGAGGATGGAAGCACTCATCCTCCCGCTAGAAAAATGAAAAGTGTTAAGCTGGGAAAAGCCCAGCAAAGAACTGTGCGTTCTTCTAAATCACAAATCCCCAAGGAGAGTCCAATTGTGTCGATTGCGATGCCCGACCTTCCCAACACTGGACTGGAGGATGTGGCTCCTTCCACCATTTGCACGCCCCCTGCAAGTGCTGGAAGGAGCACCCACAGTCCAGTTCCTGATATTCAAATTGAAGATGTTACTGTTGAAGTACACCAGGATGAGGGTATGGGTGTTGCTGGGGAAATTGACAAGGAGGATTCTGATGGAGAGGTGGTTTGTTTAAGTCAGGCACCCGGTGAGACACCTGTTGTCCATGGTATGAATAAGGGGCCATTGACATGCCTGGTCAAAATACAAAAAAAATCACCTCTTCGGTGTGGAATTATTTAAAGAGAAATGCAGACAACTGGTGTCAAGCCGTGTGTTGCCTTTGTCAATCTGTAATAAGTAGGGGTAAGGATGTTAACCACCTAGGAACATCCTCCCTTATACGTCACCTGGAGCGCATTCATCAGAAGTCATTGACAAGTTCAAAAACTTTTGGTGACAGCGGAAGCAGTCCTTTGACAACTAAATCCCTTCTTCCTCTTGTACCCAAGCTCCTGCAAACCACACCACCAACTCCCTCAGTGTCAATTTCCTCCTTAGACAGGACCGCCAATAGTCCTGCAGGCCATGTCACTGGCAAGTATGACGAGTCCTCTCCTAATTGGGATTCCTCCGATGGATCCTTGAATGTATCGCCTACTACTATGCTACTGGGACTCAATTGTCATCCCAGAGGGGAAGTCGGAAGACCAATTGTACTACTTCCAGTAAGCAATTGACTGTCCAACAGTCCTTTGTGAGGAAGATGAAATATCACAGCAGTCAATCTGTTGCAAAGCGTATAACTCAGGCCTTGACAACTATGTTGGTGTTAGACGTGCGTCCGGTATCCGCAGTTTGTTCACAGGGACTTAGAGAATTGCTTGAGGTAGTATGTCCCCGGTACCAAATACCATCTAGGTTCCACTTCTCTAGGCAGGCGATACCGAGAATGTACACAGACATCAGAAAAAGAGTCACCAGTGTCCTAAAAAATGCAGTTGTACCCAATGTTCACTTAACCACGGACATGTGGACAAGTGGAGCAGGACAGACTAAGGACTATATGACTGTGACAGCCCACTGGGTAGATGTATTGCCTCCCGCAGCAACAACAGCAGCGGCGGCACCAGTAGCAGCATCTCGCAAATGGCAACTCATTCCTAGGCAGGCTACGCTTTGTATCACCGCTTTCCATAAGAGGCACACAGCTGACAACCTCTTACGGAAACTGAGGAACATCATCGCAGATTGGCTTACTCCTGGGGATTTGTGACATCGGACAACGCCACCAATATTGTGTGTGCATTACATGTGGGCAAATTCCAGCATGTCCCATGTTTTGCACATACAATTAATTTGGTGGTGCAGAATTTTTTTAAAAACAACAGGGGTGTGCAAGAGATGCTGTCGGTGACCCAAATAATTGCCGGCCACTTTCGGCATTCAGCCACCACGTGCCGAAGACTATAGCACCAGCAAACACTCCTGAACATGCCCTTCCATCAGCTGAAGCAAGAGATGGTAACGAGTTGGAATTCAACCCTCTATATGCTTCAGATGATGGAGGAGGAGCAAAAGGCCATTCAAGCCTATACATCTGCCTACGATATAGGCAAAGGAGGGGGAATGCACCTGACTCAAGCGCAGTGGAGAATGATTTCAATGTTGTGCAAGGTTCTGCAACCCTTTGAACTTGCCACACGTGAAGTCAGTTCAGACACTGCCAGCCTGAGTCAGGTCATTCCCCTCATCAGGCTTTTGCAGAAGCAGCTGGAGAGATTGAAGGAGGAGCTAAAATGGAGCGATTCCGCTAGGCATGTGGGACTTGTGGATGGAGCCCTTCATTCGCTTAACCAGGATTCACGGGTGGTCAATCTGTTGAAATCAGAGCACTACATTTTGGCCACCGTGCTCGATCCTAGGTTTAAAGCCTACGTTGTATCTCTCTTTCCGGCAGACACAAGTCTGCAGAGGTTCAAAGACCTGCTGGTGAGACAATTGTCAAGTCAAGCGGAACGTGACCCGCCAACAGCTCCTCCTTCATTTTCTCACGCCACTGGAGCTGCCAGGAAAATGATAAAATTTCCAAAAACACTCGCTGGTGGTGATGCAGGGCAGTCAGGAGCAATAGCTGACATCTGGTTTAGACTGAAGGACGTGCCAACGATTACTGACATGTCGTCTACTGTCACTGCATATGATTCTGTCACCATTGAAAGAATGGTGGAGGTCCCTCACGACTTACTCCTCCCCTTTAACGTCTCTTTGGAGACACCCTCTTTTCCCGCCAGGGTTTTCTGATAAATGGGCTGCCCCCTGGCTAGCGGCCGGAATCACTCGCTTTATGCACATTGCTGGGCACTCGGATCCATCCACTTTTGCAGGTTTTCAAAAACGATACCACCTCGCCGCCGCATTGCACTACTCTTACCTGCAGATCCACCATTTTGTACATACTTACTGCAACTCTAAACCTTTTTGCCAACCTTCTCTTTTTGAACGCCAATGTCTATACTCGGTCGGATGTAGCGGCGCCAACTCTATGCTGTACCACTCTATTCTATCCCCCAAATCCCCCCACAAACAATCTTTCGAAACTGCCTGGGAACGCGACCTTGGCACACAGTTTGACGATGAGGAATGTTCTCGTATCCGACACCGGATCGCTAAAGCCTCCATTAGTGTCGGCATCAGGGAAATGGCCTACAAAGTATACACCCGTTGGTATTTGACCCTCCTCAGTCCAGTGTTGGCGAGGTTGTGGCATGGTGGGCACCTTTTTCCATATTTGGTGGGAATGTCCGGTGATCCAACAGTTCTGGAATGTGGCAGTGACCCTTATGGCAAAAGTTACCTCCTGCTCTGTGTCAGGATTCTGTAACTTGTCTGTCCCCGGCGGGGGCGCTAGTGGGTCAGTGTTGGTGTGACGTAATACACGAGGAGACCGAAGAATAGTCCTGCGCATAGGCGCTGATATTTATTATGTCACAGGGATCACAAAGCAATTGAATAACAGGTGCAATGGAATGTAATTGCAGTGGAATGCAAAACCAGAAATAACAGGAAATAAATATTCAAAAGTCACTGGTAACTATGATTGAAACAAACAGAACTCCGGTAATTGTAAAAAGCACACAGTCTCAGTTTAACTCAGGATGAAATAACTTTGGAAAAACAGAACTCTGATAAATGTACAGTCTCTATGAAGCACAAGTCCAGATAGCCTAACGGGCTTAAGCAGGAGACAGTCTCTAAGCAAATAGATGTTAACTGCTGAGATGCACAGATGGTAACTGATAATGAGTGCACAGGTAGATAATGATAAAACACCTGAGGAGAGTCTCTTACTGCTGGTGGATTGTGGCTGGCTGTGGCTGGAGTTTGTAGTTCCACAGGAACACTGGAACAGGGAGATGACTTGGAGATGCCAGAAATAGAAGACTGCTGGAAACAAAGGATTGAAGACTGGAACCTGGAACTGGAACGGAACTGGAACTGCTGGGACCTGTAGTTCCACAGGTCCAATACACAGGGGTATCTCTGCAGACAGATGACTGCAAACAGGAGACACCTGTTCACAGAATGTGACGTGTTGTCCAAGGCGATGAGATTGAGCCAGGAACTGGAGTTTATACCCCTTGGTCTGTGATGATTGGATGTTGCATCTGTGAGAACACACCCCGCTGGATTGGGTGTTCAGATCAGCTGTGAGTTAGCTGAAGCACTGTGTACTCCAGGCTGCAGTAGACTGAAAACTGGAACTGGAACAGAACTGAACTGCTGGAACCTGTAGTTCCACAGTAGTGATGCGACGGAGAATGCAGATTCCTGACACTCTGTGCCTATGGATCCATCGATACTCCTTCTCCACATACCCCTTGCGCGGGACCTGTTTTTGGTTAGATCAACACAGAGGACTCGTGGACACTAGCTCAGGTTAAAGGAGAGGAGATTCCGCACAATACGGCTTAAAAAGGCTTTTTCACGGTAAGGACAATACGTGTTTGGAATTCCCTGCCTGAGGGAGTTGTAATGGCGGAATCTGTCAACACCTTTAAGAATGGGTTAGATAAATTCCTAATGGATAAGGATATCCAGGGGTATGGTGCACAGTCATGCACTATAGTTACTATAAATAGGGATAAAATGCAACGGCTGACAGCAGCATCAGTCAGAAATTTTAGTCAAATCATCATGCATAGGAGACCACAAATAGGTTGAACTCGATGGACAATTGTCTTTTTTCAACCTCAGATACTATGTTACTATGTTACTATGTTGGGCGTCTAAGGCAGAGAACAAGCTGATCTTCCATATATCTAACGCTTCCACACTCCTGATTGCCAAGTCGTGGAAATCCCCCATACCTCCTACCCAGAGCACTCTAATCAATAGACTGTGGTACGTTTCCTCTATGGAATATATAACCTCCCTCCTCAATGACACTGTGTCCAAGTATCATCAGGTGTGGAACCCCTGGTACACTTTGTATTCCTCTCCTTTGCCGGGTACCCCTCCCTTACCCCTTTCCTCCTCCTAGCACCTCACCCCTCCTTTTTCCCCCCTCCATTCACTCCTCTACCCTTCTTTACTGGCCATCTCCTCCTCTGCACTATTTAATCCATTTTTTTATTTTTCTCTCTTTTTCGGGTTTTTCTCCCCCCACCTCGTCTGTTCCCTTTTTCTCTATAGCATACTTACCACGAGACAATTTTATGTTTTGGTTTCTGAGATATTTCCTTTTTATTACTCTTTCTGTTTTTTGTTTTTCTTCTCTGTTACACTATACTATTCCTGTGACAGCACTCAATACATCCTCCTGTATCGTTTTATCACCGAACTGTTAAATTTTTCTTTTTTCATCTGCTGTCCACTGTTGACCAATTGTACTGTCGATCACCTATTCCAGTTATGTCTTGTTCTTATTGTTGACATAAAATAAAATAAATTGTTTAAAAAAAAGAAAGAATGGTGGACGATTATATGAGTGACAGCATCACTGTAGGCATGTCAGACAGTCCGTACGTATACTGGCAGGAAAAAGAGGCAAATTGGAGGCCCTTGCACAAACTGGCTTTATTTTACCTAAGTTGCCTCCCCTCCAGTGTGTACTCCGAAAGAGTGTTTAGTGCAGCCGGTAACCTTGTCAGTGATCGGCGTAGGAGGTTACTTCCAGAAAATGTGGAGAAGATGATGTTCATCAAAATGAATTATAATCAATTCCTCCATGGAGACTTTTACCAGCAATTGCCTCCAGAAAGTACACAGGGACCTGTGATGGTGGATTCCAGTGGGGACGAATTAATACTCTGTGAGGAGGGGGATGTACACAGTGAAAGGGGTGAGGAATCGGACGATGAGGAGGAGGTGGACATCTTGCCTCTGTAGAGCCAGTTTGTGCAAGGAGAGATTGATTGCTTCTTTTTTGGTGGGGGCCCAAACCAACCAGTCATTTCAGCCACAGTCGTGTGGCAGACCCTGTAGCTGAAACGATGGGTTTGTTAAAGTGTTTAACAGTGTCCTGTTTATACAACATAAGGGTGGGTGGGAGGGCCCAAGGACAATTCCATCTTTCACCTCTTTTTTTTTTTAATCTTTGCATCATGTGATGTTTCAGGACAATTTTTTTTAAGTGCCATCCTGTCTGACACTGCATTACCACTCCTAGATGGGCCAGGTGTTTGTGCCGCCCACTTGGGTCACTTAGCTTAGTCATCCAGCGACCTCGGTGCAAATTTAAGGACTAAAAATAATATTGTGAGGTGTGAGGTGTTCAGAATTTACTGGAAATGAGTGGAAATTGTGGTTATTGAGGTTAATAATACTATCGGATCAAAACTACCCCCAGATTCTATGATTTAAGCTGTTTTTGAGGGGTTTTTGAAAAAAAAACACCCGAATCCAAAACACAAACCGAATCCAACAAAAATTCTTAAGGGTGGTTTTGCCAAAACGCGTCCGAATCCAAAACACGGCCGTGGAACCGGATCCAAAACCAAAACACTAAACTCAAAAAATGCCCGGTGCACATCTCTAATATATATATGACATTTTCTGGTCCACCAATGGCACAACCTGTGTCTGCCTATGTAACTCCTACAACTGAAGTCCCTGACATAAGGCTGCACATAACAGTCTAATTGGGTATTACATACCTCCCAACATTTCTGAATCGCTGCTCGGGAAAAGAGGCGTGGCGTGGCATGCAAAAGGGGGATGGCTTCACGGTAGTGATCGCGATCCACGGCTCCCCCCCCCCCCCCCCGTTTTCGGCACTGAGTTGGTATGCCCAGAGCTCTGTGAGCTGCTGGCATGCCCTCTCCCCCTCTGTCACCTGTGAATAGATGCTGTGCACATGTACAGTGAGTAACAGGAGATTCCCAACTGCAGCGTTAGGCTGCCAGCAGCACAACCAGAAGATGCCGGCTGGGTCTCTCCATAGAGATAAGTATTGCAGAATACCAGCTGCATATTTATTCATATAGAAGTGATAATAAACAAAGTATGCCACTGGTATTCAAATTTGTTAATAAATGGGGCCCATAGTATTCTAGTTTGATATTCGGGCAAATCTCAAATCACTTCTCCATACTGTCCAAACTCAGGAGAGTTACTGTATGTTACCATACCTTCCAACTGTCCCGATTTTCGCGGGACAGTTTCGTTATTTTGAGACTGTCCTGCTGTCCCACCCATGGGCCGCAATGTCTGTGCATGCGTCTGAGTTGGACCGCGCATGCATCCCAATGGTGTTCATACAGAGTTGCAGTACAGATTCAGACATGTACACTAAGTGTATTAGAAATTATATAAAAACCTAGTGAGGCCCCATCTGGAATACTGCGCACAATTTTGGGCACCCTACTACAAAAACATATCCGGGAACTAGAAAAGGTTCAGAGGCGAGCGACCAAACTAATTAAGGGGCTGGAGATGCTGGAATACCAGTAAAGACTTGCAAGGCTTGACATGTTCACACTAGAAAAGAGGAGATTAAGTGGGGACATGATCAACATTTATAAATATTTAAGGGGACAATACACAGAGCTTTTGGGGGATCTGTTTTTGTTAAGACCAGCACAGAAAACTCGTGGACACCCACTTAGGTTAAAGGAGAGGAGATGCCTCGCACAGAGGCGGAAAGGTTTTTTCACAGTAAGGACAATACGAGTTTGGAATTCCCTGTCTGAGAAAGTAGTAATGGCAGACTTGGTCTATACTTTTAAGAAATGCCTAGATAAATTCCTAATGAATAAGGATATACAGGGTTATGGTGGATAGATCACGTACCATAGTTATAATAAAATGAGGGAATAAAACACAACGGCCGACTTTATCTACAGATAAAATTAATCCTGATTATTATACAGAGTAGGAGAACTCAAATAGGTTGAGCTCGATGGACGGATGTCTTTTTTCAACCTCACAAACTATTAAACTATGTAAAGGTGTTGGGCATTCCTGAGTGGTTAAAGGGGGCTGGATAATCAAATGCAGATGTAGCATAGTAAGGGCATGATATTGGAGTGACATGGGAGTGTTGCTGAAAGTGGTTACGTATAGAGACAATGAATTGCTCACATTGGAGGCCATACTCGGCTGAATGATATGCACCTAGCATAGGGCCGGTAAAAGTTTTGATGGTGACTGAAAGTCGGTGTCTCAGTCCTTGCATATTTTGTAGCATGGATGTACACCAGGGAAGGGCATTATATCGACATTGCCTAACATTGCAGATGCAACTGCAGCAAAAAAAGCTAAAAAGGCCATAGCTACATCCATCTCAAAATCAGGCCCTATGTTCCCTCCCCTTCAACAGACCCCACCCCCTCAACAGAGCCCCGCCAAGGGTACACCAAAGAAGAAGTACAATAGTGCATGTTATCCTTTAAAAAACACAGATTTAATAGTATATCACACTTACAATAAAAAGACGAATTAGCTCAACGTGTTTCAGACCGTGGTCCTTCCTCGACGCTTCTGAGGAAGAACCACGGTCCGAAACGCGTTAAGCGTGATACTCTTCCTGTCTTTATGCCCCATATGAAAGCTGACATTGTTTGCTGGTATTGAGCTGCTGGTCTGGATCCCGGTTCCGGAGCCTGTGTCCAGGACTGCCTATGTCCATCTGGGTGTTTCCAGGACTCTACACCAAGCTGCAGTATATGCCTGTGGGGATACATTTCTGTGCGCAAATTCGTCTTTTTATTGTAAGTGTTATGTTCTATTAAATCTGTGTTTTTTAAAGGATAACATACACTATTGTACTTCTTCTTTGGTGTACCCTTTTATGAGCTATCCGAGCTCTGTGGATATATGAAAGGGTGACACCATCTATTACAGGCTCTGCTAAGAAAGGAGAGAATTCTGATTAATGTGGCCCTGTTAAAGCTCTTTTATTCATGAGAAAGACCTGAAAAACTGTATTTTTATTTTTTTGTTCATTTATTGGTGTTTACTGGTGTAACTGGTCATTATTGGAGCACTTGAAATCTGTGTTTCAACTTCTTTGGTCACGATTTATAGTATTGGTGCAGTGCAATATGCACTAAGAGACAGGGATTTTAGCTGCACCTCTAATCTATTTGTGCAGGTTCTCTAAAAAATTGTATTGTTTATTGAACATGCAAATTTAGCATTTATTAATATCTGTCAAGGCAATACTTTCTGTTGTGTATATGATACTTCTGAACATTATTATATTGTGTACAAATAGGGTAGTGTGACTACAGCATTTATTACTACCACTTCCAAGCCATATCTCTACACAATTCTGATGTATAAGTATGGGAGTGGTATAACAGACCTACAGTTATTACATATACAGTCAATAGATCACCACCATATGGCCAACATGCATTAGGTCAGCAGGGTCAAAAGGTCAACAGGTAAAAGGTAGAAGGTGCAAAAGGTTGACAGGGTCAAAAGGTCATCATGGAAATGGTCGACAAAAAAAGGTTGAGACAGTTTTTATGCTTTTTTGGTTTCATTTTGTATCTTTCATCACCTGTGATCCCAATTAGTGGTAATGTAGACCCTTGTGGGCTCGCTTTGCTCGCCATGCTATGGGCAAGGACCATTGCTCCAATACCGCTGCACTTGGCACAGGTTACTGCTCCCAATCGTAGTCCATGTGGATGGTAAACCAAGGAAAAGTTGACAAAAATGTGAAAAACCCGGAAAAACTTGTGACAACTGTGTCAACCATTGCATATATCAACCTTTTGAAACTGTTGACCTTTTGTACATGTTGACCTTTTGATCTGTCTACCTTTTGTCTATCAACCGTTTGGCCCTATCGACCTAATGCATGTCGACCATATGGTGTCGACCGATCAACTTTCTGTCTTTGCATAGTCCGGTACCCGGTAAACAAAAAGTGAAAGAAAAGACTCTCTTTTTGGGGCTCTCTGCCTATGTTTAGTCCGGAAGTATAATACACACTGGCATACGTTACGTGAAGGGTGTCAATGTGTCCCATTACAAGAATACAGTAGACTATGGCCTGGTTGATATCACCTCTGTGAAAAAATATTCCACACCCTCAATGCAGCAATTGCCAGTTTATTTCAGTAATTCAGCATACAACACATCATGCAACAATCTTATTTTACTGTACCTCTTGGCTGCGAAACTAGAGGAATAAGTGAAAGACTCCTGAGAATAATACTGGTCATTACTTCACCTAATATCATTAGTCTTCACAGAGCTTAATTACATACTGGTAGTTTGAGGTAGCACTATATTAAGGGGCCTAGTTATCATCTATTATTTGTGGGATTCCTGAAAATAGTAAGTACCCCTGGATTGATGTATTTTGGGAGGGACTGCAGCAGATTATGGGGGCAATTCAGACCTGATCGCTGTTGTGTGTTTTCGCACAGCGGACGATCAGGTCTGAACTGTGCAATATCACCGGGCATCGGTGCATAGCGATGGGATGGTGCGAAAAAAGCGATCGCACAGGCGATCGCAAGGTGATTGACAGGAAGAGGCTGTTTGTTGGTGGCAACTGACCATTTTAAAGGAGTGTCCGGAAAAACGCAGGTGGGCTCAGGCGTTTGGAGGGAGGGTGTCTGACGTCAGCTCCAGCCCCGATCACCAGCAATCCATCGCAGCGCCTGAGTATGTCCTGGGCTGAGCAGAGACTGCACAAACTGATGTGCTACATATGCGATCGCACACCTGCACACACTCCATACCCTCATAGGCGTGCGCACGGGGGATGCCTGGTGCGCACAGGCACCCCCTATTGTCCGGCACCCCCCACACGCCTGCACACAGTCAGTGCAGCCCCTCCGTCCTCCTTTCCTGCTGCATGTGACCAGCAGCGCACGGAGACCGAGTGACGGAGCAGGCTACAGGAGAGCGTAGAGGAGAAGGAGATCCTTCCTGCTCCCAGCCATAGAGAGAGGAGAGGTCCGTCTGTTAGGTGCGCCGTGGCCAATCGAAGCAGGCAGCAGGATGCAGACTCACTAAAGGTATTAGCCTGTCAGTGAGTATCTCGGCTGCCAGATGCCTTTAAAGTGTGTGCGGCGGCGGCGGTGGGGGGTGTGTGTGGGGGGGGGAGAAGGAACTAAGGGGGGCACTCCGGCTTGTTTATGGGGGATGTACCTGCCAGTGTTAGCCTCACCTTCAGCAGCAGCAATGTCTGGCAGGCACCTATAAACACACTGATTCTCGGCCTCCTCAGTACTGCTGGAGGTGAGGCCAACAATCAGCGTGTGGGGGGGAGGGCGGGGGTATATACATATTTATTAAAGGATTATATATATATATATATATATATCCATTGTAGAAGAGCCGCACTCACATGTCGTTAATAATCACAGTTGCTGGGGTGCAAAATCCAGGAACAGGTCCTATCAGAACAAAGTTCCACGATACATGTGCACAAATAAGGATGCACTCACCAATAAGGATAAGGATGACCTTCTGTTTGTGAGTATGTGCTGTCTGGATTAAAATCTATCAATTTCACCCTGGAGAAGTCTGGTGAGTGCATCCTTATTTGTGCACATATATATATATATATATATATATATAAAACACACTGGTGCCCAGCATTCACTGCAATCAATTGAAGTACCTTGGTGCCCTCAGCATAAATAAGCCATGTATATAATCCAAGAAAGGCAGCGGCACTCCAGGATTTGTAAGGTGCATAAATGCATACCTCCCAACTGTCCCAATTTTTCGCAGTATAGTCCCGTTTTTTTTGGGTCTGTCCCACTATTCCTCCCTCGGGCCGCAGTGTCCCGCAGTGGGGGTGGGGCAGTTGGGAGGTTCCCTATCACTCCCTGCTCTGCTCAGTTCAGAGCAGTGCAGTGGTGAAAATTGGAGGCGTGGCTCGCGATTGTGCCATTCACGCGAAGCCACGCTCCCTTTTCAGTAGGCCATGCCCCCTTTTTGGCACCCTCCCTCTATCTCCCCCCATGCCTGTCACTCTCTCCATGCCCCTTCACCCTTCATGCCCCCCCTCTCCATGCCTCTCACTCTCCCCATGCCCCTCTCTGTCCCAATGCCCCTCTTGCTCTTCATGCCTCTCTCCTTGTGTCCCCCCCTCATGCCTCTCTCTCTCCATAATAAATATATATATATATATATATATATATATATATAAAATGTTGATCATAGTGTGTGGCGTAATGTGAATTTCAGCTCATACTGTGTGGCATAATGTAAATCTCGGTTCATACTGTTTGGTGTAATGTGACTTTCGGCTCATACTGTGTGGTATAATGTGAATTGCGGCTCATACTGTGTGGAGTAATGTGAATTTCGGCTTATACTGTGTGGCTTAATGTGAATTTCGGCTCATACTGTGGGGCGTAATGTGAATTTTGGCTCATACTGTGTGGCGTAATGTGAATTTCGGCTCATACTGTGTGCAGTAATGTGAATTTCTTCTCATACTGTGTGGCATAATGTGAATTTCTTCTCATACTGTGGGGTATATTTACTAAGGTCCCGATTTTGACCGAGATGCCGTTTTTTCTTCAAAGTGTCATCTCGGTAATTTACTAAGCAAAAATCACGGCAGTGATGAGGGCATTCGTAATATTTTGGAAGTCCTAGGAAAAAAATCACGAATCAATACACCATCGGTCAAATACGCCTGCAATTTGCTAGAAATCGGGAATTTACTAAAAAGTGCAAAACACAAACACTGCCGACAATAGCCAAACACTGCCGTGATAAAATACAAATCGTGAAAAAGTGCTAGAAAAAAAACAGACCTGCTTTTTTATCCCGTGTTTGTATAGGCATGCATGGATCTATGAGATCCGTGCATGTTTTTCAGTGGGAACGGGGGGGGGGGGGGGGGAAATGTTATACATTTTCTGAAAAAAAATTGCGTGGGGTCCCCCCTCCTAAGGCAAACCAGCCTCGGGCTCTTTGAGCCGATCCTGGTTGCAGAAATATGGGAAAAAAATGGACAGGGGTTCCCCCATATTTAAGCAACCAGCATCGGGCTCTGCGCCTGGTCCTGGTTCCAAAAATACGGGGGACAAAAAGAGTAGGGGTCCCCCGTATTTTTGAAACCAGCACCGGGCTCCACTAGCTGGACAGATAAAGCCACAGCCGGGGGTCACTTTTATACAGTGCCTTGCGGCCGTGGCATCAAATATCCAACTAGTCACCCCTGGCCGGGGTACCCTGGGGGAGTGGGGACCCCTTCAATCAAGGGGTCCCGCCCCCAGCCACCCAAGGGCCAGGGGTGAAGCCCGAGGCTGTCCCCCCCATCCAATAAAAAGAAAAGGAGATTTTTTTGCTGCGCCGATGTGTCTCAATTATCTTAATGAAATTTAAACAAAGCTGATGTAACCTATATATGGGCGCGTTTGAAGACGCGCACATATGGGGGCGGGACTTGGGCGCGGACCTCGTCTTCTATGGCCGTTACATAGATGACCTGTTTTTTATTTTTGATGGGGATCATTCACAATTCACACATTTCACTGCTCAGCTTAATGATAATGAATTTAATTTACAGTTCACATGCACAGTTAATAATAAGCACATTTCTTTTCTTGATATTGCTCTCTCTATCGTGGATGATATCTTAGTTACCAAGACTTATAGGAAGGAAGTGGACAATTATAACTTTCTTCACTTTGAAAGTATGCATTTTAGACCTTGGATGGAGAATATTCCACTGGGACAGTTGCGTCGACTACGGCGCAATTGTAGCAATCAGGAGGATTTTAATATACAAGCACTTGAGCTTACAAGTGCTCTCAAAACCAGAGGTTATCCCGTGGATTTAATTAACTCTGCACTGGAAAAGGCGAATAATCTGGATCGGACACAACTTCTCCATTACAGGGTTGAGAATGCATCTTTCAAAGCAGATTCTCCACATTTCATTTCAAAATTTAACAGTGCCTCCGGTAAGATCAAAAAGGTTTTGAATGACAATTTCTCTATATTACTCATGGATAAAATTCTTAAACCAGTAATTGGCAAGACCCCTTCTGTAATTTTAAAAAAATCAGAGAATCTCACACAACATCTCGCCCCTAGTCTGTTCATAGACAGGAGACGGGGGGATGGTGAGAGTTGTAATTCTTCATCCGCCTGGTTAACAACCAAACCTTATGGCTGCTTTAGATGTGGCCTAGGTAGTTGCATAACATGCTCATATATCCAGAACAATACACATGTGTTTACATCTGCCACGGGAGAGGAACATGTGATTAAATCATTTATCAATTGTAACAGTGAGTATGTCATTTATATGTTGGTTTGCCCCTGTGGCCTCCAATATATAGGGAGGACCACACGTAAGTTTAGAGTCCGCTTTTTGGAACACAGGCGTAACATTCTAAAGGGCTTTCTTAAACATGGGATTTCAAAGCATTTTTTCCAATCCCATAATCAGGACCCTAAAGGTCTAGTAATTGTGGGCATTGAAACCATTAGCACCACAGTTAGAGGGGGAGACAGGTTTGGCAGACTATGTCGCAGGGAGAACTTCTGAATACATCGGTTGCGGACCCTCAATCCTGAGGGCCTCAACGAATATATTGAAATTGATCCATAACATAGTACATAGAACATCGGCACCTCCCTGTCCCCTCCTCTCTCTGTTCCTTTCATTTCAGTCATTCCCACATTTATTGCTTCGCCATTGGTCCTCTTTGATCTCCCTTAAAATATAAGGAAACCTTGGGTCTCTCCTTATTTCTGTTGTTCTTTATGCAGATTACATATTATAGGACCGCTAAAATATTATTAATGACTATTGATCCCTCCACTCATGACAAAGGTGTGGAAGTTGGAACAACTATTTATAGTCCCCTCCTCTAAAATGGGTTTACCCATGATTATTGAATCTATCATAATTATGGGAACTTTAAAAAGGGCCATCACCATAAAACATTTGGGCTCAGTGCATATTGTCTCCTTAGTTTATACGCTCATTCCTTTAGTTTTAATTGGTGATTTTCTTTATTCTTGATTTTTATTTTTACTTTTATTTATATATATATATTTTTTTATATTTTTATTTTCATTATGCCAATGTATTCTTATTTAATATATTTCACATTGAATCCATGCAGTGGATTTCTGTTGATAGCTGCCATATTAAAAATAAAAAATAAATAAAAAATAAAAATAGCAATAAAAAATAAAAAATAATAACAAATTGAATTATTTTAATTATTATTATGCAATCATGCTTATTTTTATTGTGTTAGCACATTATTATATATTTTTTTATATTTATTTTTTTTCTATTTATAATTTAACTCCGCCATTGTCTTACACTGTCTTATGCAGTGCCTTGTAATAGGTACTTATAAACAGTCATCATGGAGAGAGAGAGCCTCCACCTAACCGTTGTTATAATTAGTGCTATAATTAGTGTATAAACAACCAAAGGTGTCTTGAAGGGATTGCCTTGTAAAAGGTAAATTACTGATTGTGCTGGTTGAATTGAAAAAACATGTGGGTAGTTTATTATGAACACCTTAAATAGAGTGCACACAGCTATTGGAGTCATCTTTGAAAAAGTCACGGGTCACGTGACGAAACGCGTCAGGACTCCTCCCCCTTATTCCTCACTGACTGATTGTAACCACTGAGATTCTCCGCACGGCTCCAGTATACCTTCTACGGGAGCAAACAGTGCGGGTGCCAGGACAGGACACAGCCGAACTCCTAGCTCCGTACAGCGTCAGTGGATAACCAGCAGCCTCTCTCCCCTACATTTCCAACGGACGGTGCCAGTCCAGGGAGATTGAGGCGTCCCACCAAGTATTTGATTCCTGCAGCGGGCTTTCCATTATAGCAGCCGCACACCTGTTTCTCCCTATAGACTGCAACGGGCGATGCACGCCCAGGGATAACAGGCTAAATAGTGGGACCCCGGCCAGCACGGCTAACACTTTCAACTCTGCAATTCAATCTGGGCTTTCTGGGCTCACCCGAGGACGCTCGGGACCACTCAGCTTTATCGGAGAGGTAATCTAACCATTCATTATCACCTATATCGGCTCCTGGAACTTTGAGACGTTTTAGAATACAGCTCTTGAATATAGAGCCTATGATTGTATCCCATATTCACATTTAATCTGACATCTAGCAATTGTGTTTGACTGAACATTCAATAGTGTCAAACAAACAGCCTGGTAACTTTACTGCAACAATTGTTACAATTTAATTGCTGCTAGTCATCTAGCTGACACTTGCAACTGATGTGAATGTAGAATATTATTTGATACAGAACTTCAGTGAGGATAAGGGTTTTTATGGTAGATATATATCTGGGGTATTGTGCAATTTTTATTGTATCTTAATAAATATTTTTTAATATATCAAAAATCCCTTTGGACACTTTGGTTGTGAATTAATCCTGGATCGCAGGGTCAGTTAGTGCTGAGCGCTTCTATTTTCCACCCATTTCTTCTCCAGTTCATCAGTATAGGAGTAACACACTACTCCTTATAGAGGCGCACACACTTCTGACACTTGTGATCTTATTTCTAAGACATCAGCTTTGTTTAAATTTCATTAAGATAATTGAGACACATCGGCGCAGCAAAAAAATCTCCTTTTCTTTTTCTTGCTTTTGTGTTGGTTTGCAGCTGCCGGTGTCAACCTATCAATTATCTCTTATTTTGCAAATTGTGTTTTTTATTTATTTATTTTTTGGTTAATATTCAATGGCGGAGTTAACTTGTTTTTCTGAGCGTCTAAAAAGGAGACAACAGTATGTGGAAGAACTTAATGACAATAGTGTAACCATAGCCTCCTCACCAACTTCAATTGATAGAGATAAGGAATTTAATACCCTCTTCTATACACTAGAGGATTTATTAAAGGCAGAGACACGCCATTGGTGGGATATGGTTACTCTACAAAAGTATGTAAAAAGCCATAAAATCCCTAGGGGTTTAAGGATCTTTAAAACATTATCTTTTATTGATGATCCGACTTTAAAGGACAAATGGGACGCCCTTTTAGATGGGTGCTCATTTGCCTTGATGGGACTATTGATTAACTATCGCAATGATAAGATCTCCACCATCTCTAAGGAAATTGAGGAAACTAAGAAATTACTATTAACTTATTCCGAACACCCACAGTATAAACATAATGATCAAAAATTAAATCATAGACTGGGGATGTTTGAGAGGGACATTATTGATGGTAAAAACCGGAAATTTGAACGGGATACCGTTGATTATGCAAATAACCAGGTCCGCACATATAATAAAAAACAGAACTTTAGAGGGAGACCCCGTAGTAGATCTAACTGGCGTCAGCAATACACTAATCGGTCCAATTCACGGACCCTTCAGAAGTATGCACCTCAGAATAACCAGAGGGATAGGCCACCTCAAAATGATTATGATGGGCAACAAGCTGAGGCCATGGCGGTTAGACCGAAGCAAAAGTTTCACTCTAACTATAATGCTGTTAGTTCAACACAACAGAAACAAAACCATAGTCCCGTTTTTTTAGAGAAGCAGAGAAAGCAGCAACGAGCTCTGTCTCCATATTACCATCAGAACAGATACAGCTCATTACGATTAAACACCCCCAAGAGAGGAAGAGACCCAAGCGTAGAGGCCAACGAGGAGGAATCAGAATGCAGAGGAAAAAAAGAGAGACACGAGATATTAAAAAATACCACTATTTATAATTTATCCTCAACGGAGCTTAGTCCGGATGACCTCAAACTTTTGAGCCGAGGTCTTAAATTTGCCCCTACTAAACCCCCAGACCAATTTAATTTATTCGTTGATCTTAATAGATACATCCGCACATTGACAAGAAAAAGATATTTTGCATCTAAAAAACTAGATAAAATTAAAATAATGGGTTCACCCATTGTATTAGACGATCAAGATGCAGGTGCCGTGGAACTACTTGAGTCACTACAATTAGAGAGTGATGCCTTGTCATGTCCGTTACCACTGTACAGTGTGGCAAGATCTAATGAACGAATTAATAGATTTAAAAATAGGTCTCAGTTTTTTCCTCTGCAATATAGAAGTCCACAAATTGACATATTCTATAGGAAAACCCTTGATGACTTCAATGATATTTGTATCAGGGAAGCTAAGATAGCTAAGTACAAACAGAATTTGCATACTCGAGAAAAAAACTCACTACAGAAATTGATGAGAAATCCCTCCCTTGTCATTAAGCCGGCTGACAAGGGAGGGAGCATTGTCATTCAGAACACAGCAGACTATCTTTTAGAGGCCGATAGGCAATTAGGTGACAGTAATCTTTATGTTAAATTAATAGGCAATCCTACCAAAGTCTATTTATCGGCACTAACCTCAATGGTACAGGATGCATTTAACGATGGAGCTTTATCGAAAGAAGAAACCAGTTATTTAATTCCCTCACATCCCATCACACCCACTTACTATCACTTACCCAAAATACACAAATCACTGACCACTCCCCCGGGTAGACCCATTATTTCTGGTGTTGGGTCCCTCACTGCTAATTTATCACATTTTGTAGACTTCTTTTTACAACCACATGCTGTTTCATTACGTTCACATATCAGAGATACCACTGCTTTTTTGAATTCTATGGCTAAGATCAAGTGGAAGAACTCATATTTTTTTGTCACATGTGATGTAAGTTCTTTATATTCTAATATTCCCCACAATAAAGGGATAGCAGTAATAGAACATCAATTGAATAGTACTGACACTATGTCAGATAGATTACGTAAATTCATTGTAGACTCAATTTCCTTCATTCTGTCTCATAATTATTTCATTTTTAACAAAATTTATTATCTACAGATACTTGGGACGGCCATGGGGACGAGGTTCGCGCCGAGTTTCGCCAACCTATATATGGGCGCGTTTGAAGACGCGCACATATGGGGGCGGGACTTGGGCGCGGACCTCGTCTTCTATGGCCGTTACATAGATGACCTGTTTTTTATTTTTGATGGGGATCATTCACAATTCACACATTTCACTGCTCAGCTTAATGATAATGAATTTAATTTACAGTTCACATGCACAGTTAATAATAAGCACATTTCTTTTCTTGATATTGCTCTCTCTATCGTGGATGATATCTTAGTTACCAAGACTTATAGGAAGGAAGTGGACAATTATAACTTTCTTCACTTTGAAAGTATGCATTTTAGACCTTGGATGGAGAATATTCCACTGGGACAGTTGCGTCGACTACGGCGCAATTGTAGCAATCAGGAGGATTTTAATATACAAGCACTTGAGCTTACAAGTGCTCTCAAAACCAGAGGTTATCCCGTGGATTTAATTAACTCTGCACTGGAAAAGGCGAATAATCTGGATCGGACACAACTTCTCCATTACAGGGTTGAGAATGCATCTTTCAAAGCAGATTCTCCACATTTCATTTCAAAATTTAACAGTGCCTCCGGTAAGATCAAAAAGGTTTTGAATGACAATTTCTCTATATTACTCATGGATAAAATTCTTAAACCAGTAATTGGCAAGACCCCTTCTGTAATTTTGAAAAAATCAGAGAATCTCACACAACATCTCGCCCCTAGTCTGTTCATAGACAGGAGACGGGGGGATGGTGAGAGTTGTAATTCTTCATCCGCCTGGTTAACAACCAAACCTTATGGCTGCTTTAGATGTGGCCTAGGTAGTTGCATAACATGCTCATATATCCAGAACAATACACATGTGTTTACATCTGCCACGGGAGAGGAACATGTGATTAAATCATTTATCAATTGTAACAGTGAGTATGTCATTTATATGTTGGTTTGCCCCTGTGGCCTCCAATATATAGGGAGGACCACACGTAAGCTTAGAGTCCGCTTTTTGGAACACAGGCGTAACATTCTAAAGGGCTTTCTTAAACATGGGATTTCAAAGCATTTTTTCCAATCCCATAATCAGGACCCTAAAGGTCTAGTAATTGTGGGCATTGAAACCATTAGCACCACAGTTAGAGGGGGAGACAGGTTTGGCAGACTATGTCGCAGGGAGAACTTCTGAATACATCGGTTGCGGACCCTCAATCCTGAGGGCCTCAACGAATATATTGAAATTGATCCATAACATAGTACATAGAACATCGGCACCTCCCTGTCCCCTCCTCTCTCTGTTCCTTTCATTTCAGTCATTCCCACATTTATTGCTTCGCCATTGGTCCTCTTTGATCTCCCTTAAAATATAAGGAAACCTTGGGTCTCTCCTTATTTCTGTTGTTCTTTATGCAGATTACATATTATAGGACCGCTAGAATATTATTAATGACTATTGATCCCTCCACTCATGACAAAGGTGTGGAATTTGGAACAACTATTTATAGTCCCCTCCTCTAAAATGGGTTTACCCATGATTATTGAATCTATCATAATTATGGGAACTTTAAAAAGGGCCATCACCATAAAACATTTGGGCTCAGTGCATATTGTCTCCTTAGTTTATACGCTCATTCCTTTAGTTTTAATTGGTTATTTTCTTTATTCTTGATTTTTATTTTTACTTTTATTTATATATATATATTTTTTTATATTTTTATTTTCATTATGCCAATGTATTCTTATTTAATATATTTCACATTGAATCCATGCAGTGGATTTCTGTTGATAGCTGCCATATTAAAAATAAAAAATAAATAAAAAATAAAAAATAGCAATAAAAAATAAAAAATAATAACAAATTGAATTATTTTAATTATTATTATGCAATCATGCTTATTTTTATTGTGTTAGCACATTATTATATATTTTTTATATTTATTTATTTTCTATTTATAATTTAACTCCGCCATTGTCTTACACTGTCTTATGCAGTGCCTTGTAATAGGTACTTATAAACAGTCATCATGGAGAGAGAGAGCCTCCACCTAACCGTTGTTATAATTAGTGCTATAATTAGTGTATAAACAACCAAAGGTGTCTTGAAGGGATTGCCTTGTAAAAGGTAAATTACTGATTGTGCTGGTTGAATTGAAAAAACATGTGGGTAGTTTATTATGAACACCTTAAATAGAGTGCACACAGCTATTGGAGTCATCTTTGAAAAAGTCACGGGTCACGTGACGAAACGCGTCAGGACTCCTCCCCCTTATTCCTCACTGACTGATTGTAACCACTGAGATTCTCCGCACGGCTCCAGTATACCTTCTACGGGAGCAAACAGTGCGGGTGCCAGGACAGGACACAGCCGAACTCCTAGCTCCGTACAGCGTCAGTGGATAACCAGCAGCCTCTCTCCCCTACATTTCCAACGGACGGTGCCAGTCCAGGGAGATTGAGGCGTCCCACCAAGTATTTGATTCCTGCAGCGGGCTTTCCATTATAGCAGCCACACACCTGTTTCTCCCTATAGACTGCAACGGGCGATGCACGCCCAGGGATAACAGGCTAAATAGTGGGACCCCGGCCAGCACGGCTAACACTTTCAACTCTGCAATTCAATCTGGGCTTTCTGGGCTCACCCGAGGACGCTCGGGACCACTCAGCTTTATCGGAGAAGTAATCTAACCATTCATTATCACCTATATCGGCTCCTGGAACTTTGAGACGTTTTAGAATACAGCTCTTGAATATAGAGCCTATGATTGTATCCCATATTCACATTTAATCTGACATCTAGCAATTGTGTTTGACTGAACATTCAATAGTGTCAAACAAACAGCCTGGTAACTTTACTGCAACAATTGTTACAATTTAATTGCTGCTAGTCATCTAGCTGACACTTGCAACTGATGTGAATGTAGAATATTATTTGATACAGAACTTCAGTGAGGATAAGGGTTTTTATGGTAGATATATATCTGGGGTATTGTGCAATTTTTATTGTATCTTAATAAATATTTTTTAATATATCAAAAATCCCTTTGGACACTTTGGTTGTGAATTAATCCTGGATCGCAGGGTCAGTTAGTGCTGAGCGCTTCTATTTTCCACCCATTTCTTCTCCAGTTCATCAGTATAGGAGTAACACACTACTCCTTATAGAGGCGCACACACTTCTGACACTTGTGATCTTATTTCTAAGACATCAGCTTTGTTTAAATTTCATTAAGATAATTGAGACACATCGGCGCAGCAAAAAAATCTCCTTTTCTTTTTCTTGCTTTTGTGTTGGTTTGCAGCTGCCGGTGTCAACCTATCAATTATCTCTTATTTTGCAAATTGTGTTTTTTATTTATTTATTTTTTGGTTAATATTCAATGGCGGAGTTAACTTGTTTTTCTGAGCGTCTAAAAAGGAGACAACAGTATGTGGAAGAACTTAATGACAATAGTGTAACCATAGCCTCCTCACCAACTTCAATTGATAGAGATAAGGAATTTAATACCCTCTTCTATACACTAGAGGATTTATTAAAGGCAGAGACACGCCATTGGTGGGATATGGTTACTCTACAAAAGTATGTAAAAAGCCATAAAATCCCTAGGGGTTTAAGGATCTTTAAAACATTATCTTTTATTGATGATCCGACTTTAAAGGACAAATGGGACGCCCTTTTAGATGGGTGCTCATTTGCCTTGATGGGACTATTGATTAACTTTCGCAATGATAAGATCTCCACCATCTCTAAGGAAATTGAGGAAACTAAGAAATTACTATTAACTTATTCCGAACACCCACAGTATAAACATAATGATCAAAAATTAAATCATAGACTGGAGATGTTTGAGAGGGACATTATTGATGGTAAAAACCGGAAATTTGAACGGGATACCGTTGATTATGCAAATAACCAGGTCCGCACATATAATAAAAAACAGAACTTTAGAGGGAGACCCCGTAGTAGATCTAACTGGCGTCAGCAATACACTAATCGGTCCAATTCACGGACCCTTCAGAAGTATGCACCTCAGAATAACCAGAGGGATAGGCCACCTCAAAATGATTATGATGGGCAACAAGCTGAGGCCATGGCGGTTAGACCGAAGCAAAAGTTTCACTCTAACTATAATGCTGTTAGTTCAACACAACAGAAACAAAACCATAGTCCCATTTTTTTAGAGAAGCAGAGAAAGCAGCAACGAGCTCTGTCTCCATATTACCATCAGAACAGATACAGCTCATTACGATTAAACACCCTCAAGAGAGGAAGAGACCCAAGCGTAGAGGCCAACGAGGAGGAATCAGAATGCAGAGGAAAAAAGAGAGACACGAGATATTAAAAAATACCACTATTTATAATTTATCCTCAACGGAGCTTAGTCCGGATGACCTCAAACTTTTGAGCCGAGGTCTTAAATTTGCCCCTACTAAACCCCCAGACCAATTTAATTTATTCGTTGATCTTAATAGATACATCCGCACATTGACAAGAAAAAGATATTTTGCATCTAAAAAACTAGATAAAATTAAAATAATGGGTTCACCCATTGTATTAGACGATCAAGATGCAGGTGCCGTGGAACTACTTGAGTCACTACAATTAGAGAGTGATGCCTTGTCATGTCCGTTACCACTGTACAGTGTGGCAAGATCTAATGAACGAATTAATAGATTTAAAAATAGGTCTCAGTTTTTTCCTCTGCAATATAGAAGTCCACAAATTGACATATTCTATAGGAAAACCCTTGATGACTTCAATGATATTTGTATCAGGGAAGCTAAGATAGCTAAGTACAAACAGAATTTGCATACTCGAGAAAAAAACTCACTACAGAAATTGATGAGAAATCCCTCCCTTGTCATTAAGCCGGCTGACAAGGGAGGGAGCATTGTCATTCAGAACACAGCAGACTATCTTTTAGAGGCCGATAGGCAATTAGGTGACAGTAATCTTTATGTTAAATTAATAGGCAATCCTACCAAAGTCTATTTATCGGCACTAACCTCAATGGTACAGGATGCATTTAACGATGGAGCTTTATCGAAAGAAGAAACCAGTTATTTAATTCCCTCACATCCCATCACACCCACTTACTATCACTTACCCAAAATACACAAATCACTGACCACTCCCCCGGGTAGACCCATTATTTCTGGTGTTGGGTCCCTCACTGCTAATTTATCACATTTTGTAGACTTCTTTTTACAACCACATGCTGTTTCATTACGTTCACATATCAGAGATACCACTGCTTTTTTGAATTCTATGGCTAAGATCAAGTGGAAGAACTCATATTTTTTTGTCACATGTGATGTAAGTTCTTTATATTCTAATATTCCCCACAATAAAGGGATAGCAGTAATAGAACATCAATTGAATAGTACTGACACTATGTCAGATAGATTACGTAAATTCATTGTAGACTCAATTTCCTTCATTCTGTCTCATAATTATTTCATTTTTAACAAAATTTATTATCTACAGATACTTGGGACGGCCATGGGGACGAGGTTCGCGCCGAGTTTCGCCAACCTATATATGGGCGCGTTTGAAGACGCGCACATATGGGGGCGGGACTTGGGCGCGGACCTCGTCTTCTATGGCCGTTACATAGATGACCTGTTTTTTATTTTTGATGGGGATCATTCACAATTCACACATTTCACTGCTCAGCTTAATGATAATGAATTTAATTTACAGTTCACATGCACAGTTAATAATAAGCACATTTCTTTTCTTGATATTGCTCTCTCTATCGTGGATGATATCTTAGTTACCAAGACTTATAGGAAGGAAGTGGACAATTATAACTTTCTTCACTTTGAAAGTATGCATTTTAGACCTTGGATGGAGAATATTCCACTGGGACAGTTGCGTCGACTACGGCGCAATTGTAGCAATCAGGAGGATTTTAATATACAAGCACTTGAGCTTACAAGTGCTCTCAAAACCAGAGGTTATCCCGTGGATTTAATTAACTCTGCACTGGAAAAGGCGAATAATCTGGATCGGACACAACTTCTCCATTACAGGGTTGAGAATGCATCTTTCAAAGCAGATTCTCCACATTTCATTTCAAAATTTAACAGTGCCTCTGGTAAGATCAAAAAGGTTTTGAATGACAATTTCTCTATATTACTCATGGATAAAATTCTTAAACCAGTAATTGGCAAGACCCCTTCTGTAATTTTAAAAAAATCAGAGAATCTCACACAACATCTCGCCCCTAGTCTGTTCATAGACAGGAGACGGGGGGATGGTGAGAGTTGTAATTCTTCATCCGCCTGGTTAACAACCAAACCTTATGGCTGCTTTAGATGTGGCCTAGGTAGTTGCATAACATGCTCATATATCCAGAACAATACACATGTGTTTACATCTGCCACGGGAGAGGAACATGTGATTAAATCATTTATCAATTGTAACAGTGAGTATGTCATTTATATGTTGGTTTGCCCCTGTGGCCTCCAATATATAGGGAGGACCACACGTAAGCTTAGAGTCCGCTTTTTGGAACACAGGCGTAACATTCTAAAGGGCTTTCTTAAACATGGGATTTCAAAGCATTTTTTCCAATCCCATAATCAGGACCCTAAAGGTCTAGTAATTGTGGGCATTGAAACCATTAGCACCACAGTTAGAGGGGGAGACAGGTTTGGCAGACTATGTCGCAGGGAGAACTTCTGAATACATCGGTTGCGGACCCTCAATCCTGAGGGCCTCAACGAATATATTGAAATTGATCCATAACATAGTACATAGAACATCGGCACCTCCCTGTCCCCTCCTCTCTCTGTTCCTTTCATTTCAGTCATTCCCACATTTATTGCTTCGCCATTGGTCCTCTTTGATCTCCCTTAAAATATAAGGAAACCTTGGGTCTCTCCTTATTTCTGTTGTTCTTTATGCAGATTACATATTATAGGACCGCTAGAATATTATTAATGACTATTGATCCCTCCACTCATGACAAAGGTGTGGAAGTTGGAACAACTATTTATAGTCCCCTCCTCTAAAATGGGTTTACCCATGATTATTGAATCTATCATAATTATGGGAACTTTAAAAAGGGCCATCACCATAAAACATTTGGGCTCAGTGCATATTGTCTCCTTAGTTTATACGCTCATTCCTTTAGTTTTAATTGGTGATTTTCTTTATTCTTGATTTTTATTTTTACTTTTATTTATATATATATATATTTTTATATTTTTATTTTCATTATGCCAATGTATTCTTATTTAATATATTTCACATTGAATCCATGCAGTGGATTTCTGTTGATAGCTGCCATATTAAAAATAAAAAATAAATAAAAAATAAAAAATAGCAATAAAAAATAAAAAATAATAACAAATTGAATTATTTTAATTATTATTATGCAATCATGCTTATTTTTATTGTGTTAGCACATTATTATATATTTTTTTATATTTATTTCTTTTCTATTTATAATTTAACTCCGCCATTGTCTTACACTGTCTTATGCAGTGCCTTGTAATAGGTACTTATAAACAGTCATCATGGAGAGAGAGAGCCTCCACCTAACCGTTGTTATAATTAGTGCTATAATTAGCGTATAAACAACCAAAGGTGTCTTGAAGGGATTGCCTTGTAAAAGGTAAATTACTGATTGTGCTGGTTGAATTGAAAAAACATGTGGGTAGTTTATTATGAACACCTTAAATAGAGTGCACACAGCTATTGGAGTCATCTTTGAAAAAGTCACGGGTCACGTGACGAAACGCGTCAGGACTCCTCCCCCTTATTCCTCACTGACTGATTGTAACCACTGAGATTCTCCGCACGGCTCCAGTATACCTTCTACGGGAGCAAACAGTGCGGGTGCCAGGACAGGACACAGCCGAACTCCTAGCTCCGTACAGCGTCAGTGGATAACCAGCAGCCTCTCTCCCCTACATTTCCAACGGACGGTGCCAGTCCAGGGAGATTGAGGCGTCCCACCAAGTATTTGATTCCTGCAGCGGGCTTTCCATTATAGCAGCCGCACACCTGTTTCTCCCTATAGACTGCAACGGGCGATGCACGCCCAGGGATAACAGGCTAAATAGTGGGACCCCGGCCAGCACGGCTAACACTTTCAACTCTGCAATTCAATCTGGGCTTTCTGGGCTCACCCGAGGACGCTCGGGACCACTCAGCTTTATCGGAGAGGTAATCTAACCATTCATTATCACCTATATCGGCTCCTGGAACTTTGAGACGTTTTAGAATACAGCTCTTGAATATAGAGCCTATGATTGTATCCCATATTCACATTTAATCTGACATCTAGCAATTGTGTTTGACTGAACATTCAATAGTGTCAAACAAACAGCCTGGTAACTTTACTGCAACAATTGTTACAATTTAATTGCTGCTAGTCATCTAGCTGACACTTGCAACTGATGTGAATGTAGAATATTATTTGATACAGAACTTCAGTGAGGATAAGGGTTTTTATGGTAGATATATATCTGGGGTATTGTGCAATTTTTATTGTATCTTAATAAATATTTTTTAATATATCAAAAATCCCTTTGGACACTTTGGTTGTGAATTAATCCTGGATCGCAGGGTCAGTTAGTGCTGAGCGCTTCTATTTTCCACCCATTTCTTCTCCAGTTCATCAGTATAGGAGTAACACACTACTCCTTATAGAGGCGCACACACTTCTGACACTTGTGATCTTATTTCTAAGACATCAGCTTTGTTTAAATTTCATTAAGATAATTGAGACACATCGGCGCAGCAAAAAAATCTCCTTTTCTTTTTCTTGCTTTTGTGTTGGTTTGCAGCTGCCGGTGTCAACCTATCAATTATCTCTTATTTTGCAAATTGTGTTTTTTATTTATTTATTTTTTGGTTAATATTCAATGGCGGAGTTAACTTGTTTTTCTGAGCGTCTAAAAAGGAGACAACAGTATGTGGAAGAACTTAATGACAATAGTGTAACCATAGCCTCCTCACCAACTTCAATTGATAGAGATAAGGAATTTAATACCCTCTTCTATACACTAGAGGATTTAATAAAGGCAGAGACACGCCATTGGTGGGATATGGTTACTCTACAAAAGTATGTAAAAAGCCATAAAATCCCTAGGGGTTTAAGGATCTTTAAAACATTATCTTTTATTGATGATCCGACTTTAAAGGACAAATGGGACGCCCTTTTAGATGGGTGCTCATTTGCCTTGATGGGACTATTGATTAACTATCGCAATGATAAGATCTCCACCATCTCTAAGGAAATTGAGGAAACTAAGAAATTACTATTAACTTATTCCGAACACCCACAGTATAAACATAATGATCAAAAATTAAATCATAGACTGGAGATGTTTGAGAGGGACATTATTGATGGTAAAAACCGGAAATTTGAACGGGATACCGTTGATTATGCAAATAACCAGGTCCGCACATATAATAAAAAACAGAACTTTAGAGGGAGACCCCGTAGTAGATCTAACTGGCGTCAGCAATACACTAATCGGTCCAATTCACGGACCCTTCAGAAGTATGCACCTCAGAATAACCAGAGGGATAGGCCACCTCAAAATGATTATGATGGGCAACAAGCTGAGGCCATGGCGGTTAGACCGAAGCAAAAGTTTCACTCTAACTATAATGCTGTTAGTTCAACACAACAGAAACAAAACCATAGTCCCGTTTTTTTAGAGAAGCAGAGAAAGCAGCAACGAGCTCTGTCTCCATATTACCATCAGAACAGATACAGCTCATTACGATTAAACACCCCCAAGAGAGGAAGAGACCCAAGCGTAGAGGCCAACGAGGAGGAATCAGAATGCAGAGGAAAAAAGAGAGACACGAGATATTAAAAAATACCACTATTTATAATTTATCCTCAACGGAGATTAGTCCGGATGACCTCAAACTTTTGAGCCGAGGTCTTAAATTTGCCCCTACTAAACCCCCAGACCAATTTAATTTATTCGTTGATCTTAATAGATACATCCGCACATTGACAAGAAAAAGATATTTTGCATCTAAAAAACTAGATAAAATTAAAATAATGGGTTCACCCATTGTATTAGACGATCAAGATGCAGGTGCCGTGGAACTACTTGAGTCACTACAATTAGAGAGTGATGCCTTGTCATGTCCGTTACCACTGTACAGTGTGGCAAGATCTAATGAACGAATTAATAGATTTAAAAATAGGTCTCAGTTTTTTCCTCTGCAATATAGAAGTCCACAAATTGACATATTCTATAGGAAAACCCTTGATGACTTCAATGATATTTGTGTCAGGGAAGCTAAGATAGCTAAGTACAAACAGAATTTGCATACTCGAGAAAAAAACTCACTACAGAAATTGATGAGAAATCCCTCCCTTGTCATTAAGCCGGCTGACAAGGGAGGGAGCATTGTCATTCAGAACACAGCAGACTATCTTTTAGAGGCCGATAGGCAATTAGGTGACAGTAATCTTTATGTTAAATTAATAGGCAATCCTACCAAAGTCTATTTATCGGCACTAACCTCAATGGTACAGGATGCATTTAACGATGGAGCTTTATCGAAAGAAGAAACCAGTTATTTAATTCCCTCACATCCCATCACACCCACTTACTATCACTTACCCAAAATACACAAATCACTGACCACTCCCCCGGGTAGACCCATTATTTCTGGTGTTGGGTCCCTCACTGCTAATTTATCACATTTTGTAGACTTCTTTTTACAACCACATGCTGTTTCATTACGTTCACATATCAGAGATACCACTGCTTTTTTGAATTCTATGGCTAAGATCAAGTGGAAGAACTCATATTTTTTTGTCACATGTGATGTAAGTTCTTTATATTCTAATATTCCCCACAATAAAGGGATAGCAGTAATAGAACATCAATTGAATAGTACTGACACTATGTCAGATAGATTACGTAAATTCATTGTAGACTCAATTTCCTTCATTCTGTCTCATAATTATTTCATTTTTAACAAAATTTATTATCTACAGATACTTGGGACGGCCATGGGGACGAGGTTCGCGCCGAGTTTCGCCAACCTATATATGGGCGCGTTTGAAGACGCGCACATATGGGGGCTGGACTTGGGCGCGGACCTCGTCTTCTATGGCCGTTACATAGATGACCTGTTTTTTATTTTTGATGGGGATCATTCACAATTCACACATTTCACTGCTCAGCTTAATGATAATGAATTTAATTTACAGTTCACATGCACAGTTAATAATAAGCACATTTCTTTTCTTGATATTGCTCTCTCTATCGTGGATGATATCTTAGTTACCAAGACTTATAGGAAGGAAGTGGACAATTATAACTTTCTTCACTTTGAAAGTATGCATTTTAGACCTTGGATGGAGAATATTCCACTGGGACAGTTGCGTCGACTACGGCGCAATTGTAGCAATCAGGAGGATTTTAATATACAAGCACTTGAGCTTACAAGTGCTCTCAAAACCAGAGGTTATCCCGTGGATTTAATTAACTCTGCACTGGAAAAGGCGAATAATCTGGATCGGACACAACTTCTCCATTACAGGGTTGAGAATGCATCTTTCAAAGCAGATTCTCCACATTTCATTTCAAAATTTAACAGTGCCTCCGGTAAGATCAAAAAGGTTTTGAATGACAATTTCTCTATATTACTCATGGATAAAATTCTTAAACCAGTAATTGGCAAGACCCCTTCTGTAATTTTGAAAAAATCAGAGAATCTCACACAACATCTCGCCCCTAGTCTGTTCATAGACAGGAGACGGGGGGATGGTGAGAGTTGTAATTCTTCATCCGCCTGGTTAACAACCAAACCTTATGGCTGCTTTAGATGTGGCCTAGGTAGTTGCATAACATGCTCATATATCCAGAACAATACACATGTGTTTACATCTGCCACGAGAGAGGAACATGTGATTAAATCATTTATCAATTGTAACAGTGAGTATGTCATTTATATGTTGGTTTGCCCCTGTGGCCTCCAATATATAGGGAGGACCACACGTAAGCTTAGAGTCCGCTTTTTGGAACACAGGCGTAACATTCTAAAGGGCTTTCTTAAACATGGGATTTCAAAGCATTTTTTCCAATCCCATAATCAGGACCCTAAAGGTCTAGTAATTGTGGGCATTGAAACCATTAGCACCACAGTTAGAGGGGGAGACAGGTTTGGCAGACTATGTCGCAGGGAGAACTTCTGAATACATCGGTTGCGGACCCTCAATCCTGAGGGCCTCAACGAATATATTGAAATTGATCCATAACATAGTACATAGAACATCGGCACCTCCCTGTCCCCTCCTCTCTCTGTTCCTTTCATTTCAGTCATTCCCACATTTATTGCTTCGCCATTGGTCCTCTTTGATCTCCCTTAAAATATAAGGAAACCTTGGGTCTCTCCTTATTTCTGTTGTTCTTTATGCAGATTACATATTATAGGACCGCTAGAATATTATTAATGACTATTGATCCCTCCACTCATGACAAAGGTGTGGAAGTTGGAACAACTATTTATAGTCCCCTCCTCTAAAATGGGTTTACCCATGATTATTGAATCTATCATAATTATGGGAACTTTAAAAAGGGCCATCACCATAAAACATTTGGGCTCAGTGCATATTGTCTCCTTAGTTTATACGCTCATTCCTTTAGTTTTAATTGGTGATTTTCTTTATTCTTGATTTTTATTTTTACTTTTATTTATATATATATATTTTTTTATATTTTTATTTTCATTATGCCAATTTATTCTTATTTAATATATTTCACATTGAATCCATGCAGTGGATTTCTGTTGATAGCTGCCATATTAAAAATAAAAAATAAATAAAAAATAAAAAATAGCAATAAAAAATAAAAAATAATAACAAATTGAATTATTTTAATTATTATTATGCAATCATGCTTATTTTTATTGTGTTAGCACATTATTATATATTTTTTTATATTTATTTCTTTTCTATTTATAATTTAACTCCGCCATTGTCTTACACTGTCTTATGCAGTGCCTTGTAATAGGTACTTATAAACAGTCATCATGGAGAGAGAGAGCCTCCACCTAACCGTTGTTATAATTAGTGCTATAATTAGTGTATAAACAACCAAAGGTGTCTTGAAGGGATTGCCTTGTAAAAGGTAAATTACTGATTGTGCTGATTGAATTGAAAAAACATGTGGGTAGTTTATTATGAACACCTTAAATAGAGTGCACACAGCTATTGGAGTCATCTTTGAAAAAGTCACGGGTCACGTGACGAAACGCGTCAGGACTCCTCCCCCTTATTCCTCACTGACTGATTGTAACCACTGAGATTCTCCGCACGGCTCCAGTATACCTTCTACGGGAGCAAACAGTGCGGGTGCCAGGACAGGACACAGCCGAACTCCTAGCTCCGTACAGCGTCAGTGGATAACCAGCAGCCTCTCTCCCCTACATTTCCAACGGACGGTGCCAGTCCAGGGAGATTGAGGCGTCCCACCAAGTATTTGATTCCTGCAGCGGGCTTTCCATTATAGCAGCCGCACACCTGTTTCTCCCTATAGACTGCAACGGGCGATGCACGCCCAGGGATAACAGGCTAAATAGTGGGACCCCGGCCAGCACGGCTAACACTTTCAACTCTGCAATTCAATCTGGGCTTTCTGGGCTCACCCGAGGACGCTCGGGACCACTCAGCTTTATCGGAGAGGTAATCTAACCATTCATTATCACCTATATCGGCTCCTGGAACTTTGAGACGTTTTAGAATACAGCTCTTGAATATAGAGCCTATGATTGTATCCCATATTCACATTTAATCTGACATCTAGCAATTGTGTTTGACTGAACATTCAATAGTGTCAAACAAACAGCCTGGTAACTTTACTGCAACAATTGTTACAATTTAATTGCTGCTAGTCATCTAGCTGACACTTGCAACTGATGTGAATGTAGAATATTATTTGATACAGAACTTCAGTGAGGATAAGGGTTTTTATGGTAGATATATATCTGGGGTATTGTGCAATTTTTATTGTATCTTAATAAATATTTTTTAATGTATCAAAAATCCCTTTGGACACTTTGGTTGTGAATTAATCCTGGATCGCAGGGTCAGTTAGTGCTGAGCGCTTCTATTTTCCACCCATTTCCCCCCCATCCAATAGGCTGCGGATGGGGGGCTGATAGCCTTTGTGAAAAGTGATTGATATTGTTTTTAGTAGCAGTACTACAAGGCCCAGCAAGCCTCCCCCGCAAGCTGGTACTTGGAGAACCACAAGTACCAGCATGCGGCGGAAAAACGGGCCCGCTGGTACCTGTAGTACTACTACTAAAAAAATACCCCAATAAAGACAACACACACACACCTTGAAAGTATAACTTTAATACATCCATCCACACCTCCATATACACATACTTACCTTATGTTCCCACGCAGGTCGGTCCTCTTCTCCAGTAGAATCCATGGTGTACCTGTAGAAAAAATTATACTCACATAATCCAGTGTTTTCGGCTCCTCGGTAAATCCTTTTGTAATCCACGTACTTGAAAAAATAAAAAAACGGATACCCGACCACGAACTGAAAGGGGCCCCATGTTTTCACATGGGCCCCCTTTCCCCGAATGCCAGAAACCCACTCTGACTGATGTCTAAGTGGATTTCTTCAGCCAATCAGGGAGCGCTACGTTGTGACACCCTCCTGATCGGCTGTGTGCTCCTGTACTGTATGACAGGCGGCACACGGCAGTGTTACAATGTAGCGCCTATGCGCTCCATTGTAACTAATGGTGGGAACTTTGAGGTCAGCGGTGAGGTCACTTTCGGTCAACCGCTGACCTGAAAGTTCCCACCATTGGTTACAATAGAGCGTATAGGCGCTACATTGTAACACTGCCGTGTGCCGCCTGTCAGACAGTACAGGAGCACACAGACGATCAGGAGGGTGCCACAACGTAGCGCTCCCTGATTGGCTGAAGAAACCCACTTAGACATCAGTCAGAGTGGGTTTCTGGCATTCGGGGAAAGGGGACCCATGTGAAAACATGGGGCCCCTTTCAGTTCGTGGTCGGGTATCCGTTTTTTTATTTTTTCAAGTACGTGGATTACAAAAGGATTTACCGAGGAGCCGAAAACACTGGATTATGTGAGTATAATTTTTTTCTACAGGTACACCATGGATTCTACTGGAGAAGAGGACCGACCTGCGTGGGAACATAAGGTAAGTATGTGTATATGGAGGTGTGGATGGATGTATTAAAGTTATACTTTCAAGGTGTGTGTGTGTTGTCTTTATTGGGGTATTTTTTTAGTAGTAGTACTACAGGTACCAGCGGGCCCGTTTTTCCGCCGCATGCTGGTACTTGTGGTTCTCCAAGTACCAGCTTGCGGGGGAAGCTTGCTGGGCCTTGTAGTACTGCTACTAAAAACAATATCAATCACTTTTCACAAAGGCTATCAGCCCCCCATCCGCAGCCTATTGGATGGGGGGGGACAGCCTCGGGCTTCACCCCTGGCCCTTGGGTGGCTGGGGGGGGGACCCCTTGATTGAAGGGGTCCCCACTCCCCCAGGGTACCCCGGCCAGGGGTGACTAGTTGGATATTTGATGCCACGGCCGCAAGGCACTGTATAAAAGTGACCCCCGGCTGTGGCATTATCTGTCCAGCTAGTGGAGCCCGGTGCTGGTTTCAAAAATACGGGGGACCCCTACTCTTTTTGTCCCCCTTATTTTTGGAACCAGGACCAGGCGCAGAGCCCGATGCTGGTTGCTTAAATATGGGGGAACCCTTGTCCATTTTTTTCCCATATTTCTGCAACCAGGATCGGCTCAAAGAGCCCGAGGCTGGTTTGCCTTAGGAGGGGGGACCCCACGCAATTTTTTTTTTACATTTAAACTTTATTTTTTTGTTAAACAAAGTGCACAATGAAACCCAGCACGGATCTCTCAGATCCGGCCGAGATTCATTGTATTAAAGTCGGCAGTGTTTTACAAGTCACTCACGTAAAACACTGCCTAAAAAAACGAATGACATCGACATCGGAAAACCCGAAAATGCAGAATACGGCAGCTTAGTAAATTAGTCGTAATCAATTCAAAAAGTTGCATATTTACACTTTCGATGTCATTCGTGATTGAACTTTGACCTCAAACGGGAAAACACGAATCTTAGTAAATTTACCCCTGTGTGTCGTAATGTGAATTTCAGCTCATACTGTGTGGTGTAATGTGAATTTTGCTCATACTGTGTGGCGTAATGTGAATTTCATCTCATACTGTGTGGCGTAATGTGAATTTTGGCTCATACTGTGTGGAGTAATGTGAATTTCGGCACATACTGGGTGGTGTAATGTGAATTTTGGCTCATACTGTGTGGCGTAATGTGAATTTGGCTCATACTGTGTGGCATAATGTGAATTTGGCTCATACTGTGTGGTGTAATGTGATTAAGCCATGTGATTTTATTGAGAGAATGTAAAATAGTGCTAGACATGTCCCTGGGCAGTGCTAGACATGCCCAAAAGGCGGTGCTAGACACGCCCCTCCGGCGGTGCACTCCCTAATATAATTGGCTGCGCACGCCTATGCATACCCTCCCCCATAGGCGGTCACTTCCTGATCGCAGGACTGCAAAAAACGCACCCTAGCGATCAGGTCTGAATTACCCTCTATATTAGAGATGTGTCTGTGTATTGGGATGGGGGGTTTAGAAGTGGCACCAGTGCTCTAATGTCTAGTTCTAGTTCTTTGGCCCTCATTCAGAGTTGTTCGTTCGTTAACTGTTTTTAGCAGCAGTGCAAACGCGAAGCCGCCGCCCTCTGGGAGTGTATCTTAGCTTAGCAGAAGTGTGAACAAAAGGATCGTGCATTGCTACAAAAAAAGATTGTGCAGTTTCAGAGTAGCTCGAGACTTACTCCTAGCTAGCGATCACTTCAGTCTGTTTAGTTCCTGTTTTGACGTCACAAACACGCCCTGTGTTCGGCCAGCCACTCCCCCGTTTCCCCAGCCACTCCTGCGTTTTTATCTGGCACGCCTGCGTTTTTACACACACTCCTCGAAAGTGGTCAGTTTCCACCCAGAAACACCCACTTCCTGTCAATCACTCAACAATCAGCAGTGCAACTGAAAAGCGTCACTCAAGATTGTGTAAAACTGCATCGATTTTGTGAAAGTACGTCGCGCGTGCGCATGCGCAGAAGTGCCGATTTTTTGCTGATCGCTGCGCTGCGAACAACGGCAGCTAGCGATCAACTCGGAATGACCCCCTGTGTTCACACACATGCTTCCTGCTTCTGGTCTAACCTCTTGCAGAAAATGTGTAGATGTGCATATGGGGTACATTTGCAAAATCTGCCATTACACTTTTCATTGCTGCACTGCTGTTTTCATTTTAACAAATTTCTATTTACTATTTTTCATGTGTTACAGTTACAAATGTAAAAAAAAAAACCACTGTCCATTGTGTCTTTCATGCTTATTTGTTGTATAGACTGTGATTCGTATTTGGAAGGTTATTGCTTTTTTTATCTTATGCAACATTTTTTAGCTTTGTGCAAACACTGGAGTCTCAGACACTAGTAAAATATTTGTATATGTTATATATTAACTATACTTAACCCTTTTCATTTTCTATTTCAGTCCTTTTCTAAGTTGTCTGCTATACTTACACTATTTATCAAAATATCCTAATCATTTTGCATATCTATTGTGAGAAGAGGCAGCAATTTAACTATGTATTTTCTCCATGTATAACTATGGTTTATAGCATACTTGCCTACTCTCCCGGAAAGGCCAGGAGGCTCCTGAAAATCAGGGCTGGCATCCCTGTGTGTGCGTACATAAAAATGGCACGTGGCCACGCGTCGTGTGCATGTCGTGAGTCCCCCCGCACTCAGCATGCTGACAAGCAGATCATGGGAGGTGTTGCTGCTTGGCCAAGCTTTCGAGCTGACCTGGCTCATCAGCCTATCTGGATTTCACAGAAGTGTCAATAGCCAATCCAGCCCTTCTAATAGGACAATTGCTCACCAAAAACTACTGTCATAGCAGTTGTGTTCTATTGCCTGAGGATTCTCAGAATAACAGGAAAGCCACAATCACCGAGTGCAAGCAGGAGAAAAACGGGTGCTTGTATTCATGTGCAATTGTACCAACTGCAGAAGTGTAGCTGGAAAATTTGTGTCACAAATGTAAGGTAAATTTTAAAGCCACTCAACTAGTAACTCCCTTGAGATAACACCAGGGCCATATCAACAGCATTGTAGGCCATCGGCAAAGCAATGCCGTATCCACCCATTCACGGAAATAAATTTAAATAATAATAACTTACCCCTCCTCCAGTACCATTAGAGATGAGCGCCTGAAATTTTTCGGGTTTTGTGTTTTGGTTTTGGGTTCGGTTCCGCGGCCGTGTTTTGGGTTCGAACGCCTTTTTGCAAAACCTCACCGAATTTTTTTTGTCGGATTCGGGTGTGTTTTGGATTCGGGTGTTTTTTTCAAAAAACACTAAAAAACAGCTTAAATCATAGAATTTGGGGGTCATTTTGATCCCAAAGTATTATTAACCTCAAAAACCATAATTTACACTCATTTTCAGTCTATTCTGAATACCTCACACCTCACAATATTATTTTTAGTCCTAAAATTTGCACCGAGGTCGCTGTGTGAGTAAGATAAGCGACCCTAGTGGCCGACACAAACACCGGGCCCATCTAGGAGTGGCACTGCAGTGTCACGCAGGATGTCCCTTCCAAAAAACCCTCCCCAAACAGCACATGACGCAAAGAAAAAAAGAGGCGCAATGAGGTAGCTGTGTGAGTAAGATAAGCGACCCTAGTGGCCGACACAAACACCGGGCCCATCTAGGAGTGGCACTGCAGTGTCACGCAGGATGTCCCTTCCAAAAAACCCTCCCCAAACAGCACATGACGCAAAGAAAAAAAGAGGCGCAATGAGGTAGCTGACTGTGTGAGTAAGATTAGCGACCCTAGTGGCCGACACAAACACCGGGCCCATCTAGGAGTGGCACTGCAGTGTCACGCAGGATGTCCCTTCCAAAAAACCCTCCCCAATCAGCACATGATGCAAAGAAAAAGAAAAAAGAGGTGCAAGATGGAATTGTCCTTGGGCCCTCCCACCCACCCTTATGTTGTATAAACAAAACAGGACATGCACACTTTAACCAACCCATCATTTCAGTGACAGGGTCTGCCACACGACTGTGACTGATATGACGGGTTGGTTTGGACCCCCACCAAAAAAGAAGCAATTAATCTCTCCTTGCACAAACTGGCTCTACAGAGGCAAGATGTCCACCTCATCTTCACCCTCCGATATATCACCGTGTACATCCCCCTCCTCACAGATTATCAATTCGTCCCCACTGGAATCCATCATCTCAGCTCCCTGTGTACTTTGTGGAGGCAATTGCTGCTGGTCAATGTCTCCGCGGAGGAATTGATTATAATTCATTTTAATGAACATCATCTTCTCCACATTTTCTGGATGTAACCTCGTACGCCGATTGCTGACAAGGTGAGCGGCGGCACTAAACACTCTTTCGGAGTACACACTTGTGGGAGGGCAACTTAGGTAGAATAAAGCCAGTTTGTGCAAGGGCCTCCAAATTGCCTCTTTTTCCTGCCAGTATAAGTACGGACTGTGTGACGTGCCTACTTGGATGCGGTCACTCATATAATCCTCCACCATTCTATCAATGTTGAGAGAATCATATGCAGTGACAGTAGACGACATGTCCGTAATCGTTGTCAGGTCCTTCAGTCCGGACCAGATGTCAGCATCAGCAGTCGCTCCAGACTGCCCTGCATCACCGCCAGCGGGTGGGCTCGGAATTCTGAGCCTTTTCCTCGCACCCCCAGTTGCGGGAGAATGTGAAGGAGGAGATGTTGACAGGTCGCGTTCCGCTTGACTTGACAATTTTGTCACCAGCAGGACTTTCAACCCCAGCAGACCTGTGTCTGCCGGAAAGAGAGATCCAAGGTAGGCTTTAAATCTAGGATCGAGCACGGTGGCTAAAATGTAGTGCTCTGATTTCAACAGATTGACCACCCGTGAATCCTTGTTAAGCGAATTAAGGGCTGCATCCACAAGTCCCACATGCCTAGCGGAATCGCTCCCTTTTAGCTCCTTCTTCAATGCCTCCAGCTTCTTCTGCAAAAGCCTGATGAGGGGAATGACCTGACTCAGGCTGGCAGTGTCTGAACTGACTTCACGTGTGGCAAGTTCAAAGGGCATCAGAACCTTGCACAACGTTGAAATCATTCTCCACTGCACTTGAGACAGGTGCATTCCACCTACTATATCGTGCTCAATTGTATAGGCTTGAATGGCCTTTTGCTGCTCCTCCAACCTCTGAAGCATATAGAGGGTTGAATTCCACCTCGTTACCACTTCTTGCTTCAGATGATGGCAGGGCAGGTTCAGTAGTTTTTGGTGGTGCTCCAGTCTTCTGTACGTGGTGCCTGTACGCCGAAAGTGTCCCGCAATTTTTCTGGCCACCGACAGCATCTCTTGCACGCCCCTGTCGTTTTTTAAAAAATTCTGCACCACCAAATTCAAGGTATGTGCAAAACATGGGACGTGCTGGAATTTGCCCATATTTAATGCACACACAATATTGCTGGCGTTGTCCGATGCCACAAATCCACAGGAGAGTCCAATTGGGGTAAGCCATTCCGCGATGATCTTCCTCAGTTGCCGTAAGAGGTTTTCAGCTGTGTGCGTATTCTGGAAAGCGGTGATACAAAGCGTAGCCTGCCTAGGAAAGAGTTGGCGTTTGCGAGATGCTGCTACTGGTGCCGCCGCTGCTGTTCTTGCGGCGGGAGTTCATACATCTACCCAGTGGGCTGTCACAGTCATATAGTCCTGACCCTGCCCTGCTCCACTTGTCCACATGTCCGTGGTTAAGTGGACATTGGGTACAACTGCATTTTTTAGGACACTGGTGAGTCTTTTTCTGACGTCCGTGTACATTCTCGGTATCGCCTGCCTAGAGAAGTGGAACCTAGATGGTATTTGGTAACGGGGGCACACTGCCTCAATAAATTGTCTAGTTCCCTGTGAACTAACGGCGGATACCGGACGCACGTCTAACACCAACATAGTTGTCAAGGACTCAGTTATCCGCTTTGCAGTAGGATGACTGCTGTAATATTTCATCTTCCTCGCAAAGGACTGTTGAACAGTCAATTGCTTACTGGAAGTAGTACAAGTGGGCTTACGACTTCCCCTCTGGGATGACCATCGACTCCCAGCGGCAACAACAGCAGCGCCAGCAGCAGTAGGCGTTACACGCAAGGATGCATCGGAGGAATCCCAGGCAGGAGAGGACTCGTCAGGATTGCCAGTGACATGGCCTGCAGGACTATTGGCATTCCTGGGGAAGGAGGAAATTGACACTGAGGGAGTTGGTGGGGTGGTTTGCATGAGCTTGGTTACAAGAGGAAGGGATTTACTGGTCAGTGGACTGCTTCCGCTGTCACCCAAAGTTTTTGAACTTGTCACTGACTTATTATGAATGCGCTGCAGGTGACGTATAAGGGAGGATGTTCCGAGGTGGTTAACGTCCTTACCCCTACTTATTACAGCTTGACAAAGGGAACACACGGCTTGACACCTGTTGTCCGCATTTCTGGTGAAATACCTCCACACCGAAGAGCTGATTTTTTTGGTATTTTCACCTGGCATGTCAACGGCCATATTCCTCCCACGGACAACAGGTGTCTCCCCGGGTGCCTGACTTAAACAAACCGCCTCACCATCAGAATCCTCCTGGTCAATTTCCTCCCCAGCGCCAGCAACACCCATATCCTCCTCATCCTGGTGTACTTCAACACTGACATCTTCAATCTGACTATCAGGAACTGGACTGCGGGTGCTCCTTCCAGCACTTGCAGGGGGCGTGCAAATGGTGGAAGGCGCATGCTCTTCACGTCCAGTGTTGGGAAGGTCAGGCATCGCAACCGACACAATTGGACTCTCCTTGTGGATTTGGGATTTCGAAGAATGCACAGTTCTTTGCTGTGCTGCTTTTGCCAGCTTGAGTCTTTTCATTTTTCTAGCGAGAGGCTGAGTGCTTCCATCCTCATGTGAAGCTGAACCACTAGCCATGAACATAGGCCAGGGCCTCAGCCGTTCCTTGCCACTCCGTGTGGTAAATGGCATATTGGCAAGTTTACGCTTCTCCTCCGACAATTTTATTTTAGGTTTTGGAGTCCTTTTTTTACTGATATTTGGTGTTTTGGATTTGACATGCTCTGTACTATGACATTGGGCATCGGCCTTGGCAGACGACGTTGCTGGCATTTCATCGTCTCGGCCATGACTAGTGGCAGCAGCTTCAGCACGAGGTGGAAGTGGATCTTGATCTTTCCCTAATTTTGGAACCTCAACATTTTTGTTCTCCATATTTTAATAGGCACAACTAAAAGGCACCTCAGGTAAACAATGGAGATGGATGGATTGGATACTAGTATACAATTATGGACGGGCTGCCGAGTGCCGACACAGAGGTAGCCACAGCCGTGAACTACCGCACTGTACTGTGTCTGCTGCTAATATATAGACTGGTTGATAAAGAGATAGTATACTCGTAACTAGTATGTATGTATAAAGAAAGAAAAAAAAACCACGGTTAGGTGGTATATACAATTATGGACGGGCTGCCGAGTGCCGACACAGAGGTAGCCACAGCCGTGAACTACCGCACTGTACTGTGTCTGCTGCTAATATATAGACTGGTTGATAAAGAGATAGTATACTCGTAACTAGTATGTATGTATAAAGAAAGAAAAAAAAACCACGGTTAGGTGGTATATACAATTATGGACGGGCTGCCGAGTGCCGACACAGAGGTAGCCACAGCCGTGAACTACCGCACTGCACTGTGTCTGCTGCTAATATATAGACTGGTTGATAAAGAGATAGTATACTCGTAACTAGTATGTATGTATAAAGAAAGAAAAAAAAACCACGGTTAGGTGGTATATACAATTATGGACGGGCTGCCGAGTGCCGACACAGAGGTAGCCACAGCCGTGAACTACCGCACTGTACTGTGTCTGCTGCTAATATATAGACTGGTTGATAAAGAGATAGTATACTCGTAACTAGTATGTATGTATAAAGAAAGAAAAAAAAACCACGGTTAGGTGGTATATACAATTATGGACGGGCTGCCGAGTGCCGACACAGAGGTAGCCACAGCCGTGAACTACCGCACTGTACTGTGTCTGCTGCTAATATATAGACTGGTTGATAAAGAGATAGTATACTCGTAACTAGTATGTATGTATAAAGAAAGAAAAAAAAACCACGGTTAGGTGGTATATACAATTATGGACGGGCTGCCGAGTGCCGACACAGAGGTAGCCACAGCCGTGAACTACCACACTGTACTGTGTCTGCTGCTAATATATAGACTGGTTGATAAAGAGATAGTATACTCGTAACTAGTATGTATGTATAAAGAAAGAAAAAAAAACCACGGTTAGGTGGTATATACAATTATGGACGGGCTGCCGAGTGCCGACACAGAGGTAGCCACAGCCGTGAACTACCGCACTGTACTGTGTCTGCTGCTAATATATAGACTGGTTGATAAAGAGATAGTATACTCGTAACTAGTATGTATGTATAAAGAAAGAAAAAAAAACCACGGTTAGGTGGTATATACAATTATGGACGGGCTGCCGAGTGCCGACACAGAGGTAGCCACAGCCGTGAACTACCGCACTGTACTGTGTCTGCTGCTAATATAGACTGGTTGATAAAGAGATAGTATACTCGTAACTAGTATGTATGTATAAAGAAAGAAAAAAAAACCACGGTTAGGTGGTATATACAATTATGGACGGGCTGCCGAGTGCCGACACAGAGGTAGCCACAGCCGTGAACTACCGCACTGTACTGTGTCTGCTGCTAATATAGACTGGTTGATAAAGAGATAGTATACTACTAATATTATATATACTGGTGGTCAGGTCACTGGTCACTAGTCACACTGGCAGTGGCACTCCTGCAGCAAAAGTGTGCACTGTTTAATTTTAATATAATATTATGTACTCCTGGCTCCTGCTATAACCTATAACTGGCACTGCAGTAGTGCTCCCCAGTCTCCCCCACAATTATAAGCTGTGTGAGCTGAGCAGTCAGACAGATATATAATATATATAGATGATGCAGCACACTGGCCTGAGCCTGAGCAGTGCACACAGATATGGTATGTGACTGACTGAGTCACTGTGTGTATCGCTTTTTTCAGGCAGAGAACGGATATATTAAATAAACTGCACTGTGTGTCTGGTGGTCACTCACTATATAATATATTATGTACTCCTGGCTCCTGCTATAACCTATAACTGGCACTGCAGTAGTGCTCCCCAGTCTCCCCCACAATTATAAGCTGTGTGAGCTGAGCAGTCAGACAGATATATATAATATTATATATAGATAATAGATGATGCAGCACACTGGCCTGAGCCTGAGCAGTGCACACAGATATGGTATGTGACTGAGTCACTGTGTGCTGTGTATCGCTTTTTTCAGGCAGAGAACGGATTATAAATAAAACTGGTGTGGTCACTATCAGCAAAACTCTGCACTGTACTGAGTACTCCTAATGCTCCCCAAAATTAGTAAATCAAGTGTCTCTCTAATCTATTCTAAACGGAGAGGACGCCAGCCACGTCCTCTCCCTATCAATCTCAATGCACGTGTGAAAATGGCGGCGACGCGCGGCTCCTTATATAGAATCCGAGTCTCGCGATAGAATCCGAGCCTCGCGAGAATCCGACAGCGTCATGATGACGTTCGGGCGCGCTCGGGTTAACCGAGCAAGGCGGGAAGATCCGAGTCGCTCGGACCCGTGAAAAAAAACATGAAGTTCTGGCGGGTTCGGATTCAGAGAAACCGAACCCGCTCATCTCTAAGTACCATGCCATCTCTCTCTATATGCTTCCATACAGTGAATGACTGTAAGCACTCTGATTGGTGTATAACTGTATCCATCCACCAATCAACATGCTGACAGCCATTCACTGTCTGGCTGCAGTCTACAAGACAGGTAGAGAATGCTGCCTGGCCACTCTGCATAATTTACAATCAGCAGCCAGGCCGTATTCTCTACCTGCCTCACATGAAGCTCCAGGGGCACGTTTCCATGGGGCAAATTTCCCCCGACCAGCCCGCCCCTGCTCGAAGGCCCCCAGTATTGTGGGGCCCTGGGCAGCTGCCCACTGAGTATATATGTTAAGATGGCACTGGATATTACCAACTATTGATTCAGTTTTCTTGCACATTGGCTACTGTTCTGTAGTCAGAAACCATTTTTCTCTAACGTCCTAGTGGATGCTGGGGACTCCGTAAGGACCATGGGGAATAGCGGCTCCGCAGGAGACTGGGCACAACTATAAAGAAAGCTTTAGACTACTGGTGTGCACTGGCTCCTCCCACTATGACCCTCCTCTAGACTTCAGTTAGATTCTTGTGCCCGGCTGAGCTGGATGCACACTAGGGGCTCTCCTGAGCTCCTAGAAAGAAAGTATATTTAGGTTTTTTATTTTACAGTGAGATCTGCTGGCAACAGACCCACTGCAGCGAGAGACTAAGGGGAGAAGAAGCGAACCTACCTAACAGGTGGTAGTTTGGGCTTCTTAGGCTACTGGACACCATTAGCTCCAGAGGGATCGACCGCAGGACCCGACCTTGGTGTTCGTTCCCGGAGCCGCGCCGCCGTCCCCCTTACAGAGCCAGAAGCGTGAAGAGGTCCGGAAAATCGGCGGCAGAAGACTTCGGTCTTCACCAAGGTAGCGCACAGCACTGCAGCTGTGCGCCATTGCTCCTCATGTACACCTCACACTCCGGTCACTGATGGGTGCAGGGCGCTGGGGGGGGGGGGGCGCCCTGAGGGCAATATAGGACACCTTGGCTGGCAAATCTACATCATATATAGTCCTAGAGGCTATATAGATGTAAAAATACCCCTGCCAGTATTCCAGAAAAAGCGGGAGAAGTCCGCCGGAAAAGGGGCGGGGCCATCTCCCTCAGCTCACTGGCGCCATTTTTCCCTCACAGCTCCGCTGGAAGGAAGCTCCCTGGCTCTCCCCTGCAGTCTGCAAGCTACAGAAGGGTAAAAAAGAGAGGGGGGGCACTAAATTTAGGCGCAGGATATATATATATATAAAAAGCAGCTATAAGGGAAAACACCAGTGACGTGCGGTGGGGTGAGGCAGGTGAAGCAGAGCCTTTCCTGTCATACTAACGTTTGTGCAAGAGTTTTTACTGTATAAAGTATATGAAAAATACCAAAAATATATTTGAAATATCTTCTTTGCATTATTCTAATAATTTTTATAGCCAAAACTCTGGAGTAAATAGTCTATGGCAGGTGAGGCAGTGCCTCACCTGGCTAACTTTTCCGCACATTTCTGACCAAAACTCAGCAAATTTCCAGGAGTTTTTACTGCTGCACCTGTGTATAATGCCCAGATGTACGCTTTGGCTCATATATTGTGTGTAAATTTGGGTCTGGTGCTAGTCAGTGCCTCCTGAGCTATTTAGCTCACCGCACGTCCCTGGAAAACACTCATTTATAGTGGGATCCCTGTGTTATATAGCGCTCTGGTGTGTGCTGGCTTACTCCCTCTCTGTCTCCCCAAAGGGCTTTGTGGGGTCCTGTCCTCTGTCAGAGCATTCCCTGTGTGTTTGCGGTGTGTCGGTACGGCTGTGTCGACATGTTTGATGAGGAGGCTTATGTGGAGGCGGAGCAGATGCCTGTAAATGTGATGTCACCCCCTGCGGGGTCGACACCTGAGTGGATGGTGCTGTGGAAGGAATTACGCGACAGTGTCGACTCCTTGCATAAAAGGTTTGACGACATACCAAATGTGGGACAGCCGGCTTCTTAGCCTGTGCCTGCCCAGGCGTCTCAAAAGCCATCAGGGGCTCTAAAACGCCCGCTACCTCAGATGGCAGACACAGATGTCGACACGGATACTGACTCCAGTGTCGACGACGATGAGACTAATGTAACTTCCAGTAGGGCCACACGTTACATGATTGAGGCAATGAAAAATGTGTTGCACATTTCTGATGTTACCCCCGGTACCACAAAAAAGGGTATTATGTTTGGAGAGAAAAAACTACCAGTAGCTTTTCCTCCATCTGAGGAGTTAAATGAAGTGTGTGAAGAAGCGTGGGCTTCCCCTGATAAGAAGCTGGTAATTTCTAAGAGGTTACTAATGGCGTACCCTTTCCCGCCAGAGGATAGGTCACGTTGGGAAACATCCCCTAGAGTGGATAAAGCGCTCACACGCTTGTCAAAGAAGGTGGCACTACCGTCTCTGGATACGGCCGCCCTGAAGGAATCTGCTGATAGGAAGCAGGAGGCTATCCTGAAATCTATATATACACACACAGGTGTTATACTGAGACCAGCTATTGCTTCAGCATGGATGTGCAGTGCTGCAGCTGCATGGTCAGATTCCCTGTCAGAAAATATTGATACCCTAGACAGGGACACTATATTGCTAACCGTAGAGCATATAAAAGACGCACTTTTATACATGAGGGATGCACAGAGGGATATTTGCCGGCTGGCAGTGGACAGGTGATGCAGATTCCAAAAGGCACATGGAAGTTCTGCCTTATAAGGGTGAGGAGTTGTTCGGGGATGGTCTCTCGGACCTAGTTTCCACAGCAACAGCTGGGAAGTCTACATTTTTACCCCATGTTCCCTCACAGCCAAAGAAAGCACCGTATTATCAGGTACAGTCCTTTCGGCCCAATAGGGGCAAGCGGGTTAAAGGCGCGTCCTTTCTGCCCATAGGCAGAGGTAGGGGGAAAAAGCTGCAGCATACAGCCAGTTCCCAGGAGCAAAAGTCCTCCCCCGCTTCCTCTAAGTCCACGGCATGACGCTGGGGCTCCATAGGCGGAGCCAGGTACGGTGGGGGCCCGTCTCAAATATTTCAGCAATCAGTGGGCTCGCTCACGGGTGGATCCCTGGATTTTTCAGATAGTATCTCAGGGGTACAAGCTGGATTTCGAGACGTCTCCCCCCCCCCGCCGTTTCCTCAAATCTGCCTTGCCAACCACTCCCTCAGGCAGGGAAGCAGTGTTACAGGCAATTCACAAGCTGTATTCACAACAGGTGATAGTAAAGGTACCCCTACTTCAACAAGGACGGGGTTACTATTCCACAATTTTTGTGGTACCGAAACCGGACGGTTCGGTGAGACCCATTTTAAATTTGAAATCCTTGAACACATATATAAAAAAATTCAAGTTCAAGATGGAATCGCTCAGGGCGGTTATAGCAAGCCTGGACGAGGGGGATTACATGGTATCACTGGACATCAAGGATGCATACCTGCATGTCCCCATTTACCATCCTCACCAGGAGTACCTCAGATTTGTGGTACAGGATTGTCATTACCAATTCCAGACGTTGCCGTTCGGTCTATCCACGGCTCCGAGGGTCTTTACCAAGGTAATGGCCGAAATGATGATACTCCTTCGAAAGAAGGGGGTTTTAATTATCCCGTACTTGGACGATCTCCTGATAAAGGCGAGGTCCAGAGAGCAGTTGTTGGTCGGGGTAGCACTATCTCGGGAGGTGCTACAACAGCACGGCTGGATTCTAAACATTCCAAAGTCACAGCTGGTCCCTACGAATTGTCTACTGTTCCTGGGGATGGTTCTGGACACAGAACAGAAAAAAGTGTTTCTCCCAGAGGAGAAGGCCAAGGAGCTGTCATCTCTAGTCAGAGGCCTCCTAAAACCAAAACCGGTGTCGGTGCATCACTGCACGCGGACCCTGGGAAAGATGGTAGCTTCCTACGAAGCGATTCCATTCGGCAGGTTTCATGCAAGAACCTTTCAGTGGGACCTGTTGGACAAGTGGTCCGGATCGCATCTTCAGATGCATCGGCTGATAACCCTGTCTCCAAGGACAAGGGTGTCTCTGCTGTGGTGGCTGCAGAGTGCTCATCTTCAAGAGGGCCGCAGATTCGGCATACAGGACTGGGTCCTGGTGACCACGGATGCCAGCCTTCGAGGCTGGGGGGCAGTCACACAGGGAAGAAACTTCCAAGGACTATGGTCAAGTCAGGAGACTTCCCTGCACATAAATATTCTGGAACTGAGGGCCATTTACAATGCCCTAAGTCAGGCAAAACCCCTGCTTCAAAACCAGCCGGTACTGATCCAGTCAGACAACATCACGGCGGTCGCCCATGTAAATCGACAGGGCGGCACGAGAAGCAGGACGGCAATGGCAGAAGCCACAAGGATTCTCCGATGGGCGGAAAATCACGTGTTAGCACTGTCAGCGGTGTTCATTCCGGGAGTGGACAACTGGGAAGCAGACTTCCTCAGCAGGCACGACCTCCACCCGGGAGAGTGGGGACTTCACCCAGAAGTCTTTCAAATGATTGTAAACCGTTGGAAAAGGCCACAGGTGGACATGATGGCGTCCCGCCTAAACAAAAAGCTAGAAAAGTATTGCGCCAGGTCAAGAGACCCGCAGGCGATAGCTGTGGATGCTCTAGTGACACCGTGGGTGTACCGGTCGGTTTATGTGTTCCCTCCTCTTCCTCTCATACCAAAGGTACTGAGGATAATAAGGAGAAGAGGAGTAAGAACTATACTCATTGTTCCGGATTGGCCAAGAAGAGCTTGGTACCCGGAACTTCAAGAAATGATGTCAGAGGACCCATGGCCTCTACCGCTCAGACAAGACCTGCTGCAGCAGGGGCCCTGTCTGTTCCAAGACTTACCGCAGCTGCGTTTCACGGCATGGCGGTTGAACACCGGATCGTGAAGGAAAAGGGCATTCCGGAGGAAGTCATTCCTACGCTGATTAAAGCTAGGAAAGAAGTAACCGCAAACCATTATCACCGCATATGGCGAAAATATGTTGCGTGGTGTGAGGCCAGGAAGGCCCCAACGGAGGAATTTCAGCTGGGCCGTTTCCTGCACTTCCTACAGTCAGGGGTGACTATGGGCCTTAAATTGGGTTCCATTAAGGTCCAGATTTCGTCTCTATCGATTTTCTTCCAGAGAGAACTGGCTTCACTACCTGAAGTTTAGACTTTTGTTAAGGGAGTGCTGCATATTCAGCCCCCTTTTGTGCCTCCAGTGGCACCTTGGGATCTCAACGTGGTGTTGGATTTCCTAAAGTCACATTGGTTTGAGCCACTGAAAACCGTGGATTTGAAATATCTCATGTGGAAAGTGGTCATGTTGTTGGCCTTGGCTTCGGCCAGGCGTGTATCAGAATTGGCGGCTTTGTCATGTAAAAGCCCTTATCTGATTTTCCATATGGATAGGGCAGAATTGAGGACTCGTCCCCAGTTTCTCCCCAAAGTGGTATCAGCTTTTCATCTGAACCAACCTATCGTGGTGCCTGCGGCTACAAATGACTTGGAGGCTTCCAAGTTGTTGGACGTAGTCAGGGCCCTGAAAATCTATTTTTCCAGGACAGCTGGAGTCAGAAAGACTGACTCCCTCTTTATCCTGTATGCGCCCAACAAGTTGGGTGCACCTGTTTCAAAGCAGACTATTGCTCGCTGGATCTGTAGTACGATTCAGCTTGCACATTCTGCGGCTGGACTGCCGCATCCTAAATCAGTGAAAGCCCATTCCACGAGGAAGGTGGGCTCTTCTTGGGCGGCTGCCCGAGGGGTCTCGGCTCTTCAACTTTGCCGAGCAGCTACTTGGTCGGGGTCAAACACGTTTGCTAAATTCTACAAGTTTGACACCCTGGCTGAGGAGGACCTAGAGTTTGCCCATTCGGTGCTGCAGAGTCATCCGCACTCTCCCACCCGTTTGGGAGCTTTGGTATGATCCCCATGGTCCTTACGGAGTCCCCAGCATCCACTAGGACGTTAGAGAAAATAAGAATTTACTCACCGGTAATTCTTTTTCTCGTAGTCCGTAGTGGATGCTGGGCGCCCATCCCAAGTGCGGATTGTCTGCAATACTTGTATATAGTTATTGCTTAACTAAAGGGTTATTGTTGAGCCATCTGTTGAGAGGCTTAGTTGTTATCATACTGTTAACTGGGTATTGTATCACGAGTTATACGGTGTGATTGGTGTGGCTGGTATGAGTCTTACCCGGGATTCAAAATCCTTCCTTATTGTGTCAGCTCTTCCGGGCACAGTATCCTAACTGAAGTCTGGAGGAGGGTCATAGTGGGAGGAGCCAGTGCACACCAGTAGTCTAAAGCTTTCTTTATAGTTGTGCCCAGTCTCCTGCGGAGCCACTATTCCCCATGGTCCTTACGGAGTCCCCAGCATCCACTACGGACTACGAGAAATAGAATTACCGGTGAGTAAATTCTTATTATCTGATAGAATTTCAGATTAGCATTAGGCTCAATACCAGTATATTGGACCCCACCACCACCCACCTCTGCATTTATCCTGTATGGAGCTTTTCCACAGCTCTGAGTTCAGACTCTCCTATCTTTACCTACTAGTCTGGAAACCTGCAGTGTGCACCCTTGTTCCACAGAGCATGTTGATAACCCAATCTCCAAGATCCGAGTCGGGATCCAAGTCTGACTCTGGGTTTCCCACCTTACTCAGATCCCAAAACGAGCCAAAATGTCATCCTCCCATTGTCGGATTCTTGCAGGTTGTGGGTCCCTGGTGATCTGCGCCACTTCACTCCTGCTGTGGAGCTTGTATAGTGCAAACATGTCTTTGGTCCATCCAGGGGTGCTGTGTTGTCATTCCAGGGGTACTACTGTGTTGTCCATCAATGGGAAGGAGTTGTTTTGTGCTTCAGGGGTGCTTTATGTGCTGTATATCCAGGGGTGCTGCAGTGTTGTCCATCCAGGGGTGCTGCAGTGTTATCCATCAATGGGCTGGGGCTGTTTTATTCCTTCAGGGGTGCTATCCATGCTGTGTTCCTCCAGGGGTGCTACAGTGTTGTCCATGCAAGGGTGCTCTGTCAAACTAAGGGTGCAACCCCAGTGATTTAAAAAAGTAAAGCTCAAAAAATGTACAACAGAATTGTAAAGTTATATATATATATATATTCAATAAAGAGCCAGCACCTCCAAATAGCTGCAAACGTATTTATGCATTAAAAGCATTCAATTCCAATAAAGTGCATAATATTCCACAACAAGCAGAGGATCATAGTGAAGTTAATACTCATTATAGATGCCAAGGTAGTCAGTATAAGTCCTCATGCCCATAACATCCCTGAATCCGACAGCTGTTTTTGCGCTTCCATTGCGCCTTTCTCAATGATTTGTCAATCCTTGACAAAGGCGCAATGGAAGCGCCGAAACAGCTGTTTGGAGATGCTGGCTCTTTTTTGAATATTTGTAGCACTGCATATGTGCCTGGCACTCCTGTGAGATGAACTTTTAATGTGTGCAGCTGTGTTTATTTATATATATATATATATATATATATATACAGTATATACAGTGCTGTAGGCGGCACTCTGATGGAAATAATATACAACAGCAGGTTTGCAGCAACAACATTTCAAAGTTTATTAACTTCGTCCTCAGGTTAAAAAAATTTACAAACACACATACAGTACCTTATATCCCCCCTCATGTGCGATGAGTTCCGGCGTGGACACGGCGTTCCAACGCCCACAAATGATGTCATCATGCCGCCCCGCCTACCAGAAGCGCCACACTGAATAAAAACAAAAGATACAAATACAGCAATGAATACAGAGTTACAAAACATTTAAATGTAACAACATGACATAAAAGCAAATGCAGAATGGGTATAGATGCAGTTACTTTACAGTGCGGTATATCAAATCATCAAGTTATATGCATTATCAGCTCAAAAAGAGCCGAAGTGACACCAAGACATGTTACAACCCTACAAAAAACAATAAAGTCCCAATGACTCATTGAGACCTTTTGGTGCAAGAGTTTGCAGCTTATGAATCCATTTGGATTCCTTCTGCAATAACCGTAGGGACCTATTCCCACCTCTCAAACTAGCAGGTTCATGATCAATGATGATATATTTCAAACATGCTATGCTATGTCTGGCATGTGCAAAGTGACGGGACACCGGTTGGTCACTCGTCCCAGTTTGAATCGCCTTTCTAATGGCCAATTTGTGACTGGCCATACATTCTCTCAATGTACAGTCGGTTTTGCCGACATAATGAAGTCCGCATGGATAGCTAATTAAGTAAATAATGAACCTGGTAGTACATGTTAGTCTGTACTTAATGGTATATTTCCTCCCACTAAAATGGTGACTAAATGTACTCCCAGTAAGGAGTGATCTGCACGTAGTGCAGTCAAGACACCTAAAACATCCCTTGTGTAAAGACAAAAATTTATTCTGTTCACTTTGAGTCGAATGCAACCCAGTCACATCAGTTTTGACCACCCAATCACGTAGATTTCGTCCTCTCGTATATGTGGGCATAATGGCAGTACCTGACAGATTCAAGTTTCTATCAATCTGTACCATAGGCAACAGGGATTTAGCAGTCTTAGCATTCGTCCTACTGTTGGTATTAAAGTGATTGACCCATGGTAAACGTGTATTAACAGTTTTTTTCCTCTTTCTTAACTAGAAGGGCTTCCCGATTCATGTTAAGAGCTTTCTCCTTGGCCTCCAATAACTTATCCAGAGGGTATCCCCTCTGTCTAAATTTGGCTATCATGCCATATCTATATATCCTATATAATAGCCCAGATCTGTCACTCTGTGACTGTGTGGATAATGGGGGTCATTTCGAGTTGTTCGCTCGCAAGCTGCTTTTAGCAGCTTTGCACACGCTAAGCCGCCGCCTACTGTGAGTGAATCTTAGCTTAGCAAAATTGCGAACGAAAGATTCGCAATATTGCGAAAAGACTTCTCTGTGCAGTTTCTGAGTAGCTCGAGACTTACTCTGCCAGTGCGATCAGTTCAGTGCTTGTCGTTCCTGGTTTGACATCACAAACACACCCAGCGTTCGCCCAGACACTCCTCGGTTTCTCCAGCCACTCCCGCGTTTTTCCCAGAAACGGTAGCGTTTTTTCACACACTCCCAAAAAACGGCCAGTTTCCGCCCAGAAACACCCACTTCCTGTCAATCACATTACGATCACCAGAACGAAGAAAAAACCTCGTAATGCCGTGAGTAAAATACCTACCTGCATAGCAAATTTACTTCGCGCAGTCGCACTGCGGACATTGCGCATGCGCATTAGCGACTAATCGCTCCGTTGCGAGAAAAAAATAACGAGCGAACAACTCGGAATGACCCCCAATGCTGGGCGTGTACAAAAAGGAGAACAGAGTTGCCTTAAAATGGTGCACAATGCTACATATAAAACATAACTTTTAATTAATTTATTATTTACAAAACAAACAAACTTGCGAAATATAAAATGAGAGGACATATACAAGTGAAATAGTTGGAAAAAGTGTTTAAAATATGACTCTCCGCGCACAGGGAGTCCGCCGTGCAAAAAGTTTGTGTGGCTATTTGTTATGGTATATCTATGTATTCATAACCATATTATTTCATAGTAAATGCCATGTAGTATTGATATTGCTTAATTAGCAATGATATATGTAGCGCTGTTTACAGTTGTAGATCCTCTTGAAAATATATAAATGTATCAAAACACTGTACGAGTCTTGTGTGTTTTAAACAGAAAACAGATCTATGTAATCAGAAATGATTTCACACTATACATTTCTTGGGCATGTCAATCTCTCTCTATCATTGAGATGGGTAAGGGGAATACTAGTGTCTCTAGATCTGTTGAGATTCCCACAATGGACTAGTCACGTTAGCATGTAAAAGTCTAGCCTGTATCTCCATATAGGTCTACATAGACTCATTTACATGTGGTATCCAATATGAACCACTGCTCAAATCCTATAGAGTTTTGTATTACCATCTGTCACTGTTTATGACCATATGAATTTAACTCTCTCTGGGAGCAGAACATTCATAAGGCCACACATATGATGTTACATAATCAGGATCTTATGTGACGGTCCATGTGGGTCAGGTCATCCCCTATATGATATACTCTTTAATAGATATCATCCAGTGAGATCCCGCTGTTTCTCACACTTTAAATGGTGTACCAGAGAGAATCAGACATGTATGACTGCAGATATTTATCAAGTGATACTTTGTGTCCGTAACTATGTACAAATGATACAATTCCCAAGTCAAAAATGTTTTGTAACAATAGAGTCAATATTACTTAATAACATTCCTGTTAGATAGTTTTGTATAAAGTAACATGTTAAAGAAGCAAGTTAAGAAAAATCACAAGGCATGGCTAAATCTCTGAGTCTATGGCATGCAAAACCAAGCCATACATGGCGGGATATAGCAAAGATGTATGTGGACACATCTGTACTATAATTTATATAAGGCTGCTGGTAACTGGATATTACTACTAGCTCAGTAGATCCTGTCTGCTGTTTATTGTTCAGCGTGCTGGTGTTGCAATTTTTAACTATTTACACATTCAATATTTTAAACATGAATTTTAAACAACATATCTTTCTGAATTGAACCGTCCCAGCTATTGCAGCTGCATAACCATACAGCTTATGTTTAAATACATATCATGTGTATAGTTGGAAGTTCAGTATCACAGGATCTTTGGCTCACAGAGGTACATAATAGCTCATATCTGACTCCCATATAGTTCTAATCATGTGCTGGTTGCTGTCCCAGGCTGTGCCTTCTAAGGTTCCCGGTGCAGCTTATCAGTGCTACAGATCATGCTGTTGAAAGAGTTATTTCATTGAAAAGTGCCCTCCCGGGATTGCATGTTTGCAGTATTACTACATATACATAGATTTACACGGCGGACATCATGTGCGCAGAAACACCTGACGCACGTTTCGCAAAAGCTTTTTCTTAAGGCTCTTGACAAAGGCGCAATAGAAGCACCGAAACAGCTGTCGGATTCAGGGCTGTTATGAGCATGTGGACTTATCTTTACCACCTTGGCATCTATCATGAGTATTACTTCATTATGATCCTCTGCATGTTGCAGACTATTTTGCACTATTTTTGCACTTTATTGGAATTTAATGGTTTTAATGCATAAATACGTTTGCAGCTATTTGGAGGTGCTGGCTCTTTTTTGAATGTTTGTAATACTGCATATGTGCCTGGCACTCCTGTGAGATTAACTTTTAATGTGTGCAGTTGCAACTCAGTACCTGTGCTGCCGGCCTGGAAGCCCCGAGATGGCTAATGTAACGGATAGAATGGGTGATATCACGGAGGGTAATGTCTGGACGCTGAAACAATGTAAAAGGTGACAGTGCTGTGCAGTGCAGTGGGTGTGAAGTGTCACTGACCCTGCACAGAACTCTCACCTTTTACATTGATTCTGCCAGTCAGTCAGTTCTGCCAGACAATCACTATTGTTAGCGCTATTGTCCCAACGCGCAGCATTACAGGGAAGTAGACGCACTAAAAAAACTACAGCTCCCAGCAGCCCTTAGTGTATCTCCTTCCCTATAATGCAGTGCGTTGCGACAACGGGGCTAACAATAGTGACTGGCTGCTTTGTGAGTCTCCGGGAAAGCCACTGCCAAAGAGAGGACAGCAGCTTAGCTGTTTTACAGGAGGAGAAGCAGGAGAAGCAGGAGTAGCATTACCAGCCCCACCCTCACTCGCAGTACCTCCGGGCCCCATCCGCGGCACCCCCACACACACCCCTCCATCACCCGCGGTGGCTCCGGACCACCTCCCCCACCCGCAGCACCCACCCCCACCCATGGCACCACTGCACCCGCCCCTCCCCCACCCACGGCACCCCCACAACCGCTCCTCCCCCACCCATGGTGGCTCCGGACCCTCTCTCCCACCCGTGGAACCCATGCACCGATCCCTCCCCCACCCACGGCACCCCTGCACCAGCCCCTCCCCCATCCACGGCACCCCTGGACCCCCTCCCCCATCCATGTCTCCCCTGCACCTGCCACTCCACCAACCACAGCACCTACTAGGCGATTCATCAGGCCCTGCATGCACATTCACACCATTGGAAGGGGCTATGACCCCTTAACCATTGCACGCTCACTGTCCGTGCAATATTTAACCACTCACATAATCATGATTGGAGGTAATACTCCATATAATAAAAAATATTGCACACCACTAGGGCGTGCAAGGGTTAAGGGGGTGTAGCCCCTTAGGATGGTGTGAAGATCGCCCGTAGGTCGCGATGCATCACCTTATATATATATATATATATATATATATAGTGTTTATTTAGGTGCTCTACCCCAGTGTAATATACTATTATTTTTCTGTGACACTGCCAGTCAGACCGCAGTGTATCATACATGAATTGTGTGGCACTGTAGGTGTTCTGGTCCCAGGTGTACTGCACTGTCAATCCAGGGGTGCTCTGCCAAACTAGGGGTGCGACCACAATGCAAAAAGAAAATGAATGCCACAATTATAGAATTGGAAAAAATTAAATAAAAAACTATATATATATATATATATATATATATATATATATACATATACATACATATTTAGTTTTGTGCTATACCCCAGTGTGCAACTGTATACTATTTTTTTTCTGTGACACTGTGGTCTGACCGGCAGTATTATGCATGTATTGTTTGGCACTGTAGGTGTTTCGTTCCCAGGTGTGCTGAGTTATTCATCAAGGGGTGCTCTTCTAAACTAGGAGTGCAACTCCAGTGTAAAAAAACTTAAAGACATATATTTTTTTGTGCTATACCCCAGTGTACTATACTATTATTTTTCTGTAAAATAGACCGCAGTGTATAATCATACATGTATTGTGACCCTGTAGGTGGTCCGTGCTGTGTCCATCCGTCAAGGGGCTTGTCTGTCAATCTAGGGGTGCTCTGCCTGTCTGGGGGTGCCCTGCACCAGTCTACACAAAATAAAAGCTAAATATATAAGAAAAAAAAAATGGAAAAAAAAATTATATATATATATGACGAAAGGTGTGAATAAAGACACCTGAAACGTTGAAACATTAATCGGCCTGGTGAGCTGTTGCATTTATTGAAAATCCTTTGGAGTGCCGCCCATTACATTACCTTGTCTACATATATATATAAATATATATGGGTGTGGATTATTGCATCGACAGTTTGTAGGTTGATAATGTTTGAGACGACCACTATAGGTCGACAGGGTTGGAAAGTCGACAGGGGTTCTAGGTTGACATGGTCTAGGTCGACAGTTCAAAAGGTCGACATGAGTTTTTCATTTTTTTGTGTGTCATTTTCTCCGTACAGTGATCGGGAAGTCCAGTTAGTGCATCATGTCCCCTCGCATGGCTTGCTTCGCTCACCCTGCTTCGGGCAAGGTGCCTCGCTCCGCTACCGCTTCGCTTGGCACAGATTACTGTTCCAATCATAGTCTACGTGGATCATTAAGTATGAAAAAGTTCAAAAACGAAAAACAATGTGAAAAAGTCATGTCGACCCTTTGACCTGTCGATCTAGAACATGTCGACCTAGAAACCATGTTGACCTTGAAACCATGTCGACCTAGTGACTGTCGACCAATAGTGGTCAACCTAAACATTGTTGACCTAGACAGTGTCGATCTTCAGACCGGATCCCATATCTATCTATCTATCTATCTATCTATCTATCTATCTATCTATCTATCTATCTATCTATCTATCTATCTATCTATCTATCACTATATATATATATATATATCATAAACATACATGTATTGTGACACTGATAATGATGAAGATGTTGATTATTTCTACCCAAATCGAGGCAACTGTCAAGCCATCTGTATCATTTGTAAAGCAAGAGTCAGTAGAGGCGGGGACCTTAACCATCTAGGAACCCCTTCCCTGTTACATCACTTGCAGCACATTCATCCAAAGTTTTTGTTAAATTCAGAAACTTTGGCTAAAAACTTAATCAGTCCAGTGTCACTTAGCTCGCTTTTCTCTGTTAGATCCAAGTGCCTGCAATCACCACCAACACCTTCATTATCAACACCCTCAGTCAGGTGCGAATTGGGATAGAAAACCAGACCAGGAAATTTCTGGATGCAGCCCTATTGGAGGCAGAGTCTGTTGAGGGGGTGGAGTCTGTCACATGGGGAAGGAAACTCACTCCTCACAATGCCTGATTCTGTTGGATGCAGTTGCAGCCTTCCTTGGGTCTTTTACAGAAATTGGGTCTGCTCTGTAGTGTACATCCATGTGTATGAATGACAAGTGTCACAATCCTAGGCACGGCGATTCACCAGATACACCAATCTGTGAATCCATGTCACGTGACACTGTTACTGGATACCTTTCAACATGGTCACTGCCACCAGCCAAAGTACAAACGTTTAGGGCAGGGGTGGCCAACCAGTCAGAGACAAAGAGCCAAGAAATCTTGTTAGGCACATCAAAGAGCCGACTTCGAGCCGAAGGCGCACTTACAAAAATGGGGTGTGACCTTGTGCCTGCTAGGCCATGCCCCTGGTATAAAATACATTGAAAAAGCCAGATCCAACATAAAATACAATGAAAAAGCCACTTCTACATCAAATAATTTAAAAAGCCAGATCTGCAGAAAATATATTGAAAAGCCAGATTCACATAATACACTTCAGTTCCCCCATGTGTCACTCCAGCCAGCTCCCCCATGTGTATTTGGCTCCCTCAGTTCTCAGTCTACATAGTGCTGCTGCATGTCTGGCTGGAGAGCAGCGGTTTACAGATCTCTTGTGGTCACGTGACTTTGAGTGTTGGGAGCCACATTTGAATAAAGAAAGAGCCGCATGTGGCTCAAGAGCCACGCGTTGGCCACCACTGGTTTAGGGTATGACCCAAGGCAAACTTATGGCTTTTGCCTGCACCCATAATTATTAATAATTTGGTAACGCCTTTTTCAGAGAGTTGAATTGGATACACAAGAGAAAACCAGAGCTAAACTTAGATTATTTAATTTAAGAAAAACACTTCAAAGCTTATGTTACAGAAAAGAAAGTTACAAGATATAATGATAAAAAGCCAAAGTCACATGAGTAAAGAGAGTTTCAATAAAAATATAAATAGGGAGATAAAACCCACCAATCCTAACATATGCAGAGTGGAACGATGGGATGAAGTGAAGCCTCTTCAGATATTATCGGAGCATTACAGAGCCAGGATGCTTCTCCTGACTTGCTTCTTTGATAATGGACAATTTGCAGTCTGTGTTTCTCCTATTTAAAACTCAGGCTGCCCCTTCAGCCCCCCTACCTCTGGAGATTTGATTTTAACCCTTCCAAAGCCAGAGAGTGTATTGAGTATCAGCTCATACTGGGCTTCCCATCCACTCACTCAGGGGCAAATGACCTTATCTTCTAATAGACTTTGAAGCTCAGGCCATGGTTCTTGTGCAAACAAATGGCCAGTTCTAAAAAGACACAGACCAGGAAGAGCTTAACACCTTTCTGGCCATAGCTCTGGTTCTGGGGTAATTAAACTATCTCTGGTCAGGAGGAATTTCACACCTGAGTAGCTAGTGTGTCTCTGAGTTCTGTGGCTATAATGAAATGCCAGCAGATCAATCAAGCTTCAACCATTTGACATGCAAAGACAGTTATCACAGACTGGTACATTGATTTTTACAGGCCTATTTCTACTTGAAATAGCCTGGATCATGACAACAAGGACTGAGACGCCCACTGTCAGCATCTACAGATGCTGCAATCATGATTTGTGCATCATTAGATGCCACCATCGGTCACATCACTGACACTTTCACCAGCCCTATGCTAGGTGCAGATCATCCGTCTGAGTATGGCCTCCAATGTTAGCAATTCCGTGTCACTATACATAATCACTATTAGCAACAGGCCTGTGTCATTCCTATAACATGTCCATACTATGTTACAACTGCGTATGATTAGACATCCACCTCTAACCGCCTAGGAATGCCCAACAGCAATACTGGCAGTTATTTGGGCTGTTTGTCAGTGTGTGTGGTGCTGCAGGTACAGGGAGCTGTGCGTCAATATGTGCGGTGCTGGGTGCAGGGGGTTGTGTGTGTTAGTGTGTGAGGTGCTGTGTGCACAGGGAGCTGTGTGTGAGATGCTGTGTACAGGGGGCTGCGTTTGAGGTGTTGGTGAGGGGCTGGGTGCAAGGGGCTGTGTGTCAGTGTGTGATGGGCTGGGTGCAGGGGGCTGTGTGTGTGGTGCTGGGTGCAGGGGGCAATGTGTGTGGTGCTGGGTACAGGGAGCTGCGTGTGTGGTGCTGGGTACAGGGGGCAGTGTGTGTGGTGCTGGTAAGGGGCTGGGTGCAGGGGGCTGTGTGTGTGGTGCTGGGTACAGTGAACAGTGTGTGTGGTGCTGGTGAGGGGCTGGGTGCAAGGGGCTGTGTGTGTGGTGCTGGGTACAGGGGTCAGTGTGTGTGGTGCTGGGTACAGGAGTCAGTGTGTGTGGTGCTGGGTACAGGGGGCAGTGTTTGAGGTGCTGGTGAGGGCCTGGGAGGAGGGGGCTGTGTGTGTGGTGCTGGGTGCAGGGGACTGTGTGTGTGGCATAGGTGCTGATTTATGTTTTTGCTGGTGGGTGTTTGGCGGGAGGCTGCATCGGGAATGAACCGATGACCACAGCAGTGACTAAGGCCCATTATACATTATGCCACACACAACAAACCATAATGCCCATTACGCAATATGCCACACACCGTAATGCCTATTACACATTATGCCACATATTGTAATGTCTATTACACTTATGCTACACACCGTAACACCCATTATGCGTTACGCCACACACTGTAACGCCAATTACATATTATGCCACACACAGTTATGACCCTGACACCATTTTATGTCCCACACACAATAATGCCAATTACAACTTATGCCACACAGTGAGGCTTCTAATTACTTTTAAATTACCTGTCTGTTGTCAGGGGTCTCACGCTCTGGGTTCCATGCTCACAGGGGTCTCATGCACTTTGCCAGGGGTCTCCTGCACGTTGTCAGGGGTCTCCTGGCCGCTGCACAGTAAAGTTACCGCTAGTCCCCGCATTGCCAACGGTTTCATACAAGTTGTCATGGGTTTCATGCTCTGGGTTCCATGCTCGCAGGGGTCTCATGCATGTTACCAGGGGTCTCCCGCACATTGCCAGGGGTCTCCTGCGCGTTGTCAGGGGTCTCCTGGATGCTGCACAGTAAAGTTACCGCTATCCCCCGCAGTGGATTGAGACGTGCTAGGGGCTGCGGAAGCGCTTCCATCCATTGCAGTGCAAAAAAACACTCTTAATATGCCTGCCGCCAAGTACACAGGCATTAGAGGTCAAATGTGACCTCTAGCATCTGTCTCCTCCTTGGCAGCGGCCATTTTTGGTGGGTTTTTACACTGCAAATGGACGGAAGCGCTTCCGCAGCTCCCAGCATGTCTAAATCCACTGAGGGGGCTAGCGGTAACTTTACTGGGGCAGCAGCTGGTTCCATGGGTGTTCCTCATTTTCCATGGGTGTTCGGGCCTGGGAGCACCCACAGAATCGTCAGGGCTGTGTGTGTGGTGCTGTGTGCAGGGGGTAGTGCAGGGCCGGCTCCATGCCTACTAGCACCCTGATAAAATTTTAAGTGCCCCCCCCACCCCGGTGCGCGCCCTCCTGGGAAAGTGGGCGTGGCTTCACAATTTTATATCGATATCAAACTATAAATATATAATCATACTCCCCTCTACACATGCACACACAATTAGCAGCTTTACACACAATGGGGGTGACTCAGACCTTATCGTTGTACTACTAATTTTGCTGTCCTGTTTTTAGATAGTTGCCACCAAGGGAAGTGTAAATTCGCCCATGCAAGTGTGCAATCGCATGTGTACGCCTTGCTACAAATGTCCCTCACTCAGCAGACAGCTGCAAATCCGTTCACACCAAACTCACCATTGAATAATTTTACCAGTGTGTGCACATTGTGCGCAGCCTAGGACTTACTCCTAGAGTGTGATAAGAACAGGCTGATCGGATCCGGAGCTGACATCACACACCCTCCCTGAAAACGCTTGGCAATGCCTGCATTTTCTTTAACACTCCCAGAAAACGATCAGTTACCATCAAACGGACTCTTCCTGTCAATCAGCATGCGAATGGCTGTGCAATCTAAATTTTTGCACCAGCCTGTTGCTTTTTGTCGATGCTTGTTGTTGTTTGGTGATGCGCGTGCGCATTGCAGTGCATAAGCAGTCTATCGATAATCACCCACTGTGCGAAAATGCACAGCCGCAATCAGGTCTGAATCAGGCCCAATGCCCACATAGTGTCCTCAGTATACCTATGCACCCAGTATAGTGCCCGATACACCTATGTCTCCAGTACAGTGCAAGATACACCTATGCACCCATAGTGCCAGATACACCTATGCCCCCATAGTGCCATATACACCTATGCCCCCATAGTGCCATATACACTTTTGTCCCCATAGTGCCAGATAAACCTTTGCCCCCATAGTGCCTGATACACTTATGCCCCTATAGTGCCAGATACACTTATGCCCCCATAGTGCCAGATACACCTATGCCCTCAAATTGCCACATACACCTATGCCCCAATAGTGCAAGATACACCTATGCTTCCATAGTGCCAGATACACATATGCCCCCAATACCAGATACAGATATGCCCCCAGTGCCAGATACAGATATGCCCCCAGTGCCAGATACAGATATGCCCCCAGTAGCACTGCTAACCGCCTCCGGGCTCCTCCTCTGCTGTCACCGCTGGTTGCCATCGTGCTCCTCTTCTTATGTCACTGCCGCTAGGTTCCACTGACGCTGGCTACCGGCCCTGGGGCAGTGTGTGAGGGGCTGGGTGCAGGGGGCTGTGTGTGTGGTGCTGGGTGCAGTGTGTGAGGTGCTGGGTGCAGTGAGCTGTGTGTGTGGTGCAGGGTACAGGGGCTGTGTGTGTGGTGTTGGGTACAGGGGGCAGTGTTTCAAGTGCTGGTGTGGGGCTGGGTGCACGGGGCTGTGTGTGTGTGTGGTGCTGGTACAGGGGCAGTGTTTATCAGTGTGTGGGGCTGTGTGTGTGTCAGTGTGTGAGGTGCTGTGTGTGTATAGGGGACTGTGTGTCAGTGTGTGAGTGTTGGAGCGAGCTATGTGAGCTGCAGCCAGGGTAGTCCTCTCCGGGATGGCCGTGCTCCCCCCCCCCACTCCTTCCTCACAACGTCAGGCTGCCTAAGCGCAGGCTGGACTCATTGGTACCGCATCTATGAAGCTGCTGGGTGTTGCCCCACTATGCAAATAACCCAGCCGCAGCCAGCGCAGTGAGAGGCCAGGAGTCACACATATCCAAGCCGGCGGCCTCTCACTGCGCTGGCTGCTGCTGGGTTATTTGCATAGTGGGTGGCACCCAGCAGCTTCATAGCCGCGGTTCCAGCGAGTCCAGCCTGTGGCAGCAGCTGTACTTAGAAAAGATGAAACGGCCTGGTGTTGTGGGTGAAAGGGGGGGGGGGTAGCATGGCCACCACAACCACCATGGAGAGGACGGACGCTCCAGCCCCCCGGCAAACCGTCCCGGCATCCCGGCGTACCAATCCGCCTCTGTCCTCAGTCATGATCGGAAGTAGTCCTGCATCCAATTACATAAGCATGACTGACTCCTCTCCTGTCAGGGATTCCTTAGAAGGATTCTTGAGTGCTATACATGTTGCTACTGCTGTGAGTGGGTCTTCATCCCAGAAGGGGACCAGGAAGACTACTTGTAGTCTTGTAGTAGTTTAACAAAACAATTTAACAAAACAGTACTTGTAGTCTTGTAGTAGTTTAACAAAACAATTGATTGTTAAACAATCCTTTTCAAAGGCGAGCATGTATGACAGCAGTCATCCAGTTGCACAGCGGATTACTGATGTCATAACAGCTATGCTGGTATTAGATGTGCGTCCAGTATCTGCCATTAATGCAGTGAGTTTTAGACAGTTAATTGAGGTCCTGTGTCCCCACTACCAAATCCCATCCAGATTCCACTTTACTAGAAAAGCAATGCCCAGTCTGTACAAGGACATTAAAAAAAAACCTTATTCGTGTTCTCTGAAATGCTGTTGTAGCCACTGTTCACTTAACCACTGATATGTGGCGAAGCGGGACAGGGCAAACTAAAGATATGACTGTGACAGTCCACTGGATAGGTGTATTGCCTTCAGCAGCACAAACATCGCTGGGTGTGGCTCCCCTATTTGAATAATGGACCGCTCTGCAACTGCCACTGGCAAGGCAGTCCAGCCTTATGGTTCAGGAGATTTTGAGATGAATCAGAGGTATTTGCCATATATATATATATATATATATATATGTAGAACAATAGAGGATAGCGCCTAGGTAAATTCAGTAAGACCCCCTAAAGCAGAGGAATATAATGACTATATAGTCAGACCTAACACTCCTCACAGGTACGTAAGTGGCAGCTTTTAAACAATATAAAGATAAATATAAAAAAATGAAGTATAAAAAGCGCCTAATAGTGTTGGTGAATCACTCTTCGTGAAAAATTGTGATAATAAAACAGACAAAGTATAAAAACTTAGCTGCGGATATTTCTGGTAGATGACTCTTAGAAACCGGACATGTAAAGGAGAGATAAAATTGACATAGTGTGTACTGTTTTTAAATTTCCACAGGTGTTTAAAAAGCAGTTTATAGGAACTGTGCAGGTTCCAAATTTATAGTATAAAACTATGTTAGTTAAAAACAATAGTTTAATAAACACACTCCTGCCATACATGCAGGTTAACAAACATAGATAAAACAGCACAAAAGTTTTAAGGACATATATAGCAGCTGATTTCAATTCTAAAATGCAGGTATTAATCGTACAATATTCAGAAGTATAGCAGGCTTATCTGTCCACATATATAGTTTTTGGATTAAATTTCATCCGTAAATGCAAGTATCAAACGTACAAGATAAAAGGTAAAAACATGGCTTATCTGTCCACGAATGGGAAGTCAAAGGGATGAGCATCCAGTCCCTGTCCCAACGCGTTTCGTCCTAGTGTGAGGACTTCTTCAAGGGGATGACATACTGTGGGAGTCCTGGGATTTTTATACTAAAACATGTGGTCACATGTAAGGAAGTGACCTCACTTCCTGTGTATCCTTCCGGATTTTAGTGGAGTATAAGAATTTAAATATATATCGTTTTTAATCTATAGATAGCGAGGATTATATAAATGGAACATATATATATATTTATAGTGGAGAAAACAAGTGTTAAAACAGTATTGAGCGATGTGTTGGAACGCAAAAACGTCACTTCCGGTTCTCGCCGTGGAACGCATCGCGTCATTTCCGTTAGCGGTAATGTTCGGTTCAAGTCATAGAGGACGGAAGAGACGGCGCAATCTTTAATATGAACACAGGAGAGGTTCATTATGGCTCAATGTTCCGTAGTATGTTGTTTTACATAAACCGCTGTAGCGCGACGTCACTTCCGGCTTAGAGGGTAAACAGAAAACGGACACTCCATTTCCGCCGACATCATATCCGGTTGTTGGAACGCACGGCCATCTTTGATGAATGGATTTAATCTGTAAATGTTGGAACGCAAATGTTCATAGATGCTTAATAAAACCTTATTTATATATTTTTGTTTATAAGTGTTGATTATGCTAAAAGTGACTAATAGGGAACTAATAAGGAAACCGTGTTATATTTATAATATATTCATTGTTTGATAGTGAATATTAAGTGCCAAAGGTGTAATATATATTATTAAGTAAGATGATAAGGAGGGGAAGGAAATAAGTGAGGGTTTTTTAGAAGGAGGAGCAGTTGGTGAGGGTTTTTATAAAAAAGGAGCAATTTCGAATCCCTCGTTGAATCCTAGGGGTGCCATAGTTCTCAGCTCGAAAATCCAGAACATTTCTCTTTGTGACAGTTTATTCAGGATATCTCCGCCTCTTTCACCCAAGGTTACGTTTTCTATACCTTTAAAGGTGAGGTTATCGGGGTTGGAGTTGTGTACTTCTTGGAAATGTCTATAAATCGCGTGCGTTGAAATTTTATTTTTTATATTTCTTACATGTTCTTGGATGCGTATTTTTAAGCATCTCTTAGTCTTTCCGACATATTTCTGGATTAAATCCATTCATCAAAGATGGCCGTGCGTTCCAACAACCGGATATGATGTCGGCGGAAATGGAGTGTCCGTTTTCTGTTTACCCTCTAAGCCGGAAGTGACGTCGCGCTACAGCGGTTTATGTAAAACAACATACTACGGAACATTGAGCCATAATGAACCTCTCCTGTGTTCATATTAAAGATTGCGCCGTCTCTTCCGTCCTCTATGACTTGAACCGAACATTACCGCTAACGGAAATGACGCGATGCGTTCCACGGCGAGAACCGGAAGTGACGTTTTTGCGTTCCAACACATCGCTCAATACTGTTTTAACACTTGTTTTCTCCACTATAAATATATATATATGTTCCATTTATATAATCCTCGCTATCTATAGATTAAAAACGATATATATTTAAATTCTTATACTCCACTAAAATCCGGAAGGATACACAGGAAGTGAGGTCACTTCCTTACATGTGACCACATGTTTTAGTATAAAAATCCCAGGACTCCCACAGTATGTCATCCCCTTGAAGAAGTCCTCACACTAGGACGAAACGCGTTGGGACAGGGACTGGATGCTCATCCCTTTGACTTCCCATTCGTGGACAGATAAGCCATGTTTTTACCTTTTATCTTGTACGTTTGATACTTGCATTTACGGATGAAATTTAATCCAAAAACTATATATGTGGACAGATAAGCCTGCTATACTTCTGAATATTGTACGATTAATACCTGCATTTTAGAATTGAAATCAGCTGCTATATATGTCCTTAAAACTTTTGTGCTGTTTTATCTATGTTTGTTAACCTGCATGTATGGCAGGAGTGTGTTTATTAAACTATTGTTTTTAACTAACATAGTTTTATACTATAAATTTGGAACCTGCACAGTTCCTATAAACTGCTTTTTAAACACCTGTGGAAATTTAAAAACAGTACACACTATGTCAATTTTATCTCTCCTTTACATGTCCGGTTTCTAAGAGTCATCTACCAGAAATATCCGCAGCTAAGTTTTTATACTTTGTCTGTTTTATTATCACAATTTTTCACGAAGAGTGATTCACCAACACTATTAGGCGCTTTTTATACTTCATTTTTTTATATATATATATATATATATATATACACAGATATTGTGAAATAGTCCACATAAACCAGCACACCTTAGTGGCAGCAAACAGTTTACTGAATTTTCATTTTAAAGTGCAACGTGCAAACATTGGTGCATATAGCTATACAATGTAGATACTTAGCAGCTCAGTGCATTATGGCAGCTCCAACAGCTGTTTCGGTGCAACAGCACCTTCGTCAGGGAAAAGCCAGTATTATAACTAACCATCACCAAACACCACATATATATACACAGACAATGAATACAACTAACCACATACACCTGTTCATTCTGTTCAGGTTACAAATCATGTGATCATCTGGTCTAATGGCAGGCCAGGGCTCTCACCACTCCCCTATCACCATGGTGATCATAACAAAGCTGGAGGTATATATATATAAAAACCATCACTTCCGGTCAACGGGACACACCTGGTTGAATAATACCCACAGAGTCCCGATCGCGGGATACGCCACTGTCCTCCTGATGCCATGTCAGCATCACATCATTGCAAGTGTGCCAGTCAAAACGGCCACTTCCGGCCAGCAGAACTAATCGAGCACAGCAAGATTTACAGGGGACCCAGCAGCGGGACTCGTCATCCGGAAGTGACGCGATCTCGCTGCTATCATCAGCGGCTTCATCCCTATGCATATTGCAATCCACGCCCACCGGCCTGGATGATCCAATGGCGCCACAGTTGGGGAGGGGATAACCAAAGAGTAAATAAACACAATACAATCACCCTAATAACGCCAGCAAAGATCAAAATCACATAATGAGTGTAAAGATAGTGTAGTCCTAACAAACATTGATACCTACTTATACTAATTTAAATATATAACCTAACTAGAGCAGAATACTGTGGTCATAGATGCTGTCTCAACAAGGCTAGACTGACCATATCTCATGCGGTTCAATGGAGGATTCTATACTAAAGGTCCACCTAGCTACAACAACATAAATTAGTTGGGTCCATCAGACTATTGAAATAGTGTCGGCTGAGTTTATAAGAAAGGCGTAAATGATAGTTCTTCATTCAGCCCTCTCGGTGTCATAGCCTCCAGGTTGTAAATCCATTTGCATTCCTTCTGCAGAAGAATTTTGTTCCTATCTCCTCCTCTCCGTGAAGGGGGAACTTGCTCACTGGGCATGACTTTCAAGTCCTTTATCGTATGCTTAGCTGCTGCAAAGTGGCGAGCTACTGGCGGTGTGCTGGTATCAATTTTTACCAAAGCTTTTTTAATGGAGCTGCGGTGCATTGCCACTCTTTCTTTAAGCATTCTTTGGGTTTTGCCCACATATATCATGTTGCACGGGCACCAAATAACGTACATGACATATTTAGTGTCACATGTCATCCGTTGTTTAATTTGATATCTCTTATTTGTGATGGGATTTACAAAGGTGGTCCCTGTATTCAAAAAAACTGCAGTTGGCACAACCTGTGCATTTATACAGCCCTTCTTGTAACTGCAGCCATCCACTTTTAATCATCACTTTCGGACTAATGTCGGAATACACTAGTTGATCTCTCAAGCTGGTGCTCCTTTTGTAACAAAATAATGGTGTGTTCGTACAGGCCTGTCCCAGAGTAGGATCACTTTGAATAATGTACCAATGAGATAATATAGATCGTCTTATAGCTCCCGATGTAATTGAATATGTACTAGAAAGTAGCAGTCTATTAGCTTCCCCTATCTTTTCTTTAGGGACCAGCAGCTTTTTCCTGTCCAATTGGAGGCATCAATGAAACGCATCCTTTACCTCATTATTTCCATAGCCTCTCTCCAAGAACTTTTTTCCCATGCTCCAAAGAGCTTCACGCAATTTGTCAGCATCGGAGGTGGTTCTAACCACCCTCACCAATTGTGAGTAGGGCAAACCCCTCTTCAGTGGTTGTGGGTGGAAACTATCGAACCGTAACAACGTATTTTTATCAGTTGTTTTGCGATATATCTCAGTCATAAATCGCTTCTCACTGACACTCACTTTAACATCTAAAAATTCAATAGTGGATGGACTACTGTTGTAAGTGAATCTGATGGACCCCTCAATATTGTTGAGCCTGGTGACAAATGAATGTAGCATCTCACTACCTCCCATCCAAATGAAAAAAAGATCGTCTATAAAACGGCAATAACATTTGACATATTTAGAGAACACAGGGTCACCGTGAATATGTGCTTCCTCATAGTTGTACATAAATAAGTTTGCATACGATGGGGCCATATTTGACCCCATCACAGTCCCACAAAGTTGCAAATAAAATGCATTGTTAAATAAAAAATAATTTTTATGTAGTACAATTTCCATGAGGAGCATCAAATATTCAATCGGTGAACCACTGTACTTGGTACTGGAAGAGATCACTGTTCTGATCGCATCCATGCCTTCCTTATGACTTCTGTTAGTGTAGAGACTACAGACATCTAACATCACCAGCAGACAGCCTTCGGGTGGTATTCCATAAGCCTCCAATTTATTCAAAAAGTCCGTAGTATCCCTTAGGTAGTAGGGGGTATTTTGAACAACGGGTTGTAAGTGCACATCCACATATTGCGATATTGGTTGACTTAATGAGCCCCTAGATGAAATTATGGGTCTTCCAGGGGGCTTACTCAATGATTTATGCACTTTCGGCAATATGTATAGGACAGGAGTTTTGGGGAAATCTTGATACAAGAAACCAGCGGTGGATTCGTCAATCCAGCCATTGTTTACACCCATAGAGATGATAGAATCAATCTCACGCTTATAGGCCCCTGTCGGGTCAAAGGTACGTTTCTTATAGCATGTGGTATTGTTAAGTTGTGACCTCACCTCTTCAATATAATCAGATCGGTCAAGGAGAACAATACCGCCACCTTTATCTGCAGGGCGTATTATAATCTGATCATTATTCCGTAAATCCTGTATTGCTTTAATCTCTTGCGAGTTCAATTTTGATGTTTCTTTTTCATTGAATTAATGATAGGCAGTGTGTCTCTCTTGACGAATCTGATAAAGGCATCAATAGAAGCATTGGTACTTGGAGGGTCAAACATGCTCTTAGACCTAAATGGTCGTTCCCATAATCCACCAGTGCCTTGCTTGCTGAAAAAATCTCTCAGCCGTAATTGCCTATAGAAGCGATATAGCTCCGTCTCCCATTCAAATGCAGTTTGTTTAAAGGTGGGTACAAACGTCAACCCTTTTGACAAAACAGTCATTTCGGCTGGCGCTAGATTATGGCTGGACAAATTAAACACCACTATCTCCTGTTCCCTTTGAAAAGGTCCTTTCCTAACCCCTTTCGGTGTTTGCTCCCCCCTCTCCTGCAGGGCCTCTGTCTTTGCCTCCATTGTACCGGCTTCTGGTATACACTCGATCCATTAAAAAAGGCTGTCTGCTGGTGGAGGGCTGATCTGAATCGCTGGGGGAGGTTTGGGAATCAAGATCCGTGTATGATCTGTCCCTCCTCCTTCTTCCCCTATTGCTTTGGCCCCCTCTCCAAACTCGTCTGGCACCTGGATTCGTGAGCCAGGGATAAACCCTGAGCTCCTTTTAATCTTCCTTAACTTTTCTAAAGTTGTCCTTCTTAAAGGAAAGTAATTCGGATCTGAAGGTGGAAACACTATTCTCTAATTTGGTTAACCAATCACCACCTACATCAGACTGTAGGACCTCAACCCCTACAGATTCACAATCAGCCAACTCCTTATTGAGAACCTCGATCTCAGTGTTAACTTGTTGAATAACTAAAATCATCAAATCAAAACTGCAATGATTTAATATCAGACACCACTGCCTACAGAATTCAGCGCTATTGCGCCCAATAGTCGGCTGATTTTTAATACGGAAACCCCTAGGGATATATTTATCTTTATGGTACTGTGATAAAGTAAGTCCATGTAATTCCAACTCCGTAAGCCTTTTCTTAAGTTTGAGCAAATCAGCAAAAGTTTCTGACGGGCTGTCAGTATCAAAAGCCAATTCTTCTGTTGCAGTGAATAATATCTTAGATATGTCTTTTTCCAAAAATCTTTTAGTGCCTGTTAAATCACCGACATCTTTATCCATGACCACAGAGGTGTATGTAGATAATATATCTTATGGCAAGTCCACATAACTTAAAAACACTTTCATGAAAATAATGGTATATAACTTAGTGGTTCACTCCATAAACCACAAAACAATGGGCAATAGACAAATGCAAGATTGGAACGCACACACCTTCAGCAGCATCGGTAGGGTGCTCGGTCACAAATAACATCCAGATATTGTGAAATAGTCCACATAAACCAGCACACCTTAGTAGCAGCAAATAGTTTACTGAATTTTCATTTTAAAGTGCAACGTGCAAACATTGGTGCATATAGCTATACAAAGCAGATACTTAGCAGCTCAGTGCATTATGGCAGCTCCAACAGCTGTTTCGGTGCAACAGCACCTTCGTCAGGGAAAAGCCAGTATTATAACTAACCATCACCAAACACCACATATATATACACAGACAATGAATACAACTAACTACATACACCTGTTCATTCTGCTCAGGTTACAAATCATGTGATCATCTGGTCTAATGGCAGGCCAGGGCTCTCACCACTCCCCTATCACCATGGTGATCATAACAAAGCCGGAGGTATATATATAAAAACCATCACTTCCGGTCAACGGGACACACCTGGTTGAATAATACCCACAGAGTTCCGATCGCGGGATACGCCACTGTCCTCCTGATGCCATGTCAGCATCACATCATTGCAAGTGTGCCAGTCGAAACGGCCACTTCCGGCCAGCAGAACTAATCGAGCACAGCAAGATTTACCGGGGACCCAGCAGCGGGACGCGTCACCCGGAAGTGACGCGATCTCGCTGCTATAGACTTAATCCCTATGCATATTGCAATCCACGCCCACCGGCCTAGATGATCCAATGGCGCCACAGTTGGGGAGGGGATAACCAAAGAGTAAACAAACACAATACAATCACCCTAATAACGCCAGCCAAGACCAAGATGACTTAATGAGTGTAAAGATAGTGTAGTCCTAACAAACATTGATACCTACTAATACTAATTTAAATATATAACCTAACTAGAGCAGAATACTGTGGTCATAGATGCTGTCTCAACAAGGCTAGACTGACCATATCTCATGTGGTTCAATGGAGGATTCTATACTAAAGGTCCACCTAGCTACAACAACATAAATTAGTTGGGTCCATCAGACTATTGAAATAGTGTCGGCTGAGTTCATAAGAAAGGCGTAAAGGATAGTTCTTCATTCAGCCCTCTCAGTGTCCTAGCCTCCAGGTTGTAAATACATTTGCATTCCTTCTGCAGAAGAATTTTGTTCCTATCTCCTCCTCTCCGTGAAGGGGGAACTTGCTCAATGGCCATGACTTTCAAGTCCTTTATCGTATGCTTTTCTGCTGCAAAATGGCGAGCTACTGGCGGTGTGCTGGTATCAATTTTTACCAAAGCTTTTTTAATGTCGCTGCGGTGCATTGCCACTCTTTCTTTAAGCATTCTTTGGGTTTTGCCCACATATATCATGTTGCACGGGCATCAAATAACGTACACAACATATTTAGTGTCACATGTCATCCGTTGTTTAATTTGATATCTCTTATTTGTGATGGGATTTACAAAGGTGGTCCCTGTATTCAAAAAACTGCAGTTGGCACAACCTGTGCATTTATACACCCCTTCTTGTAACTGCAGCCATCCACTTTTAATCATCACTTTCGGACTAATGTCGGAATACACTAGTTGATCTCTCAAGTTGGTGCTCCTTTTGTAACAAAATAATGGTGTGTTCGTACAGGCCTGTCCCAGAGTAGGATCACTTTGAATAATGTGCCAATGAGATAATATAGATCGTCTTATAGCTCCCGATGTAATTGATATGCACTAGAAAGTAGCAGTCTATTAGCTTCCCCTATCTTTTCTTTAGGGACCAGCAGCTTTTTCCTGTCCAATTGGAGGCATCTATGAATCACATCCTTTACCTCATTCTTTCCATAGCCTCTCTCCAAGAACTTTTTTCCCATGCTCCAAAGAGCTTCAGGCAATTTGTCAGCATCGGAGGTGGTTCTAACCACCCTCACCAATTGTGAGTAGGGCAAACCCCTCTTCAGTGGTTGTAGGTGGAAACCATCGAACCGTAACAATGTATTTTTATCAGTTGTTTTGCGATATATCTCAGTCATAAATCGCTTCTCACTGACACTCACTTTAACATCTAAAAATTCAATAGTGGATGGACTACTGTTGTAAGTGAATCTGATAGACCCCTCAATATTGTTGAGCCTGGTGACAAATTAATGTAGCATCTCACTACCTCCCGTCCAAATGAAAAAAAGATCGTCTATAAAACGGCAATAACATTTGACATATTTAGAGAACACAAGGTCACCGTGAATATGTGCTTCCTCATAGTTGTACATAAATAAGTTTGCATACGATGGGGCCATATTTGACCCCATCGCAGTCCCACAAAGTTGCAAATAAAATGCATTGTTAAATAAAAAATAATTTTTATGTAGTACAATTTCCATGAGGAGCATCAAATATTCAATCGGTGGACCACTGTACTTGGTACTAGAAGAGATCACTGTTCTGATCACATCCATGCCTTCCTTATGACTTATGTTAGTGTAGAGACTACAGACATCTAACGTCACCAGCAGACAGCCTTCGGGTGGTATTCCATAAGCCTCCAATTTATTCAAAAAGTCCGTAGTATCCCTTAGGTAGTAGGGGGTATTTTGAACAACGGGTTGTAAGTGCACATCCACATATTGCGATATTGGTTGACTTAATGAGCCCCTAGATGAAATTATGGGTCTTCCAGGGGGCTTAATCAATGATTTATGCACTTTCGGCAATATGTATAGGACAGGGGTTTTGGGGAAATCTTGATACAAGAAACCAGCGGTGGAATCGTCAATCCAGCCATTGTTTACACCCATAGAGATGATAGAATCAATCTCACGCTTATAGGCCCCTGTCGGGTAAGTATCTTATAGCATGTGGTATTGTTAAGTTGTGACCTCACCTCTTCAATATAATCAGATCGGTCAAGGAGAACAATACCGCCACCTTTATCTGCAGGGCGTATTATAATCTGATCATTCTTCCGTAAATCCTGTATTGCTTTAATCTCTTGCGAGTTCAAATTTTGATGTTTCTTTTTCATTGAATTAATGATAGGCAGTGTGTCTCTCTTGACCAATCTTATAAAGGTATCAATAGAAGCATTGGTACTTGGAGGGTCAAACATGCTCTTAGACCTAAATGGTTGTTCCCGTAATCCACCAGTGCCTTGCTTGCTGAAAAAATCTCTCAGCCGTAATTGCCTATAGAAGCGATATAGCTCCGTCTCCCATTCAAATGCAGTTTGTTTATAGGTGGGTACAAACGTCAACCCTTTTGACAAAACAGTCATTTCGGCTGGCGCTAGATTATGACTGGACAAATTAAACACCACTATCTCCTGTTCCCTTTGAAAAGGTCCTTTCCTGGCCCCTTTCAGTGTTTGCTCCCCCCTCTCCTGCAGGGCCTCGGTCTCTGCCTCCCTTGTACCGGCTTCTGGTATGCACTCGATCCCTTAAAAAAGGCTGTCTGCTGGTGGAGGGCTGATCTGAATCACGGGGAGGTTTGGGAATCAAGATCCGTGTATGATCTGTCCCCCCTTCTTCTTCCCCTATTGCTTTGGCCCTCTCTCCACACTCGTCTGGCACCTGGATTCATGAGCCAGGGATAAACCCTGAGCTCCTTGTAATCTTCCTTAACTTTTCTAAATTTGTCCTTCTTAAAGGAAAGTAATTCAGATCTGAAGGTGGAAACACTATTCTCTAATTTGGTTAACCAATCACCACCTACATCAGACTGTAGGACCTCAACCCCTACAGATTCACAATCAGCCAACTCCTTATTGAGAACCTCGATCTCAGTGTTAACTTGTTGACAGTACCATAAAGATAAATATATCCCTAGGGGTTTCCGTATTAAAAATCAGCCGACTATTGGGCGCAATAGCGCTGAATTCTGTAGGCAGTGGTGTCTGATATTAAATCATTGCAGTTTTGATTTGATGATTTTAGTTATTCAACAAGTTAACACTGAGATCGAGGTTCTCAATAAGGAGTTGGCTGATTGTGAATCTGTAGGGGTTGAGGTCCTACAGTCGGTGAGAAGCGATTTATGACTGAGATATATCGCAAAACAACTGATAAAAATACGTTGTTATGGTTCGATAGTTTCCACCCACAACCACTGAAGAGGGGTTTGCCCTACTCACACAATTGGTGAGGGTGGTTAGAACCATCTCCGATGCTGACAAATTGCCTGAAGCTCTTTGGAGCATGGGAAAAAAGTTCTTGGAGAGAGGCTATGGAAAGAATGAGATAAAGGATGCGATTCATAGATGCCTCCAATTGGACAGGAAAAAGCTGGTGGTCCCTAAAGAAAAGATAGGGGAAGCTAATAGACTGCTACTTTCTAGTACATATTCAATTACATCGGGAGCTATAAGACGATCTATATTATCTCATTGGCACATTATTCAAAGTGATCCTACTCTAGGACAGGCCTGTACGAACACACCATTATTTTGTTACAAAAGGAGCACCAACTTGAGAGATCAACTAGTGTATTCCGACATTAGTCCGAAAGTGATGATTAAAAGTGGATGGCTGCAGTTACAAGAAGGGGTGTATAAATGCACAGGTTGTGCCAACTGCAGTTTTTTGAATACAGGGACCACCTTTGTAAATCCCATCACAAATAAGAGATATCAAATTAAACAACGGATGACATGTGACACTAAATATGTCGTGTACGTTATTTGATGCCCGTGCAACATGATATATGTGGGCAAAACCCAAAGAATGCTTAAAGAAAGAGTGGCAATGCACCGCAGCTCCATTAAAAAAGCTTTGGTAAAAATTGATACCAGCACACCGCCAGTAGCTCGCCACTTTGCTGCAGCTAAGCATACGATAAAGGACTTGAAAGTCATGCCCATTGAGCAAGTTCCCCCTTCACGGAGAGGAGGAGATAGGAACAAAATTCTTCTGCAGAAGGAATGCAAATGGATTTTCAACCTGGAGGCTATGACACCGAGAGGGCTGAATGAAGAACTATCCTTTACGCCTTTCTTATAAACTCAGCCGACACTATATCAATAGTCTGGTGGACCCAACTAATTTATGTTGTTGTAGCTAGGTGGACCTTTAGTATAGAATCCTCCATTGACCCGCATGAGATATGGTCAGTCTAGCCTTGTTGAGACAGCATCTATGACCACAGTATTCTGCTCTAGTTAGGTTATATATTTAAATTAGTATTAGTATGTATCAAGGTTTGTTAGGACTACACTATCTTTACACTCATTATGTGATCTTGGTCTTGGCTGGCGTTATTAGGGTGATTGTATTGTGTTTGTTTACTCTTTGGTTATCCCCTCCCCAACTGTGGCGCCATTGGATCATCCAGGCCGGTGGGCGTGGATTGCAATATGCATAGGGATTAAGCCGCTGATGATAGCAGCGAGATCGCGTCACTTCCGGGTGACGCGTCCCGCTGCTGGGTCCCCTGTAAATCTTGCTGTGCTCAATTAGTTCTGCTGGCCGGAAGTGACCGTTTCGACTGGCACACTTGCAATGATGTGATGCTGACATGGCATCAGGAGGACAGTGGCGTATCCCGCGATCGGGACTCTGTGGGTATTATTCAGCCAGGTGTGTCCCGTTGACCGGAAGTGATGGTTTTTATATATATATATACCTCCGGCTTTGTTATGATCACCATGGTGATAGGGGAGTGGTGAGAGCCCTGGCCTGCCATTAGACCAGATGATCACATGATTTGTAACCTGAGCAGAATGAACTCATGTATGTAGTTAGTTGTATTCGTTGTCTGTGTATATATATGTGGTGTTTGGTGATGGTTAGTTATACTACTGGCTTTTCCCTGATGAAGGTGCTTTTGCACCGAAACAGCTGTTGGAGCTGCCATAATGCACTGAGCTGCTAAGTATCTGCTTTGTATAGCTATATGCACCAATGTTTGCACGTTGCACTTTAAAATGAAAATTCAGTAAACTATTTGCTGCTACTAAGGTGTGCTGGTTTATGTGGACTATTTCACAATATCTGGATGTTATTTGTGACCGAGCACTCTACCAATGCTGCTGAAGGTGTGTGCATTCCAATCTTGCATTTATATATATATATATATATATATATATATATATATATTTATTTATTTCAGATATAAGTACTTAACCACCCTGTTTCCATTCAGAAAATAGTGTCTCAATTGTCAGAGGTTAACCTGTCACTTGAACTAAGCAGTGCCGAAGCTCTAAGAGAGCAATAGGAGGTAAGGAGAGATAGATATAGATATAGATAGATATTTTGGGGGGAATTCAAATGTTTGAAAAGTCGGTTGGGTGTCTGTTTTTTCCTGTCTATTAAGGCCCGTACACACTGGTCGATATATCGGCCGTTCAAGAGATATATCCTGGGACCGTCGGCCAGTGTGTACGGCCGATACGTCTGTGAACTCCGTCGTTCACAGACGTATCGCGTCGGCCGCGCAGCACAGCGCATGATTGCATGGTAATCACTTTGGCAGTTCAGGTGCGATGAAGTGCGATGCCCCACGATGTTGCGTCACGAGGCATTGCACAAGTGTATGGGTACCATAAGATGCATTAAAGGAAAGCTTGATAGTCAGTAACTGCTTATCTATGTGTTAAGGGTACTGACAGCTCTCCCAGTGACCTTAAATGTTGTGCAAAAATATTTATCTTTTTACCTCAAAGGAGGAGCCCTAAGGACAGTGCAAGCACGTTCGAATAGAGCGGCCGTGCCGGGCGCCAGCTACTAATGGCGCCCGGTTATTTTTTAATGTGGTGCCGGTTCGTGGCTCCTTCTCTCGGCTCGGATTCAGAACAGTTTACTCCTCCCCCTGCCAGGTGTCCCGCCTCCTCCTCCATGTCTCCTGGCTCAGTGCCAGATAGAAGCAGCAGTTTTGTTGTGGGAGGCATAGCTGAGCGGAGTGCATTGTCAATATCGCTGCTGGCCGACTGACACAGAGGCAGGCTGGCTGACTGTACGAGCTGCACAGTGGCAGCGCGCTGTACCTTCCACTGGCAGTTCCCGCTGGGTGGCTCACTGGTGTTCCCTGGCGTTTTGTACCAAAGCAGATGTGTGGTTTGTGTGCGTGTGTGGGTATGTCGTGCCGGCGGGGGCAGGGAGAAGGGGATGTCAATGGGGGTGTGAGCTGTATCTATCTCCCTGCATATGTGTTTTTAATAGAGATGTGTGGCTGGCACTTGTCGTGTTTTGTGTTTTGGTTTTGGTTCTAATTCAACTTTCGTGTTATAGTTTTGCCAAAACCCCCCTTTCGTGTTTTGGTTTTGGTTTTGGATCTGGATGTTTTTTTTAAAAGAAAATAAAAACAGCTAAAATCACAGAATTTGGGGGTAATTTTGCTCCTACGGTATTATTAACCTCAATAACATTAATTTCCACTCATTTCCAGTCTATTCTGAACACCATTGTTTTTAGGCCTAAAAGTTTCACCGAGGTGGCTGTATGACTAAGCTAAGCGACACAAGTGTGCGGCACAAACTCCTGGCCCATCTAGGAGTGGCACTGCAGTTGCAGACAAGATGGCACTATTCAAAAACTAGTCCCCAAACAGCACATGATGCAAAGAAGAAAAAGAGGTGCAATGAGGTAGCTGGATGGCCAAGCTAAGCGACACAAGTGTGCGGCACAAACACCTGGCCCATCTGGGAGTGGCACTGCAGTTACAGACAGGATGCCACTTAAAAAAAGTAGTCCCCAAACAGCACATGATGTAAAGACGAAAAAGAGGTGTAATGAGGTAGCTGGATGGCCAAAACTAAGCGACACAAGTGTGCGGCACAAACACCTGGTCCATCTAGGAGTGGCACTGCAGTCACAGACAGGATGGCAGATTTAAAAAATAGGCCCCAAACAGCACATGATGCAAAGAAGAAAAAGAGGTGCAATGAGGTAGCTGGATGGCCAAGCTAAGCGACACAAGTGTGTGGCACAAACACCTGGCCCATCTAGGAGTGGCACTGCAGTTACAGACAGGATGGCAGATTTAAAAACTAGGCCCCAAACAGCACATGATGCAAAGAAGAAAAAGAGGTGCAATTAGGTAGCTGGATGGCCAAGCTAAGCGACACAAGTGTGCAGCACAAACACCTGGCCCATCTAGGAGTGGCACTGCAGTTACAAACAGGATGGCAGATTTAAAAAATAGGCCCCAAACAGCACATGATGCAAAGAAAAAAAAGAGGTCAATGAGGTAGCTGGATGGCCAAGCTAAGCAACACAAGTGTGCGGCACAAACACCTGGCCCATCTAAGAGTGGCACTGCAGTTGCAGACATGATGGCACTTAAAAAAACTAGTCCCCAAACAGCAAATGATGCAAAGAAGAAAAGGAGGTGCAAGATGGAATTGTCCTTGGGCCCTCCCATCCACCCTTATGTTGTATAAACAGGACAAGCACACTTTAACAAACCAATCATTTCAGCGACAGGGTCTGCCACACGACTGTGGCTGAAATGACTGGTTTGTTTGGGCCCCCACCAAAAAAGAAGTAATCAATCTCTCCTTGCACAAACTGGCTCTACCGAGGCAAGATGTCAACCTCATCCTCATCCTCATCCTCTGATTTCTCACCCCTTTCACTGTGTACATCCTCCTCCTCACAGAGTATTAATTCGCCCCCACTGGAATCCACCATCACAGGTTCCTGTGTACTTTCTGGAGGCAATTGCAGGTAAAGGTCTTCCTGGAAGAATTTCTAATTCATTTTGATGAACATCATCTTCTCCACATTTAGTGGAAGTAACCTTCTACGCCTATCGCTGACAAGGTGACCGGCTGCACTAAACACTGTTTTGGAAAACACACTGGAGGGGGGGGCAACTTTGGTAAAATAAAGCCAGTTTGTGCAAGGGCCTCCAAATTGCCTCTTTTTCCTGCCTGTATACATACGGACTGTCTGACATGCCTACTTGGATGCTGTCACTCATATAATCCTCCACCATTCTTTCAATGGTGACAGAATCATATGCAGTGACAGTAGACATGTCAGTAATCGTTGGCAGGTCCTTCAGTCCAGACCAGATGTCAGCTTTCGCTCCTGACTGCCCACCGCCAGCGGGTGGGCTAGGAAATCTTATCCTTTTCCTTGCAGCCCCAGTGGTGGGAGAAATTGAAGGACGAGCTGTTGACGGGTCACGTTCTGCTTGAGTTGACAACCAGCAAGTCTTTGCACCTCTGCACACTTGTGTCTGCTGGAAAGAGAGATACAATGTAGGCTTTAAACCTAGGCTCGAGCACGGTGGCCAAAATGTTGTGCTTTGATTTCAACATATTGATCACCCTTAAATCCTGGCAAAGTGAATGAAGGGCTCCATCCACAAGTCCCACATACTTCGCGGAATCGCTCCGTCTTAGCTCCTCCTTCAATTTCTCCAGCTGCTTCTGCAAAAGCCTGATAAGGGGAATGACCTGACTCAAGCTGGCAGTGTCTGAACTGACTTCACGTGTGGCAAGTTCGAAGGGTTGGAGAACCTTGCACAAGACAGAAATCATTCTCCACTGTGCTTGAGTCAGGTGCATTACCCCTCCTTTGCCTATATCATACGTGGATGTATAGGCTTGAATGGCCTTTTGCTGCACCTCCATCCTCTGAAGCATATAGAGTGTTTAATTCCAACTCGTTACCACCTCTTGCTTCAGGTGATGGCAGGGCAGGTTCAGGAGTGTTTGCTACTGCTCCAGTCTTCGGCACGCAGTGGCAGAATGCCGAAAGTGACCCATAATTTTTCGGCCCACCGACACCATCTCTTGCACACTCCTGTCATTTTTCAAAAAATTCTGCACCTCCAAATTCATTATATGTGCAAAACATGGGACATGCTGGAATTTGCCCAGATGTAATGCACGCACAATATTGGTGGCGTAGTCTGATATCACAAATCCCCAGGAGAGTCCAATTGGGGTAAGCCATTGTGCGATGATGTTCCTCAGTTTCCGTAAGAGGTTGTCAGCTGTGTGCCTCTTAAGGAAAGCGGTGATATATAGCGTAGCCTGCCTAGGAATGAGTTGACGTTTGCGAGATGCTGCTACTTGTGCCACTGCTGTTGTTGCTGCGGGAGGCCATACATCTACCCAGTGGGCTGTTACAGTCATATAGTCCTTAGTCTGCCCTGTTCCACTTGTCCACATGTCCGTGGCTAAGTGGACACTGGATACAACTGCATTTTGTAGGACCCTGGTGACTCTTTTTCTGACGTCTGTGTACATGCTTGGTATCGCCTGCCTAGAGAAGTGGAACCTAGATGGGATTTGATACCGGGGACACAGTACCTCAAACAATTCTCTAAGTTCCACTGAACTAATGGCGGATACCGGACGTACGTCTCACACCAACATACTGTAGCTGTCAAGGCCTCAGTTATCCACTTTGCAAAAGGATGACTGCTGTCATATTTCATCTTCCTCACAAAGGACTGTTGGACAGTCAATTGCTTACTGGAAGTAGTACAAGTGGTCTTCTGAATTCCTCTCTGGGATGACAATTCACTCCCAGCAGCAACAACAGCAGCGGCAGCAACAACTCAAGGATCCTATGGAGGAATCTCGGTTAGGAGAGGACTCCTCAGTCTTGACAGTGACATTGCCTGCGGGACTACTGACGTTCCTGACTGAGGAGGAAGTTGACGTTGAGGGAGTTGATGATGTGGCTTGCAGGAGCTTTGGTACAGGAGGAAGAAGGGATTTAGGTGTGAGCGGACTGCTTACGCTCTTACCCAAAGTTTCACAACTTGACACTGACTTCTGATGAATACTCAGCAGGTGATGTATAAGGGAGGATGTTCCTAGGTGGTTAACATCCTTACCCCTACTTATTACAGATTGACAGAGGCAACAGATGGCTTGACACCTTTTGTCCGGATTTGTGGAGAAATAATTCCACACCGAAGAGGTGGCTTTTTTAGTAGTTTGCCCAGGCATCACAATGGGCTTCTTCGTCCCAAGGACAACAGGTGTCTCCCCCGATGCCTGACTTAAACAAACCACATCAGAATTCTCATCGTCAACTTCCTCCTCAGCGCCAGCAACATCCATATCCTCATCCTGGTGTACTTCAACAGTGACATCTTCAATTTGAATATCAGGAACTGGACTGTGGGTGCTCCTTCCAGCACTTGCAAGGGGCGTGCAAATGGTGGAAGGAGCCACCTCTTCCCATCCAGTGTTGGGAAGGTCAGACATCACAACTGCCGGCACACTTTGACTCTCCTTGGGGATTTGTAATACCATCTCAGAACGCACAGTTCTTTTCTGTGCTCTTTCCATCTTAACTCTTTTAATTTTCCTAGCTGGATGATGAGGGCTTCCATCATCATGTGAAGCTGAACCACTAGCCATGAACAAAGGCCAGGGCCTCAGCCGTTCCTTGCCACTCCGTGTCGTAAATGGCATATTGGCAAGTTTACGTTTCTCCTCAGACGATTTTTTTTTTTGGTTCTTTTTACTGAACTTTGGCTGTTTGGATTTAACATGCCCTCTACTATCTCATTGGGCATCAGCCTTGGCAGACGACGTTGATGGCATTTCATTGTCTTTGTCATGGCTAGTGGCAGCAGCTTCAGCACTAGGTGGAAGTGGTTCTTCTTGATCTTTCCCTATTTTATCCTCAAAATTTTTGTTCTCCATTATTTTTTGGGAGTTATATGAGATAATTGGGGTAATTCTGAGTTGATCGCTGCAGGAACTTTGTTAGCAGTTGGGCAAAACCATGTGCACTGCAGGGGAGGCAGATATAACATGTGCAGAGAAAGTTAGATTTGGGTGTGGTGTGTTTAATCTGCAATCTAAATTGCAGTGTAAAAATAAAGCAGACAGTATTTACCCTGCACAGAAACAAAATAACCCACCCAAATCTAACTCTCCCTGCACATGTTATATCTACCTCCCCTGCAGTGCACATGGTTTTGCCCAACTGCTAAAAAAATTCCTGCTGCAATCAACTTGGCATTACCCCCTATATGTGGCACAGGAATGACTGGAATGACTGATGGACAGGACACTACCACTGGTCTGATGCAGCACAAACACATCAACACTGTAAGGGACATGTTGTTGTTGTTGTTACTATTATACGGCAGCAGTGGACATACTGTATAGTCGCAGCATATACCAGTGTGACTTCCTTGTCACTGGAATGACTGATGAGACAGGACACTACCACTGGTCTGATGCAGCACAACACAACAACACCATAAGGGTCTTGTGGTTGTTGTTATAATTATTATACGGCAGCAGTGGATATATAGCAGCAGCGTATATATCGTCACTGGAATGACTGATGAACAGGACACTACCACTGGTCTGATGCAGCTCAACACAACAACACTGTAAGGGACTTGTGGTTGTTGTTATTATTATTATACGGCAGCAGTGGACATATAGCAGCAGCGTATACCACTGTGACTGCCTCGTCACTGGAATGACTGATGAGACAGGACACTACCACTGGTCTGATGCAGCACAAACACATCAACACTGTAAGGGACATGTTGTTGTTGTTGTTACTATTATACGGCAGCAGTGGACATACTGTATAGTCGCAGCATATACCAGTGTGACTGCCTTGTCACTGGAATGACTGATGAGACAGGACACTACCACTGGTCTGATGCAGCACAAACACAGCAACACTGTAAGGGACTTGTTGTTGTTGTTGTTGTTATTACTATTATACGGCAGCAGTGGACATACTGTATAGCAGCAGCATATACCAGTGTGACTGCCAACACCAGTTTATACAGCTACACTGGATATATGGCAACAGAGGACACCAACGCTGTGACTGGCTGGACTGATGCAGCACAATACACTGACTACACTGGACTGGACAGCACAACACAGCACCACTTTATACAGCTACACTGGATATATGGCAGGAGAGGACACCAACACCATGACTGGCTGGACTGATGCAGCACAATACACTGAGTACACTGGACTGGACAGCACAACACAGCACCACTTTATACAGCTACACTGGATATATGTCAGCAGAGGACACCAACACTGTGACTGGCTGGACTGATGCAGCACAATACACTGACTACACTGAACTGGACAGCACAACATAGCACCACTTTATACAGCTACACTGGATATATGGCAGCAGAGGACACCAACACTGTGACTGGCTGGACTGATGCAGCACAATACACTGACTACACTGGACTGGACAGCACAACACAGCACCACTTTATACAGCTACACTGGATATATGGCAGCAGAGGACACCAACACTGTGACTGGCTGGCCTGATGCAGCATGTGTGGTAGAAAAGATAGACAGTGTCTAGTTAGACAGTCAATAGATAGACACCATACAGTATGTTAGACAGACATTAGGTCGACAGGGTCAAAAGGTCAACATGAAAAAGGTAGACAGTACAAAAGGTTGACAGGGTCAATAGGTCGACAGGGTCAGAAGGCCAGCATGAAAATGGTCGACATAAAAAAGGTAGACACCATGTTTTTTGCATTTTTGTGGTTTGTGTGGATAGTTTTGTCATCTGGGACCCCCAATTGTAGAAAGCCATACCCTCACAGGGCTCGCTTCGCTCACATGCTTCGGGCTCGGTGGCTCGCTTTGCTCGCCACAAGGTTTATAACCAACTCTATGCCGACATGGATAGAGAAGGTATGAAATAGTCCAAAAACATGTTAAATTTAAAAAAACATTTGTCTATCTTTTTTATGTCGACCATTTTCACGTCGACCTTTTGACCCTGACCATATGGTGTCTATCTTTTGACTGTCTAACTAGACACTATCTATCTATCAACCGGATACCTGATGCAGCACAATACACTGACTACACTGGACTGGACAGCACAACACAGCACAACACAGCACCACTTTATACAGCTACACTGGATATATGGCAGCAGAGAACACCAACACTGTGACTGGCTGGACTGATACAGCACAATACACTGACTTCACTGGACTGGACAGCACTACACAGCACCACTTTATACAGCTACACTGGCAGGAGAGGACACCAACACTGTGACTGGCTGGACTGATGCAGCACAATACACTGACTACACTGAACTGGACTGAGCAGCACAACACAGCAGTATCTGGCACTATACTGGAAACATTGGGGTATGTTCAAATCATGTCGGATCCTTTCCGACGGAAAGGTCCCAACGTGTATTCAATGGCCAGCCAAACCCGACAGGTTTGCTTTCCGACAGGTTTCTGACAAGTCGGGAATTTCCAACTTGTCAAAAAATACATCCGGCATTGAATAGGTCGGAACCCCTTCCAACCTATTCCTGTCGGAAACTAGTGATGTGCACCGGACATTTTTCGGGTTCTGTGTTTTGGTTTTGGATTCGGTTCCGCGGCCGTGTTTTGGATTCGGACGCGTTTTGGCAAAACATCACCGAAATTTTTTTGTCGGATTCGGGTGTGTTTTGGATTCGGGTGTTTTTTTAAAAAAAACAGCTTAAATCATAGAATTTGGGGGTCATTTTGATCCCATAGTATTATTAACCTCAATTACCATAATTTCCACTCATTTCCAGTCTATTCTGAACACCTCACACCTCACAATATTATTTTTAGTCCTACAATTTGCACCAAGGTCGCTGGATGGCTAAGCTAAGCGACACAAGTGGCCGACACAAACACCTGGCCCATCTAGGAGTGGCACTGCAGTGTCAGGCAGGATGGCACTTCAAAAAAATTGTCCCCAAACAGCACATGATGCAAAGAAAAAAAGAGGCGCACCAAGGTCGCTGTGTGACTAAGCTAAGCGACACAAGTGGCCGACACAAACACCTGGCCCATCTAGGAGTGGCACTGCAGTGTCAGGCAGGATGGCACTTCCAAAAAATTGTCCCCAAACAGCACAGTATATTCGACAGCTCTAAAACCTTCCCTGATACGGAAGCCTGTGGCAGAAGGATGAACCCCCAAGAGAGCCCCACAGATAGATAGCAGATAAAAGCATGGTGACGACAATTTATTGTTGCAGGTTTTTCGCGGGTCACCACTATTAATGAGATTGGGTTATTACGAACCAAATATAATGTGTAACAACACTATCTGCAAGTTAAATTAACTTGTAACCGCAAGCATAAATCTGTAACGTTTCAATGAAGACACATGAATAACTATGGTAATCAACTACATTAACCACAAATAATGCTGTAGTACCACTCAGCATTTACTCGAACCAAGGTACAGTATCCGAATGAGCTTGCCTAAACCATGTAATCACTAGCGTGTCCACAAGATGGCGCTAGATTAGTTGAGTTCCGTTTGTGCAGATGACAAAATGTTCCCGTTATACAACGGTCCTACAGGAGTGCTGTAGAGTGAGTCCGTACTGTGCACAGTATTTATAATCCAATAGGCGGTGCTGCAGAGCAGTTACTGGTAAAGTATAGCGCCAGTTTCCAACAGAGAGCGCTGTGAAATGTATACAGGCACTATATGACAGAACAGTCTACGTGAAATGTTTCCTTTATGCAGAGTTAATTAGTGAAGGGGGACATTCACAATAAATGGTGCAAAGGATTCCACTAGATGGAGGCAGCTGCACTAATCAATCTGACCCTCCCTGATAGCTTCTGAGCATATTCACTCATGCTGCATTTGGGGTAGCTATCCCCGCAGGACTGATACTCTGTCGGGTTTCACAAGCTGGTATGACCCTTCCCACAGTCTCTGGAGTATCGCTGTCCTGACTCTCAGTGCCAGTGTCACAAGGCTGTCTCTGCTGGGTGTGCCCCTAACACGTTGGAGCTGGCTAGGATTTCCCCTACAAAGGGCTGTGGTGTGGGGAGTCAGCAGGGTATTTACTAGTGACTTGGGTCCCCCTGTTGTACGGGCCATCTGGGGACAGTGTGACAGTACCTGCGCTCTCCGCTGCAGTTGCTGGCTCCTGCCGGTCATGACTCCTTCCTGCTGGCTGCAGGGCTCTGAATATGCCACCCCCACGACTGCTTGACAGACTCCTGAGGAGCGGCGCCTCACAGTCCGGCGGCACATGGCCCCCTCTTCTTCAGCGATGTGCGATGCTCTGGCCTCTTCATCCCAGTGGCATCAGCGGCTGTCTTCCGCACCCTGGCTGCGGCTCCTGTCTTTTTCCAGCACGCCTCACTCCGCTGTTCCGCCGTCCATGTGCGGAGCTCTTTTCTACCTCTGGCTCGGCTGAGCCTTCGCTGTTTCGCGCCGTACGCCCCGTCCAATCCCAAAGGGAGCAGGCTTTCCGCGTTGCTGGGGCACTCGCCACAGGTCCTGGGTCCCAGTGCCCTACTGATTTCTCTTCCCGGGGCTGCTGTTACCTAGCAACCAGCACGGGAGATTAACCCCTGCGGTCTCTGCTCCTTTGGCTGCAGTGGCAGCTCAACTAATTAAATCAGGGGCACCACAGAGGTGGGGTAGAACATATGTGTACATGGTGTCCTGTGTAAGTGCATTCAAGTGTATGTGTGTACGGTGTGCTATTTATGTGTGTGCATTGTGTATGTATGTATGTGCAATGTGTATATGTGCAGCGTGTATGTGTTGTATGCCACAGTAGGTATAGGTTTCAATACGGACACCCCCCCCCCCCCCCCCACACACACACACACACACAGTAAATCCTGCGTTTGCCCCTGGTAATGTGTATGTATTGTGTGCTATTTTTATGTGTGCAATGTGTATGTATGTGTATGCATGGTGTGCTATTTATCTGTGTGCAATGTGTGTTTCTATTGTGTACTGTGTATGTGTGTGGAATGTCTACGTATGTACAATGTGCTATGTATGTGTGTGCAATGATTGTGTAGTATGGTATGCTATGTATGTGCAATGTGTATGTGTGTACGGTGCGCTATATATGTGTGTCCAACGTGTATGTGTCATTTGTACAGTATGTATGTGTTTGTATGTGTGTGGTATGCTACAGTTCATATAGGTGTTCAATTCAGAACACCCCCTCCAGTAAATCCTGCGTAGTAACGAGCTGTCAGTGTGACTGGGGATGAGAGAGGTAAAAGGGCAGAGCGGGGGCGAGGGTTATGGAGACTGCTGACGTGTCCTTGTGGGCATATCATGTGTATCTGGCACTGCTGGGGGCATATCATGTCTATGTGGCACTGCTAAGGGGAATATCATGTGTATCTGGCACTGCTGGGTTGGCATATCATGTGTATCTGGCACTGCTGGGTTGGCATATCATGTGCATCTGGCACTGCTGGGGGGCATATCATGTGTATCGGACACTGCTGGGTTGGCATATCATGTGTATCTGGCACTGCTGGGTGGCATATCATGTCTATCTGGCACTGCTGGGGGGCACATCATGCGTATCTGTCACTGCTGGGGGCATATCATGTCTAACTGGCACTGCTGGGGTGCATATTATGTGTATCTGGTACTGGTAGGTTGGCATATCATGTGTATCTGTCACTGCTGGTTTGGCATATCATGTGTATTTGGCACTGCTTGGGGGTATATCATGTGTATCTGCCATTGCTGGGGGGCATAGGATGTCTATCTGACACTGCACTACTGTGGTCATTATGTGTATCTGGCACTATACTGGAAACATTGGGGTATGTTCAAATCATGTCGGATCCTTTCCGACGGAAAGGTCCCAACGTGTATTCAATGGCCAGCCAAACCCGACAGGTTTGCTTTCCGACAGGTTTCTGACAAGTCGGGAATTTCCAACTTGTCAAAAAATACATCCGGCATTGAATAGGTCGGAACCCCTTCCAACCTATTCCTGTCGGAAACTAGTGATGTGCACCGGACATTTTTCGGGTTCTGTGTTTTGGTTTTGGATTCGGTTCCGCGGCCGTGTTTTGGATTCGGACGCGTTTTGGCAAAACATCACCGAAATTTTTTTGTCGGATTCGGGTGTGTTTTGGATTCGGGTGTTTTTTTAAAAAAAACAGCTTAAATCATAGAATTTGGGGGTCATTTTGATCCCATAGTATTATTAACCTCAATTACCATAATTTCCACTCATTTCCAGTCTATTCTGAACACCTCACACCTCACAATATTATTTTTAGTCCTACAATTTGCACCAAGGTCGCTGGATGGCTAAGCTAAGCGACACAAGTGGCCGACACAAACACCTGGCCCATCTAGGAGTGGCACTGCAGTGTCAGGCAGGATGGCACTTCAAAAAAATTGTCCCCAAACAGCACATGATGCAAAGAAAAAAAGAGGCGCACCAAGGTCGCTGTGTGACTAAGCTAAGCGACACAAGTGGCCGACACAAACACCTGGCCCATCTAGGAGTGGCACTGCAGTGTCAGGCAGGATGGCACTTCCAAAAAATTGTCCCCAAACAGCACATGATGCAAAGAAAAAAAGAGGCGCACCAAGGTCGCTGTGTGACTAAGCTAAGCGACACAAGTGGCCGATACAAACACCTGGCCCATCTAGGAGTGGCACTGCAGTGTCAGGCAGGATGGCACTTCAAAAAAATTGTCCCCAAACAGCACATGATGCAAAGAAAAATGAAAGAAAAAAGAGGTGCAAGATGGAATTGTCCTTGGGCCCTCCCACCCACCCTTATGTTGTATAAACAGAACATGCACACTTTAACGAACCCATCATTTCAGCGACAGGGTCTGCCACACGACTGTGACTGAAATGACTGGTTGGTTTGGGCCCCCAACAAAAAAGAAGCAATCAATCTCTCCTTGCACAAACTGGCTCTACAGAGGCAAGATGTCCACCTCATCATCATCCTCCGATTCCTCACCCCTTTCACTGTGTACATCCCCCTCCTCACAGATTATTAATTTGTCCCCACTGGAATCCACCATCTCAGGTCCCCGTGTACTTTCTGGAGGCAATTGCTGCTGGTGAATGTCTCCACGGAGGAATTGATTATAATTCATTTTGATGAACATCATCTTCTCCACATTTTCTGGAAGTAACCTCGTACGCCGATTGCTGACAAGGTGAGCGGCTGCACTAAACACTCTTTCGGAGTACACACTGGAGGGAGGGCAACTTAGGTAGAATAAAGCAAGTTTGTGCAAGGGCCTCCAAATTGCCTCTTTTTCCTGCCAGTATACGTACGGACTGTCTGACGTGCCTACTTGGATGCGGTCACTCATATAATCCTCCACCATTCTTTCCATGGTGAGAGAATCATATGCAGTGACAGTAGACGACATGTCAGTAATCATTGGCAGGTCCTTCAGTCCGGACCAGATGTCAGCACTTGCTCCAGACTGCCCTGCATCACCGCCAGCGGGTGGGCTCGGAATTCTTAGCCTTTTCCTCGCACCCCCAGTTGCGGGAGAATGTGAAGGAGGAGATGTTGACGGGTCACGTTCCGCTTGACTTGACAATTTTCTCACCAGCAGGTCTTTGAACCTCTGCAGACTTGTGTCTGCCGGAAAGAGAGATACAACGTAGGTTTTAAATCTAGGATCGAGCACGGTGGCCAAAATGTAGTGCTCTGATTTCAAAAGATTGACCACCCGTGAATCCTGGATAAGCGAATTAAGGGCTCCATCCACAAGTCCCACATGCCTAGCGGAATCGCTCTGTTTTAGCTCCTCCTTCAATGTCTCCAGCTTCTTCTGCAAAAGCCTGATGAGGGGAATGACCTGACTCAGGCTGGCAGTGTCTGAACTGACTTCACGTGTGGCAAGTTTAAAGGGTTGCAGAACCTTGCACAACGTTGAAATCATTCTCCACTTTGCCTATATCGTGGGCAGATGTATAGGCTTGAATGGCCTTTTGCTGCTCCTCCATCCTCTGAAGCATATAGAGGGTTGAATTCCACCTCGTTACCACCTCTTGCTTCAGATGATGGCAGGGCAGGTTCAGGAATGTTTGGTGGTGCTCCAGTCTTCTGTACGCGGTGCCTGAATGCTGAAAGTGGCCCGCAATTCTTCGGGCCACCGACAGCATCTCTTGCACGCCCCTGTCGTTTTTTAAATAATTCTGCACCACCAAATTCAATGTATGTGCAAAACATGGGACGTGCTGGAATTTGCCCAGATGTAATGCACGCACAATATTGCTGGCGTTGTCCGATGTCACAAATCCCCAGGAGAGTCCAATTGGGGTAAGCCATTCTGCGATGATCTTCCTCAGTTGCCGTAAGAGGTTGTCAGCTGTGTGCCTATTCTGGAAAGCGGTGATACAAAGCGTAGCCTGCCTAGGAACGAGTTGGCGTTTGCGAGATGCTGCTACTGGTGCCGCCGCTGCTGTTCTAGCTGCGGGAGGCAATACATCTACCCAGTGGGCTGTCACAGTCATATAGTCCTGAGTCTGCCCTGCTCCACTTGTCCACATGTCCGTGGTTAAGTGGACATTAGGTACAACTGCATATTTTAGGACACTGGTGAGTCTTTTTCTGAGGTCTGTGTACATTTTCGGTATCGCCTGCCTAGAGAAATGGAACCTAGATGGTATTTGGTACCGGGGACACAGTACCTCAATCAAGTCTATAGTTGCCTCTGAATTAACGATGGATACCGGAACCACGTTTCTCACCGCCCAGGCTGCCAAGGCCTGAGTTATCTGCTTTGCAGCAGGATGACTGCTGTGATATTTCATCTTCCTCGCAAAGGACTGTTGGACAGTCAATTGCTTACTGGAAGTAGTACAAGTGGTCTTCCGACTTCCCCTCTGGGATGACGATCGACTCCCAGCAGCAACAACAGCAGCGCCAGCAGCAGTAGGCGTTACACTCAAGGATGCATCGGAGGAATCCAAGGCAGGAGAGGACTCATCAGACTTGACAGTCACATGGCCTGCAGGACTATTGGCTTTCCTGGGTAAGGAGGAAATTGACACTGAGGGAGTTGGTGGTGTGGTTTGCAGGAGCTTGGTTACAAGAGGAAGGGATTTAGTGGTCAGTGGACTGCTTCCGCTGTCACCCAAAGTTTTTGAACTTGTCACTGACTTATGATGAATGCGCTGCAGGTGACATATAAGGGAGGATGTTCCGAGGTGGTTAACGTCCTTACCCCTACTTATTACAGCTTGACAAAGGCAACACACGGCTTGACACCTGTTGTCCGCATTTGTGTTGAAATAATTCCACACCGAAGAGCTGATTTTTTTTGTATTTTGACCTGGCATGTCAATGGCCATATTCGTCCCACGGACAACAGGTGTCTCCCCGGGTGCCTGACTTAAACAAACCACCTCACCATCAGAATTGTCCTTGTCAATTTCCTCCCCAGCGCCAGCAACACCCATATCCTCATCCTGGTGTACTTCAACAGTGACATCTTCAATTTGACTATCAGGAACTGGACTGCTGGTGCTCCTTCCAACACTTGCAGGGGGCGTGCAAATGGTGGAAGGCGCAAGCTCTTCCCGTCCAGTGTTGGGAAGGTCAGGCATCGCAACCGACACAATTGGACTCTCCTTGGGGATTTGTGATTTAGAAGAACGCACAGTTCTTTGCTGTGCTTTTGCCAGCTTAAGTCTTTTCATTTTTCTAGCGAGAGGATGAGTGCTTCCATCCTCATGTGAAGCTGAACCACTAGCCATAAACATAGGCCAGGGCCTCAGCCGTTCCTTGCCACTCCATGTCGTAAATGGCATATTGGCAATTTACGCTTCTCCTCAGACGATTTTAATTTTGATTTTTGGGTCATTTTACTGAACTTTTGTTTTTTGGATTTTACATGCTCTCTACTATGACATTGGGCATCGGCCTTGGCAGACGACGTTGATGGCATTTCATCGTCTCGGCCATGACTAGTGGCAGCAGCTTCAGCACGAGGTGGAAGTGGATCTTGATCTTTCCCTATTTTAACCTCCACATTTTTGTTCTCCATTTTTAGATGTGTGGAATTATATGCCAGTATCAATAGCAATGGCCTACTACTATATTTACTGCGCACAACTGAAATGCACCACAGGTATGGATGGATAGTATACTTGACGACACAGAGGTAGGTACAGCAGTGGCCTACCGTAATGCTATATATAGTATACTGGTGGTCACTGTGTCAGCAAACTGCAAAACTAAAATGCACCACAGGTATAGAATGTAGATGGATAGTATACTTAATGGATGACGACACAGAGGTAGGTACAGCAGTGGCCCACCGTACTGCTATATATAGTATACTGGTGGTCACTGTGTCAGCAAACTGCAAAACTAAAATGCACCACAGGTATAGAATGTAGATGGATAGTATACTTAATGGATGACGACACAGAGGTAGGTACAGCAGTGGCCTACCGTACTGCTATATATAGTATACTGGTGGTCACTGTGTCAGCAAACTGCAAAACTAAAATGCACCACAGGTATAGAATGTAGATGGATAGTATACTTAATGGATGACGACACAGAGGTAGGTACAGCAGTGGCCTACCGTACTGCTATATATAGTATACTGGTGGTCACTGTGTCAGCAAACTGCAAAACTAAAATGCACCACAGGTATAGAATGTAGATGGATAGTATACTTAATGATTGACGACACAGAGGTAGGTACAGCAGTGGCCTACCGTACTGCTATATATAGTATACTGGTGGTCACTGTGTCAGCAAACTGCAAAACTAAAATGCACCACAGGTATAGAATGTAGATGGATAGTATACTTAATGGATGACGACACAGAGGTAGGTACAGCAGTGGCCTACCGTACTGCTATATATAGTATACTGGTGGTCACTGTGTCAGCAAACTGCAAAACTAAAATGCACCACAGGTATAGAATGTAGATGCATAGTATACTTAATGGATGACGACACAGAGGTAGGTACAGCAGTGGCCTACCGTACTGCTATATATAGTATACTGGTGGTCACTGTGTCAGCAAACTGCAAAACTAAAATGCACCACAGGTATAGAATGTAGATGGATAGTATACTTAATGGATGACGACACAGAGGTAGGTACAGCAGTGGCCTACCGTACTGCTATATATAGTATACTGGTGGTCACTGTGTCAGCAAACTGCAAAACTAAAATGCACCACAGGTATAGAATGTAGATGGATAGTATACTTAATGGATGACGACACAGAGGTAGGTACAGCAGTGGCCTACCGTACTGCTATATATAGTATACTGGTGGTCACTGTGTCAGCAAACTGCAAAACTAAAATGCACCACAGGTATAGAATGTAGATAGATAGTATACTTAATGGATGACGACACAGAGGTAGGTACAGCAGTGGCCTACCGTACTGCTATATATAGTATACTGGTGGTCACTGTGTCAGCAAACTGCAAAACTAAAATGCACCACAGGTATAGAATGTAGATGGATAGTATACTTAATGGATGACGACACAGAGGTAGGTACAGCAGTGGCCCACCGTACTGCTATATATAGTATACTGGTGGTCACTGTGTCAGCAAACTGCAAAACTAAAATGCACCACAGGTATAGAATGTAGATGGATAGTATACTTAATGGATGACGACACAGAGGTAGGTACAGCAGTGGCCTACCGTACTGCTATATATAGTATACTGGTGGTCACTGTTTCAGCAAACTGCAAAACTAAAATGCACCACAGGTATAGAATGTAGATGGATAGTATACTTAATGGATGACGACAGAGGTAGGTACAGCTGTGGCCTACCGTACTGCTATATATAGTATACTGGTGGTCACTGTGTCAGCAAACTGCAAAACTAAAATGCACCACAGGTATAGAATGTAGATGGATAGTATACTTAATGGATGACGACACAGAGGTAGGTACAGCAGTGGCCTACCGTACTGCTATATATAGTATACTGGTGGTCACTGTGTCAGCAAACTGCAAAACTAAAATGCACCACAGGTATAGAATGTAGATGGATAGTATACTTAATGGATGACGACACAGAGGTAGGTACAGCAGTGGCCTACCGTACTGCTATATATAGTATACTGGTGGTCACTGTGTCAGCAAACTGCAAAACTAAAATGCACCACAGGTATAGAATGTAGATGGATAGTATACTTAATGGATGACGACACAGAGGTAGGTACAGCAGTGGCCTACCGTACTGCTATATATAGTATACTGGTGGTCACTGTGTCAGCAAACTGCAAAACTAAAATGCACCACAGGTATAGAATGTAGATGGATAGTATACTTAATGGATGACGACACAGAGGTAGGTACAGCAGTGGCCTACCGTACTGCTATATATAGTATACTGGTGGTCACTGTGTCAGCAAACTGCAAAACTAAAATGCACCACAGGTATAGAATGTAGATGGATAGTATACTTAATGGATGACGACACAGAGGTAGGTACAGCAGTGGCCTACCGTACTGCTATATATAGTATACTGGTGGTCACTGTGTCAGCAAACTGCAAAATTAAAATGCACCACAGGTATAGAATGTAGATGGATAGTATACTTAATGGATGACGACACAGAGGTAGGTACAGCAGTGGCATACCGTACTGCTATATATAGTATACTGGTGGTCACTGTGTCAGCAAACTGCAAAACTAAAATGCACCACAGGTATAGAATGTAGATGGATAGTATACTTAATGGATGACGACACAGAGGTAGGTACAGCAGTGGCCTACCGTACTGCTATATATAGTATACTGGTGGTCACTGTCAGCAAACTGCAAAACTAAAATTCACCACAGGTATAGAATGTAGATGGATAGTATACTTAATGGATGACGACACAGAGGTAGGTACAGCAGTGGCCTACCGTACTGCTATATATAGTATACTGGTGGTCACTGTGTCAGCAAACTGCAAAACTAAAATGCACCACAGTTAAAAAATGTAGATGGATAGTATACTTAATGGATGATGACGACACAGAGGTAGGTACAGCAGTGGCCTACCGTACTGCTATATATAGTATACTGGTGGTCACTGTGTCAGCAAACTGCAAAACTAAAATGCACCACAGGTATAGAATGTAGATGGATAGTATACTTAATGGATGACGACACAGAGGTAGGTACAGCAGTGGCCTACCGTACTGCTATATATAGTATACTGGTGGTCACTGTGTCAGCAAACTGCAAAACTAAAATGCACCATAGGTATAGAATGTAGACGGATAGTATACTTAATGGATGACGACACAGAGGTAGGTACAGCAGTGCACTCTGCACTGTACTCCTCCTATATAATATTAATTATACTGGTGGTCCCCAGTCCCCACAATAAAGCAGCACACTGAGCACAGATATGGAGTGTTTTTCAGGCAGACAACGTATACTGGTGGTCACTGTCAGCAAAACTCTGCACTGTACTCCTGCTATATGCTGCTCCCCAGTCCCCACAATTCAGCAGTGTGAGCACTCAGCACAGATATATTATGCAGCACACTGAGCACAGATATGGTATGGAGCGTTTTTTCAGGCAGAGAACGGATAAAAACTGGTGGTCACTTATCAGCAAAACTCTGCACTGTACTCCTCCTAACAGCTGCTCCCCAATCCTCCCCACAATTAAGCAATAAAGCAATCAACTTCAACAATAAACGGAGAGGACGCCAGCCACGTCCTCTCCCTATCATCTCCAATGCACGAGTGAAAATGGCGGCAACGCGCGGATGCTTATATAGAATCCGAATCTCGCGAGAATCCGACAGCGGGATGATGACGTTCGGGCGCGCTCGGGTTAGCCGAGCAAGGCGGGAAGGTTCGAACCTGCCTCGGACCCTTGTAAAAAGGGTGAAGTTCGGGGGGGTTCGGTTTCCGAGAAACCGAACCCGCTCATCACTATCGGAAACTGACATCTTTCCGACAAGACAGCAGTTTCTGACAATAATTGAATACACCCCATAATGTGTAAGGAACACTACAGTGGCTGTTATGTGTAAGGCTGTTAATTGTGTGTGTAGAGGGGGTGTGAAAATATATTTATTTTTAGTTTGATAATATAAAGTTGCGAGGCCACGCCCACTATTCCAGGAGCACACTCTCCTTCAGCGCACACATTGTGGGGGCGCTTCAAATGTTTCTGGCTCAGGGTGCCAGTAGGCATGGAACCGGCCCTGCCTAAGGAGGGTGAGAAGCTAAGCAAGGAGACCTCGGGCCTATTCCTGCAAACCTTACGTATTTAACAACGGGCAAAGCTTGGACTGTCGTCCCAGCATTTACAGCACTGAGCAGGGCAGCATCAGAGGCAGAACGGGGCAGAGAAGGAGGCAGATTATTTTCCTCAGCGCCAGCCTTTTGACACCATCAATTCGGGGAAGGCCCGTCCAGACACTAGCGTTTCTATAATGGGTGCAGTGTGTGCGGTGCACACGGGCCCCTGAGTCCAGAGGGGGCCCCCACCGCACACGTTGCACCCATTTTCTAAATACTCACCCCTCCGGAGTCCCGCAGCGACGTCCACGGCGGTATTAAAACTCTGTGAAAATGGCCCAGCGGCCATTTTTATGGAGTTCTGTGCATGCGCAGTAGAGTCTGAGTGCTCTAGTGCTCAGCCTCTCAGCGCCGCCGGCAGAGAGGAGGGGGCCCAAATGGAGGAGGCTGCCTCCTCCTCTCTTAAAGCGCCCCTGCGTCCAGAGGTACAGCCTGACAAAGATTGGCAGTGGTGGGAGGAGCATGTCTTGCTGTAAGTCAAATTGCTGAGCTTCTGTGATAAACTAACCAGTTAACTATAGGTATATCCCATTGTCCAAAAAATAAGACACAGATTCCCGTACAATAAAATCAGTTTATTGTTTTGGTGGGGTGTAGTATGTTATGCCGGCGGTCGGGCTCCCGGCGGCCAGCATACCGGCGCCGGAATCCCGACCACCGGCATACCGACAGCTGGGCGAGCGCAAATGAGCCCCTTGCGGGCTCGCTGCGCTCGCCATGCTGCACGTCGTGGACCCCCAAGAGGGAGAAAAGTTGTCGGTATGCCGGTGGTCGGGATTCCGGCGCCGGTATGCTGATCGTCGGGAGACCGGCCGCCGTCAAACTGAAGACCATCCGTTTTGGTGTGTTCTCGATTGGTTTCATGGAGGGGCACTTTGATGCTACCTGTTCTCAACAACATACTATCACAAGTGAGCCTATTTCAAAAGCAGTATCAGTATTAAATTTGCTTAAGTACCAGCACTTTCTAGGGTGTATTTTTGTTTTTTATCCCTGATATGCAGTCCTGGAAAGACTGAAGTCGACTGGGGTGTGTGGCCAGCGTTGCAGGTATATGAATGAGCGAGCGTTTCCTCTGCAATTCTATTTCCATTATTTATTAAATGGGATGCTATGGAATTTGGACCTAGCAGAGCTATGTTGACGGAGAGCTGGGCAGACGGCTCCTAAAAAGTGTCTTAGGGGGTCATTCAGATCTGATTGCTAGGCAGCGATTTTTGCTGTCCTGTGATCAGATAGTCGCTGCCTACAGGGGGAGTGTATTTTCGCTGTGCATGTGTGCGATCGCATGTGTAGCAGAGCTGCACAAACTGATTTTGTGCAGTCTCTGCGCAGCCCAGGACTTACTCAGCCGCTGCAATCACATCAGGCTGTTCGGGGCCGGATTTGATGTCAGACACCCTCCCTGAAAACGCTTGCTCCCGCCTGCATTTTTCCGGACACTCCCTGAAAATGGTCTGCTGCCACCCACCAACGCACTCTTCCTGACAATCTCCTTGCGAACGCCCATGCGAATGGATCCTTCGCACAATCCCGTCACTGATCGGCGATCCCCGTTGCAGCTGTCCGCATGCGCAGTTCGGATCTGATCGTCCGCTGTGCGAAAATGCACAGGAGCGATCAGCTCTGAATGACCCCCTTAGACAGGAAGAGTGTTTGAGTATAGAGAAAAAAAGGGTTTCTTTTTTATTAAAATAGCATGTGTCTACATGCTATAACATAGACTCAGATCTTAAATGGTCCAGTGTAGAGGTGCTGTGGGAGAGGTGCTCCGCATCTCGTACAGTATGACACATCATCTTACCCTCTAGTAGAGAAACACCAGTGATAACACTTCATTATAATCACTGCCTGTGATAAGCATAGAGGGAAAATCAGAGATGTAACATGTTGGGTATACAAGCTCACATTTCAGGGCTCTAAATTACATTTTGCTAAAGGTGGGTGGGGTAGATTTTAATGTTCCCTTTCTTCCTGAGCATGAAGTGCAGCGGAGCAGCCCTGTAAAGGTATGCAAATTGGGAAGGGTGTCCTTCCCTTAAAACCTTGGGTCACTTTAAAATTTTGCAGGGGGCCTCAGAACTTTAACTACACTCCTAGGTATATTCACATGTTGAGATTTAATTTAAATGCATTAGTAGGAATAGCTTTTAGTAATGGGTAGTTTTACTCCACAATTTTAGATTTATTTTACACATATTGCTTCCTAAAATTGAGGATGCAGTTGTACATTAGGGTACTTCAAAATATTTCTCTAATTTCTAATTTCTTATGAAACGGACTCTTTAAAGCTTTCATCGCTCGTATATTTTTTTGATGCGGTGAGAGACTCGCCCCTTAGACATGGCACTGCTATTAGTACACTTTGGTCCTGCCTTTTTGAATCTTCCAGACAAGTTCCCAGGGGATGTGGTGTGTGTCTGATCTGAGCAATAATGAGTTCTAGTGGTCTTTACAAGTGGGATAATAAGAGATCAGAGTGGATCATTAATGAGGACCACCTAGAGAGCTTTAAACCTTCTGTACAGATCAAAGTTGATGTTCCTTGCTAAAAATCACCATCATATTAAAACAAGCCTGCTGTGTGCGTTTAGCAGCGCTGAGTTGTACTGGAGATAGATCTTTAATGAACTGTGTGAACATAAAAAATATTTAATGGTGAAATCCCTATCCATGCATATACTTTAAGACACCATATGTTTATCATGTTCTTATATATATCCTATCTATCTATCTATCTATCTATCTATCTATCTATCTATCTATCTATCTATCTATCTGTCTGTCTGTCTGTCTGTCTGTCTGTCTGTCTGTCTGTCTGTCTGTCTGTCTGTCTATCTATCTATCTATCTAGCCCTAGTAAATTCAGTTGCACTTTAGGTTTGGGAACAACACACTAGTGAAATGAAATGAAATGAGACTAGATAATAATAACAGACAGACAGAGGAGTCATATTTAGTTAATAATAAAATACTCACAGGCACAGTTACTGTATATGCCGCACTTATGATACCACAAGATTTGCAGATTTTGGTTCATAGCCCCATAGTAAAGCAAACAAAAATCCACAAATCTGCCATGTGCAGCCTTTGGACCTCATTAGGTTTGGATCGCTATTGAGATAGATAATTGCTAAAAAAAATGCACGAGAAGAGCCACCCAGAAATGTAAAAGACGTTGGCCCTCATTCCGAGTTGTTCGCTCGCAAGCTGCTTTTAGCAGCATTGCACACGCTAAGCCGCCGCCTACTGGGAGTGAATCTTAGCTTAGCAAAATTGCGAACTAAAGATTCTCAAAATTGCGAATAGAAATTTCTTTGCAGTTTCTGAGTAGCTCGACACTTACTCTGCCACTGCGATCAGTTCAGTCAGTTTCGTTCCTGGTTTGACGTCACAAACACACCCAGCGTTCGCCCAGACACTCCCCCGTTTCTCCAGCCACTCCCGCGTTTTTCCCAGAAACGGCAGCGTTTTTTCACACACTCCCATAAAATGGCCAGTTTCCGCCCAGAAACACCCACTTCCTGTCAATCATATTACGATCACCAGAACGAAGAAAAAACCTCATAATGCCGTGAGTAAAATACCAAACTTCTTAGCAAATTTACTTGGCGCAGTCGCAGTGCGAACATTGCGCATGCGCAATTAGCGGAAAATCGCTGTGATGAGAAGAAAATTACCGAGCGAACAACTCGGAATGAGGGCCGTTGTACACTGATGCATTCACAGAGTTGCAATCCATATGCAGGATATAGGCAGCAGCAGTTGCAGCGGTGCCATGTTTGTGATCGCAGCAATCGCAGCTGATGTCAGATACACTTCCCGAAAATGGCCATGACACCCTGCATTTTCTCAACTCACAAATGGTCACTGCCTGTCAATTGCAAGTTGCTGGGCCTGCGTTTGCTGTTTGATCGCAGAGCCTGCGCAGTTGCCCGATAATCTGCTGATTTATGATTTTGCACTGAAGCTGGATAAGGCCCTCTGTGCGCCCTTCCTCTTCCTTCACTGGTGATTTCTCTGTTGCACATGCGCAGATCGGAATTTGGTGGCAGTGGTATTTTTCCGGTGGTTTCTCCAACTCCAAATTCTGGAGAGGTAAGTATAATGTATGTGTGCAGGGTGTAAGGTGTGGCCCCCCAGCATATAGGGGTCATATGCACTGCCAAGAGACCCATGTGCACTGCATACCATGCATCCATTATAGACAGTAGCGGCTCTTGCCACAGGCAAGCAGGCTTTTTGCCCGGGGCACCGCTGCCCCGAGGCCACCGCCGCCACCGTGGCAAGAGCCGCTACTCCTGATCCCCGCTCTCCCCGGCTGCAGCAGGCGCCGTGGGCTGTGTGGGTGGCCGCTACAACCGGCTCCAGTGACAGACACTAGAGGTCATAATTGACCTCAAGTGTTTGTGCAGCGCTGCCATAGAGAGGAGACGGCTCTATTTTACCTGGGGGGGGGCTCCACAGGAAACTATCGCCTTGGGCGCCACAAGGTCTAGAACCGGCCCTGATTATAGATTAGTGATGAGCGGGTTCGGATCCTCGGGATCCGAACCCCCCCGAACTTCACCCTTTTTTGCACAGGTCCGAGCAGACTCGGATCCTCCCGCCTTGCTCGGTTAACCCGAGCGCGCCCGAACGTCATCCCGTGGTCGGATTCTCGCCGCCATTTTTCACTCGTGCATTGGAGATGATCGTGAGAGGACGTGGCTGGCGTCCTCTCAGTTTCTATGTTCAGTGGGCTGCAAATTGTGCTGCAAATATCTGTGCTCAGTGTGCTGCAAATATATGTGCTCAGTGTGCTGCAAGTACAAATATTTACGTTCTCTGCCTGAAAAACGCTCCATATCTGACTGTGCTCAGTGTGCTGCAAATATCTGTGCTCAGTGTGCTAATTGCTTTATTGTGTGGACTGGGGACCAGCAGTATTGTATAGTAGGAGGACAGTGCAGAGTTTTGCTGACCAGTGACCAGTGACCACCAGTATTATACGTTCTCTTCCTGAAAAACGCTCCATATCTGTGCTGCATTGTAGTATATAGTAGGAGGACAGTGCAGAATTTTGCTGACCACCAGTATAACTATATATAGCAGTACGGTACAGTAGTCCACTGCTCTACATACTTCTGTGTCGTCAAGTATACTATCCATCCATACCTGTGGTGCATTTCAGTTTTGCACAGTTTGCCGACCACCAGTATATAATATATAGCAGTACGGTACAGAAGGCCACTGCTCTACCTACCTCTGTGTCGTCAAGTATACTATCCATCCATACCTGTGGTGCATTTCAGTTTTGCACAGTTTGCTGACAACCAGTATATAATATATAGCAGTACGGTACAGTAGGCCACTGCTCTACCTATCTCTGTGTTGTCAAGTATACTATCCATCCATACCTGTGGTGCATTTCAGTTTTGCACGTTTGCTGACCACCAGTATATACTATATAGCAGTACGGTACAGAAGGCCACTGCTCTACCAACCTCTGTGTCGTTAAGTATACTATCCATCCATACCTGTGGTGCATTTCAGTTTTGCACAGTTTGCTGACCACCAGTATATACTATATAGCAGTACGGTACAGTAGGCCACTGCTCTACATACCTCTGTGTCGTCAAGTATTCTATCCATCCATACCTGTGGTGCATTTCAGTTTTGCACAGTTTGCTGATCACCAGTATAAACATATATATAGCAGTACGGTACAGTAGGCCACTGCTCTACCTACCTCTGTGTCATCAAGTATACTATTCATCCACACCTGTGGTGCATTTCAGTTGTGCGCATTATATATAGTAGTAGGCCATTGCTATTGATATATTACTGGCATATAATTCCACACATTAAAAAATGAAGAACAAAAATGTGGAGGGTAAAATAGGGAAAGATCAAGATCCACTTCCACCTCGTGCTGAAGCTGCTGCCACTAGTCATGGCCGAGACGATGAAATGCCATCAACGACGTCTGCCAAGGTCGATGCCCAATGTCATAGTAGAAAGCATGTAAAATCCAAAAAAATAAAGCTCAGTAAAATGACCCAAAAATCTAAATAAAAATCTTTGATGAGAAGTGTAAACTTGCCAATGTGCCATTTACGACACGGAGTGGCAAGGAACGGCTGAGGACCTGGCCTATGTTCAAGGCTAGTGGTTCAGCTTCACCTGAGGATGGAAGCACTCATCCTCCTGCTAGAAAACTTAAAAGAGTTAAGATGGCAAAAGCACAGCAAAGAACTGTGCGTTCTTCTAAATCACAAATCCCCAAGGAGAGTCCAATTGTGTTGGTTGCGATGCCTCACCTTCCCAACACTGGACGGGAAGAGGTTGCGCCTTCCACCATTTGCATGCCCCCTGCAAGTGCTGGAAGGAGCACCCGCAGTCCAGTTCCTGATAGTCAAATTGAAGATGTCACTGTTGAAGTACACCAGGATGAGGTTATGGGTGTTGCTGGCGCTGGGGAGGAAATTGACAAGGAGGATTCTGATGATGAGGTGGTTTGTTTTAGTCAGGCACCCGGAGAGACACCTGTTGTCCGTGGGACGAATATGGCCATTGACATGGCTGGACAAAATACAAAACAAATCGCCTCTACGGTGTGGAATTATTTCAACAGAAATGCGGACAACTGGTGTCAAGCCGTGTGTTGCCTTTGTCAAGCTGTAATAAGTAGGGGTAAGGACGTTAACACCTAGGAACATCCTCCTTTATACGTCACCTGGACCGCATTCATCAGACGTCAGTTCAAAAACTTTGGATGACAGCGGAAGCAGTCCACTGACCACTAAATCCCTTCCTCTTGTAACCAAGCTCCTGCAAACCACACCACCAACTCCCTCAGTGTCAATTTCCTCCTTACACAGGAAAGCCAATAGTCCTGCAGGCCATGTCACTGTCAAGTCTGACGAGTCCTCTCCTGCCTGGGATTCCTCCGATGCATCCTTGAGTGTAACGCCTACTGCTGCTGGCGCTGCTATTGTTGCTGCTGGGAGTCGATCGTCATCCCAGAGGGGAAGTCGGAAGACCACTTGTACTACTTCCAGTAAGCAACTGACTGTCCAACAGTCCTTTGCGAGGAAGATGAAATATCACAGCAGTCATCCTGCTGCAAAGCGGATAACTCAGGCCTTGGCAGCCTGGGTGGTGAGAAACGTGTTTCCGGTATCCACCGTTAATTCACAGGGAACTAGAGACTTGATTGAGGTACTGTGTCCCCGGTACCAAATACCATCTAGGTTCCATTTCTCTAGGCAGGCGATACCGAAAATGTACGCAGACGTCAGAAAAAGAGTCACCAGTGTCCTAAAAAATGCAGTTGTACCCAATGTCCACTTAACCACGGACATGTGGACAAGTGGAGCAGGGCAGACTCAGGACTTTATGACTGTGACAACCCACTGGGTAGATGTATTGCCTCCCGCAGCAAGAACAGCAGCGGCGGCACCAGTAGCAGCATCTCACAAACGCCAACTCGTTCCTAGGCAGACTACGCTTTGTATCACCGCTTTCCATAAGAGGCACACAGCTGACAACCTCTTACGGAAACTGAGGAACATCATCGCAGAATGGCTTACCCCAATTGGACTCTCCTGGGGATTTGTGACATCGGACAACGCCACCAATATTGTGCGTGCATTACATCTGGGCAAATTCCAGCACGTCCCATGTTTTGCACATACATTGAATTTGGTGGTGCAGAATTATTTAAAAAACGACAGGGGCGTGCAAGAGATGCTGTCGGTGGCCCGAAGAATTGCGGGCCACTTTCGGCATTCAGCCACCGCGTGCCGTAGACTGGAGCACCAGCAAACAGTCCTGAACCTGCCCTGCCATCATCTGAAGCAAGAGGTGGTAACGAGGTGGAATTCAACCCTCTATATGCTTCAGAGGATGGAGGAGCAGCAAAAGGCCATTCAAGCCTATACATCTGCCTACGATATAGGCAAAGGAGGGGGAATGCACCTGACTCAAGCGCAGTGGAGAATGATTTCAACGTTGTGCAAGGTTCTGCTGCCCTTTGAACTTGCCACACGTGAAGTCAGTTCAGACACTGCCAGCCTGAGTCAGGTCATTCCCCTCATCAGGCTTTTGCAGAAGAAGCTGGAGACATTGAAGGAGGAGGTAAAACAGAGCGATTCCGCTAGGCATGTGGGACTTGTGGATGGAGCCCTTAATTTGCTTAACCAGGATTCACGGGTGGTCAATCTGTTGAAATCAGAGCACTACATTTTGGCCACCGTGCTCGATCCTAGATTTAAAACCTACGTTGTATCTCTCTTTCCGGCAGACACAAGTCTGCAGAGGTCCAAAGACCTGCTGGTGAGAAAATTGTCAAGTCAAGCGGAACGTGACCCGTCAACAGCTCCTCCTTCACATTCTCCCGCAACTGGGGCTGCGAGGAAAAGGCTACGAATTCCGAGCCCACCCGCTGGCGGTGATGCAGGGCAGTCTGGAGCGAGTGCTGACATCTGGTCCGGACTGAAGGACCTGCCAACGATTACTGACATGTCGTCTACTGTCACTGCATATGATTCTGTCACCATTGAAAGAATGGTGGAGGATTATATGAGTGACCGCATCCAAGTAGGCACGTCAGACAGTCCGTACGTATACTGGCAGGAAAAAGAGGCAATTTGGAGGCCCTTGCACAAACTGGCTTTATTTTACCTAAGCTGCCCACCCTCCAGTGTGTACTCCGAAAGAGTGTTTAGTGCAGCCGCTCATTTTGTCAGCAATCGGCGTACGAGGTAACTTCCAGAAAATGTGGAGAAGATGATGTTCATCAAAATGAATTATAATCAATTCCTCCGTGGAGACATTCACCAGCAATTGCCTCCAGAAAGTACACAGGACCGGAAAGAGAGATACAACGTAGGTTTTAAATCTAGTATCGAGCACGGTGGCCAAAATGTAGTGCTCTGATTTCAACAGATTGACCACCCGTGAATCCTGGTTAAGTGAATTAAGGGCTCCATCCACAAGTCCCACATGCCTAGCAGAATCGCTCTGTTTTAGCTCCTCCTTCAATGTCTCCAGCTTCTTCTGCAAAAGCCTGATGAGGGGAATGACCTGACTCAGGCTGGCAGTGTCTGAACTGACTTCACGTGTGGCAAGTTCAAAGGGTTGCAGAACCTTGCACAACGTTGAAATCATTCTCCACTGCGCTTGAGTCAGGTGCATTCCCCCTCCTTTGCCTATATCGTAGGCAGATGTATAGGCTTGAATGGCCTTTTGCTGCTCCTCCATCCTCTGAAGCATATAGAGGGTTGAATTCCACCTCGTTACCACCTCTTGCTTCAGATGATGGCAGGGCAGGTTCAGGAGTGTTTGCTGGTGCTCCAGTCTTCGGCATGCGGTGGCTGAATGCCGAAAGTGGCCCGCAATTCTTCGGGCCACCGACAGCATCTCTTACACGCCTTTGACGTTTTTTAAATAATTCTGCACCACCAAATTCAATGTATGTGCAAAACATGGGACGTGATGGAATTTGCCCAGATGTAATGCACGCACAATACTGGTGGCGTTGTCCGATGTCACAAATCCCCAGGAGAGTCCAATTGGTGTAAGCCATTCTGCGATGATGTTCCTCAGTTTCCATAAGAGGTTGTCAGCTGTGTGCCTCTTATGGAAAGCGGTGATACAAAGCGTAGCCTGCCTAGGAACGAGTTGGCGTTTGTGAGATGCTGCTACTGGTGCCGCCGCTGCTGTTCTTGCTGCGGGAGGCAATATATCTACCCAGTGGGCTGTCACAGTCATATAGTTCTGAGTCTGCCCTGCTCCACTTGTCCACATGTCCGTGGTTAAGTGGACATTGGGTACAACTGCATTTTTTAGGACACTGGTGAGTCTTTTTCTGAGGTCTGTGTACATTTTCGGTATCGCCTGCCTAGAGAAATGGAACCTAGATGGTATTTGGTACCGGGGACACAGTACCTCAATCAAGTCTCTAGTTCCCTGTGAATTACCGGTGGATACCGGAAACACGTTTCTCACCACCCAGGCTGCCAAGGCCTGAGTTATCCGCTTTGCAGCAGGATGACTGCTGTGATATTTCATCTTCCTCGCAAAGGACTGTTGGACAGTCAATTGTTTACTGGAAGTAGTACAAGTGGTCTTCCGACTTCCCCTCTGGGATGACGATCGACTCCCAGCAGCAACAACAGCAGCGCCAGCAGCAGTAGGCGTTACACTCAAGGATGCATCGGAGGAATCCCAGGCAGGAGAGGACTCGTCAGACTTGACAGTGACATGGCCTGCAGGACTATTGGCTTTCCTTGGTAAGGAGGAAATTGACACTGAGGGAGTTGGTGGTGGGGTTTGCAGGAGCTTGGTTACAAGAGGAAGGGATTTAGTGGTCAGTGGACTGCTTCTGCTGTCATCCAAAGTTTTTGAACTTGTCACTGACTTTTGATGAATGCGGTCCAGGTGACGTATAAGGGAGAATGTTCCTAGGTGGTTAACGTCCTTACCCCTACTTATTACAGCATGACAAAGGCAACACACGGCTTGACACCAGTTGTCCGCATTTCTGTTGAAATAATTCCACACCGAAGAAGTGATTTTTTTTGTATTTTGACCAGGCATGTCAATGGCCATATTCGTCCCACGGACAACAGGTGTCTCCCCGGGTGCTTGACTTAAACAAACCACCTCACCATCAGAATCCTCCTTGTTAATTTCCTCCCCAGCGCCAGCAACACCAATAACCTCATCCTGGTGTACTTCAACAGTGACATCTTCAATTTGACTATCAGGAACTGGACTGCGGGAGCTCCTTCCAGCACTTGCAGGGGGCGTGCAAATGGTGGAAGGCGCAACCTCTTCCCGTCCAGTGTTGGGAAGGTCAGGCATCGCAACCGACACAATTGGACTCTCCTTGGGGATTTGTGATTTAGAAGAACGCACAGTTCTTTGCTGTGCTTTTGCCATCTTAACTCTTTTAAGTTTTCTAGCAGGAGGATGAGTGCATCCATCCTCAGGTGAAGCTGAACCACTAGCCATGAACATAGGCCAGGGCCTCAGCCATTCCTTGCCACTCCGTGTCGTAAATGGCATATTGGCAAGTTTACGCTTCTCCTCAGACGCTTTTAATTTTGATGTTTGGGTCATTTTACTGAACTTTTGTTTTTTGGATTTTACATGCTCTCTACTATGACATTGGGCATCGGCCTTGGCAGATGACGTTGATGGCATTTCATCATCTCGGCCATGACTAGTGGCAGCAGCTTCAGCATGAGGTGGAAGTGGATCTTGATCTTTCCCTATTTTAACCTCCACATTTTTGTTCTCCATTTTTTAATGTGTGGAATTATATGCCAGTAACTATCAATAGCAATGGCCTACTACTATATATACTGTGCACAACTGAAATGCACCACAGGTATGGATGGATAGTATACTTGACAACACAGAGGTAGGTAGAGCAGTGGACTTCCGTACCGTACTGCTATATATACTGGTGGTCACTGTCAGCAATCTGCAAAACTAAAATGCACCACAGGTATAGAATGTAGATGGATAGTATACTTAATGATGACACAGAGGTAGGTACAGCAGTGGCCTTCCGTACCGTACTGCTGTATATAGCATACTGGTGGTCACTGTGTCAGCAAACTGCAAAACTAAAATGCACCACAGGTATAGAATGTAGATGGATAGTATACTTAATGACGACACAGAGGTAGGTACAGCAGTAGCCTTCTGTACCGTACTGCTATATATAGTATACTGGTGGTAACTGTGTCAGCAAACTGCAAAACTAAAATGCACCACAGGCATAGAATGTAGATGGATAGTATACTTAATGACGACACAGAGGTAGGTACAGCAGTGGCCTTCCGTACCGTACTGCTATATATAGTATACTGGTGGTCACTGTGTCAGCAAACTGCAAAACTAAAATGCACCACAGGTATAGAATGTAGATGGATAGTATACTTAATGACGACACAGAGGGAGGTACAGCAGTGGCCTTCCGTACCGTACTGCTATATATAGTATACTGGTGGTCACTGTGTCAGCAAACTGCAAAACTAAAATGCACCACAGGTATAGAATGTAGATGGATAGTATACTTAATGACGACACAGATGTAGGTACAGCAGTGGCCTTCCGTACCGTACTGCTATATATAATGGTGGTCACTGTGTCAGCAAACTGTACTGAAATGCACCACAGGTATAGAATCTAGATGGATAGTATACTTAATGACGACACAGAGGTAGGTACAGCAGTGGCCTACTGTACCGTAATGCTATATATTATATACTGGTGGTCACTGGTCAGCAAAACTCTGCACTGTACTCCTCCTATATAATATTATACTGGTGGTCCCCAGTCCCCACAATAAAGCAGCACACTGAGCACAGATATGGAGTGTTTTTCAGGCAGACAACGTATACTGGTGGTCACTGTCAGCAAAACTCTGCACTGTACTCCTGCTATATAATACAGCTGCTCCCCAGTCCCCACAATTAAGCAGTGTGAGCACAGATATATGCAGCACACTGAGCACAGATATGGAGCGTTTTTTTCAGGCAGAGAACGGATAACTGGTGGTCACTGATCAGCAAAACTCTGCACTGTACTCCTCCTATATTATACAGCTGCTCCCCAGCCCTCCCCTCAATTAAGCAATAGTGCACAATCAAGTTCAACAATAACAGAGAGGACGCCAGCCACGTCCTCTCCCTAACATTTCCAATGCACGAGTGAAAATGGCGGCGACGCGCGGCTGCTTATATAGAATCCGAATCTCGCGAGAATCCGACAGCGGGATGATGACGTTCGGGCGCGCTCGGGTTAACCGAGCCATACGGAGAATCCGAGTATGGCTCGGACCCGTGTAAAAAGGGTGAAGTTCGGGGGGGTTCGGTTTCCGAGAAACCGAACCCGCTCATCACTAGTCTATACTGGTGGTCAGCAAACTGTGCAAAACTGAAATGCACCACAGGTATGGATGGATAGTATACTTGACGACACAGAGGTAGGTAGAGCAGTGGACTACATAGTAGTATATATATATATATATATATATATATATATAGTTATACTGGTTATAACTATATATATATATATGGTTTTATATATATATATATATATATATATATATATATAGTTATATATAGTTATACTGGTGGTCAGCAAACTGTGCAAAACTGAAATGCACCACAGGTATGGATGGATAGTATACTTGACGACACAGAGGTAGGTAGAGCAGTGGACTACTGTACCGTACTGCTATATATAGTTATACTGGTGGTCAGCAAAATTCTGCACTGTCCTCCTACTATATACTACAATGCAGCACAGATATGGAGCGTTTTTCAGGAAGAGAACGTATAATACTGGTGGTCACTGGTCAGCAAAACTCTGCACTGTCCTCCTACTATATAATACTTCTGGTCCCCAGTCCCCACAATAAAGCAATTAGCACACTGAGCACAGATATTTGCAGCACACTGAGCACAGTCAGATATGGAGCGTTTTTCAGGCAGAGAACGTAGATATTTGCACTTGCAGCACACTGAGCACAGATCTTTGCAGCACACGTCCTCTCACGATCATCTTCATTGCACAAGTGAAAAATGGCGGCGACGCGCGGCTCCTTATTTAGAACACGAATCTTGCGAGAATCCGACCGCGGGATGATGACGTTCGGGCGCACTCGGGTTAACCGAGCAAGGCGGGAGGATCCGAGTCTGCCTCGGACCCGTGTAAAATGGGTGAAGTTCGGGGGGGTTCGGATCCCGAGGATCCGAACCCGCTCATCACTAATAGAAAAACATGTAAAATTTATATTTATAAATGGTTATTTTAATGTATTTACACCTCAGAGGATTATAAAAGAAAACTTTTATACTGTATATTTATTAAAAATGTAATAATTTATTTATTTACATTAGACTGATGTGTACCATTGAAATGTATGTGTACATTTAATAATAGTAATAATAATAATAATAATAATAATAATAATAATAATAATAATTTTATTTATATAGCGATCTTTCTCCAAACAGGACTCAAGGCGCTCTACCTGCATCAAAACAATGCACATAATACAGAAGATTAATGCAGCAATACACACAGACCTAAAAATGAAATCCTAGAATGCATAGAGTAATCATAATGCAGGATTGGTGTAGGCATTTTGGGTAATAACTTCCATAGGCAGTGAATTCCACCCTCACAGGGTACCAGGTGCGGCAGCCATCTTGGGCACACTGCGTAGGATTACCCTGGGTGGAATAGTCCAACCCTAGAAGAGATGACACAAAATGGGGGTGATTGCAGCGTCCTAACGTTCAGAGTAGGGTACCAACAAAACTATCAGGTCCATGTATTTTCATTCCATCCACAAGCCAGATGAGGCAGCCATGTTGGGCGCACTTTGGAGGTTACACTGGGAAGTAGGCCAAACATGGACCCAATGCATACATGGGAGAACGGGCACTTGTGTGGTCGTATGATATAACCTGTATGAACAATCCACGTGAGGCACATCCTGCCCGCAGAGGAACCATCAGAGTCCCCCATTTGGGGTGCACTGTGTTAGATGCTGCTGGCAGGGTGTGCAATCAGTGGAGGTACACCTCACAGGAATACCACACGGTGGGGTAAAAGTGCAGTAAATGTTTTTTTTTTTTGTTTTTTTAAAAGCACATGGTGAGATCACCTATGCAGGGAAACAACGAGAGTAGGGAAATTATCCTGGTCTAATAGGAGCAGTATGGGGGGGAAGGTGGGTATGAGAATGTGGGGAGCACACCAAAATCCAATGAAAATGACCCTGCTGTGCCTGGCCTTGGTGCTATACCCCCTCACCAGTGCTCCCTGCTCACCTTGAGGGGTAGGCCTGTAAGGCAGTACTGATGTTCCCTGCCAGAGGGTTAGTAGGCCTGATCCTGGTGATTTCATAGCAGAGGTTTGGTGAGTAAACAAAATGTTCCTGAAATCTTTCTTGATGTTGTTCAATATTTGTTCAACTGTTTTTTTTACTGTTAAATTTCAAAACGCTTAGAGATAGGAACGCTTTGAATATTGGAACGCACAGCTGAACGCATTTCTGTGCATGTTGGAGCTACAGATACTGTTTACTATGGTAAATTAACACAACTGCATCTGAGGCAAATGTCCCACTAATCAAGGGTGTTAAATTGCACAGTGTTTGACTATGCAAACACCAGCCCAGTCTGCCTTCATTAAATATGCAGCACTGACCAAAGTTTAAAACACAGGTATTTTAAATTATAAACAAATCCTGAAATCACAAATCTATCTAACAAATTGTTTGCATAGTGTTCATTTAGTATAGAAAAGATTTGCAGAGCTTCAGATTGCAGTAAACAGATTACAGGGTAAAATATGAACATACATGTAGTATAGAAATGATTTGCAGAGCTTCAGATTGCAGTAAACAGATTACAGGGTAAGATATGAACATACATGTAGTATAGAAATGATTTGCAGAGCTTCAGATTGCAGTAAACAGATTACAGGGTAAAATATGAACATACATGTAGTAAAGAAATGATTTGCAGTAGAGATGAGCGGGTTCGGTTCCTCGGAATCCGAACCCGCCCGAACTTCATGTTTTTTTTCACGGGTCCGAGCGACTCGGATCTTCCCGCCTTGCTCGGTTAACCCGAGCGCGCCCGAACGTCATCATGACGCTGTCGGATTCTCGCGAGACTCGGATTCTATATAAGGAGCCGCGCGTCGCCGCCATTTTCACACGTGCATTGAGATTGATAAGGAGAGGACGTGGCTGGCGTCCTCTCCATTTAGATTAGAAGAGAGAGAGTGAGATTGATTTGAGACAGAGACACTTGATTTACTGGAGCTTAGGAGTACTGTAGAGAGTGCAGAGTTTAGTAGTGACTGACCACAGTGACCACCAGACAGTGCAGTTTTATTTAATATAATCCGTTCTCTGCCTGAAAAAAACGATACACAGTGACTCAGTCACATACCATATCTGTGTGCACTGCTCAGCCCAGTGTGCTGCATCATCTATGTATATATCTGACTGTGCTCACACAGCTTATAATTGTGGGGGAGACTGGGGAGCAGTGCCAGTTATAGGTTATAGCAGGAGCCAGGAGTACATATTATTAAAATTAAACAGTGCACACTTTTGCTGCAGGAGTGCCACTGCCAGTGTGACTGACCAGTGACCTGACCACACTGACCACCAGTATAGTTAGTAGTATACTATATTGTGATTGCCTGTAAAAGTTAAACACTCGTCGTGTGACTTGTGTGGTGTTTTTTTTTTTATTCTATAAAAAACTCATTCTGCTGACAGACAGTGTCCAGCAGGTCCGTCATTATATAATATATACCTGTCCGGCTGCAGTAGTGATATATATATATTTTTTATATCATTATTTATCATCCAGTCGCAGCAGACACAGTACGGTAGTTCACGGCTGTAGCTACCTCTGTGTCGGCACTCGGCAGTCCATCCATAATTGTATACCACCTACCCGTGGTTTTTTTTTCTTTCTTCTTTATACATACATACTACATCTCTTTATCAACCAGTCTATATTAGCAGCAGACACAGTACAGTAGTCCACGGCTGTAGCTACCTCTGTGACGGCACTCGGCAGTCCATCCATAATTGTATACCACCTACCCGTGGTTTTTTTTTCTTTCTTCTTTATACATACATACTACATCTCTTTATCAACCAGTCTATATTAGCAGCAGACACAGTACAGTACGGTAGTCCACGGCTGTAGCTACCTCTGTGTCGGCACTCGGCAGTCCGTCCATAATTGTATACCACCTACCCGTGGTTTTTTTTTCTTTCTTCTTTATACATACATACTACATCTCTTTATCAACCAGTCTATATTAGCAGCAGACACAGTACAGTAGTCCACGGCTGTAGCTACCTCTGTGTCGGCACTCGGCAGTCCATCCATAATTGTATACCACCTACCCGTGGTTTTTTTTTTCTTTCTTCTTTATACATACATACTACATCTCTTTATCAACCAGTCTATATTAGCAGCAGACACAGTACAGTACGGTAGTCCACGGCTGTAGCTACCTCTGTGTCGGCACTCGGCAGTCCGTCCATAATTGTATACCACCTACCCGTGGTTTTTTTTTCTTTCTTCTTTATACATACATACTACATCTCATTATCAACCAGTCTATATTAGCAGCAGACACAGTACAGTAGTCCACGGCTGTAGCTACCTCTATGTCGGCACTCGGCAGTCCATCCATAATTGTATACCACCTACCCGTGTTTTTTTTTTCTTTTTTCTTTATACATACATACTACATCTCTTTATCAACCAGTCTATATTAGCAGCAGGCACAGTACAGTACGGTAGTCCATGGCTGTAGCTACCTCTGTGTCGGCACTCGGCAGTCCGTCCATAATTGTATACCACCTACCCGTGGTTTTTTTTCCTTTCTTCTTTATACATACTACATCTCATTATCATCCAGTCTATATTAGCAGCAGACACAGTACAGTACGGTAGTCCACGGCTGTAGCTACCTCTGTGTCGGCACTCGGCAGTCCGTCCATAATTGTATACCACCTACCCGTGGTTTTTTTTTTCTTTCTTCTTTATACATACTACATCTCATTATCAACCAGTCTATATTAGCAGCAGACACAGTACGGTAGTCCACGGCTGTAGCTACCTCTGTGTCGGCACTCGGCAGTCCGTCCATAATTGTATACCACCTACCCGTGTTTTTTTTTTCTTTCTTCTTTATACATACTACATCTCATTATCAACCAGTCTATATTAGCAGCAGACACAGTACGGTAGTCCACGGCTGTAGCTACCTCTGTGTCGGCACTCGGCAGTCCATCCATAATTGTATACCACCTACCCGTGGTTTTTTTTTCTTTCTTCTTTATACATACATACTACATCTCATTATCATCCAGTCTATATTAGCAGCAGACACAGTACAGTACAATAGTCCACGGCTGTAGCTACCTCTGTGTCGGCACTCGGCAGTCCATCCATAATTGTATACTAGTATCCATCCATCTCCATTGTTTACCTGAGGTGCCTTTTAGTTGTGCCTATTAAAATATGGAGAACAAAAATGTTGAGGTTCCAAAATTAGGGAAAGATCAAGATCCACTTCCACCTCGTGCTGAAGCTGCTGCCACTAGTCATGGCCGAGACGATGAAATGCCAGCAACGTCGTCTGCCAAGGCCGATGCCCAATGTCATAGTACAGAGCATGTCAAATCCAAAACACCAAATATCAGTAAAAAAAGGACTCCAAAACCTAAAATAAAATTGTCGGAGGAGAAGCGTAAACTTGCCAATATGCCATTTACCACACGGAGTGGCAAGGAACGGCTGAGGCCCTGGCCTATGTTCATGGCTAGTGGTTCAGCTTCACATGAGGATGGAAGCACTCAGCCTCTCGCTAGAAAACTGAAAAGACTCAAGCTGGCAAAAGCACTGCAAAGAACTGTGCGTTCTTCGAAATCCCAAATCCACAAGGAGAGTCCAATTGTGTCGGTTGCGATGCCTGACCTTCCCAACACTGGACGTGAAGAGCATGCGCCTTCCACCATTTGCACGCCCCCTGCAAGTGCTGGAAGGAGCACCCACAGTCCAGTTCCTGATAGTCAGATTGAAGATGTCAGTGTTGAAGTACACCAGGATGAGGAGGATATGGGTGTTGCTGGCCCTGGGGAGGAAATTGACCAGGAGGATTCTGATGGTGAGGTGGTTTGTTTAAGTCAGGCACCCGGGGAGACACCTGTTGTCCGTGGGAGGAATATGGCCATTGACATGCCTGGTGAAAATACCAAAAAAATCAGCTCTTCGGTGTGGAAGTATTTCACCAGAAATGCGGACAACATTTGTCAAGCCGTGTGTTCCCTTTGTCAAGCTGTAATAAGTAGGGGTAAGGACGTTAACCACCTCGGAACATCCTCCCTTATACGTCACCTGCAGCGCATTCATCATAAGTCAGTGACAAGTTCAAAAACTTTGGGCGACAGCGGAAGCAGTCCACTGACCAGTAAATCCCTTCCTCTTGTAACCAAGCTCACGCAAACCACCCCACCAACTCCCTAAGTGTCAATTTCCTCCTTCCCCAGGAATGCCAATAGTCCTGCAGGCCATGTCACTGGCAATTCTGACGAGTCCTCTCCTGCCTGGGATTCCTCCGATGCATCCTTGCGTGTAACGCCTACTGCTGCTGGCGCTGCTGTTGTTGCTGCTGGGAGTCGATGGTCATCCCAGAGGGGAAGTCGTAAGCCCACTTGTACTACTTCCAGTAAGCAATTGACTGTCCAACAGTCCTTTGCGAGGAAGATGAAATATCACAGCAGTCATCCTGCTGCAAAGCGGATAACTGAGGCCTTGACAACTATGTTGGTGTTAGACGTGCGTCCGGTATCCGCCGTTAGTTCACAGGGAACTAGACAATTTATTGAGGCAGTGTGCCCCCGTTACCAAATACCATCTAGGTTCCACTTCTGTAGGCAGGCGATACCGAGAATGTACACGGACGTCAGAAAAAGACTCACCAGTGTCCTAAAAAATGCAGTTGTACCCAATGTCCACTTAACCACGGACATGTGGACAAGTGGAGCAGGGCAGGGTCAGGACTATATGACTGTGACAGCCCACTGGGTAGATGTATGGACTCCCGCCGCAAGAACAGCAGCGGCGGCACCAGTAGCAGCATCTCGCAAACGCCAACTCTTTCCTAGGCAGGCTACGCTTTGTATCACCGCTTTCCAGAATACGCACACAGCTAAAAACCTCTTACGGCAACTGAGGAAGATCATCGCAGAATGGCTTACCCCAATTGGACTCTCCTGTGGATTTGTGGCATCGGACAACGCCAGCAATATTGTGTGTGCATTAAATATGGGCAAATTCCAGCACGTCCCATGTTTTGCACATACCTTGAATTTGGTGGTGCAGAATTTTTTTAAAAACGACAGGGGCGTGCAAGAGATGCTGTCGGTGGCCAGAAGAATTGCGGGACACTTTCGGCGTACAGGCACCACGTACAGAAGACTGGAGCACCACCAAAAACTACTCAACCTGCCCTGCCATCATCTGAAGCAAGAAGTGGTAACGAGGTGGAATTCAACCCTCTATATGCTTCAGAGGTTGGAGGAGCAGCAAAAGGCCATTCAAGCCTATACAATTGAGCACGATATAGGAGGTGGAATGCACCTGTCTCAAGTGCAGTGGAGAATGATTTCAACGTTGTGCAAGGTTCTGATGCCCTTTGAACTTGCCACACGTGAAGTCAGTTCAGACACTGCCAGCCTGAGTCAGGTCATTCCCCTCATCAGGCTTTTGCAGAAGAAGCTGGAGACATTGAAGGAGGAGCTAACACGGAGCGATTCCGCTAGGCATGTGGGACTTGTGGATGGAGCCCTTAATTCGCTTAACAAGGATTCACGGGTGGTCAATCTGTTGAAATCAGAGCACTACATTTTGGCCACCGTGCTCGATCCTAGATTTAAAACCTACCTTGGATCTCTCTTTCCGGCAGACACAAGTCTGCTTGGGTTGAAAGACCTGCTGGTGAGAAAATTGTCAAGTCAAGCGGAACGCGACCTGTCAACATCTCCTCCTTCACATTCTCCCGCAACTGGGGGTGCGAGGAAAAGGCTCAGAATTCCGAGCCCACCCGCTGGCGGTGATGCAGGGCAGTCTGGAGCGACTGCTGATGCTGACATCTGGTCCGGACTGAAGGACCTGACAACGATTACGGACATGTCGTCTACTGTCACTGCATATGATTCTCTCAACATTGAAAGAATGGTGGAGGATTATATGAGTGACCGCATCCAAGTAGGCACGTCACACAGTCCGTACTTATACTGGCAGGAAAAAGAGGCAATTTGGAGGCCCTTGCACAAACTGGCTTTATTCTACCTAAGTTGCCCTCCCACAAGTGTGTACTCCGAAAGAGTGTTTAGTGCCGCCGCTCACCTTGTCAGCAATCGGCGTACGAGGTTACATCCAGAAAATGTGGAGAAGATGATGTTCATTAAAATGAATTATAATCAATTCCTCCGCGGAGACATTGACCAGCAGCAATTGCCTCCACAAAGTACACAGGGAGCTGAGATGGTGGATTCCAGTGGGGACGAATTGATAATCTGTGAGGAGGGGGATGTACATGGTGATATATCGGAGGATGATGATGAGGTGGACATCTTGCCTCTGTAGAGCCAGTTTGTGCAAGGAGAGATTAATTGCTTCTTTTTTGGGGGGGGTCCAAACCAACCCGTCATATCAGTCACAGTCGTGTGGCAGACCCTGTCACTGAAATGATGGGTTGGTTAAAGTGTGCATGTCCTGTTTATACAACATAAGGGTGGGTGGGAGGGCCCAAGGACAATTCCATCTTGCACCTCTTTTTTCTTTTATTTTTCTTTGCGCCATGTGCTGTTTGGGGAGGGTTTTTTGGAAGGGCCATCCTGCGTGACACTGCAGTGCCACTCCTAGATGGGCCCGGTGTTTGTGTCGGCCACTAGGGTCGCTTATCTTACTCACACAGTCAGCTACCTCATTGCGCCTCTTTTTTTCTTTGCGTCATGTGCTGTTTGGGGAGGGTTTTTTGGAAGGGCCACCCTGCGTGACACTGCAGTGCCACTCCTAGATGGGCCCGGTGTTTGTGTCGGCCACTAGGGTCGCTTATCTTACTCACACAGTCAGCTACCTCATTGCGCCTCTTTTTTTCTTTGCGTCATGTGCTGTTTGGGGAGGGTTTTTTGGAAGGGCCATCCTGCGTGACACTGCAGTGCCACTCCTAGATGGGCCCGGTGTTTGTGTCGGCCACTAGGGTCGCTTATCTTACTCACACAGTCAGCTACCTCATTGCGCCTCTTTTTTTCTTTGCGTCATGTGCTGTTTGGGGAGGGTTTTTTGGAAGGGCCATCCTGCGTGACACTGCAGTGCCACTCCTAGATGGGCCCGGTGTTTGTGTCGGCCACTAGGGTCGCTTATCTTACTCACACAGTCAGCTACCTCATTGCGCCTCTTTTTTTCTTTGCGTCATGTGCTGTTTGGGGAGGGTTTTTTGGAAGGGCCATCCTGCGTGACACTGCAGTGCCACTCCTAGATGGGCCCGGTGTTTGTGTCGGCCACTAGGGTAGCTTATCTTACTCACACAGTCAGCTACCTCATTGCGCCTCTTTTTTTCTTTGCGTCATGTGCTGTTTGGGGAGGGTTTTTTGGAAGGGACATCCTGCGTGACACTGCAGTGCCACTCCTAGATGGGCTCGGTGTTTGTGTCGGCCACTAGGGTCGCTTATCTTACTCACACAGTCAGCTACCTCATTGCGCCTCTTTTTTTCTTTGCGTCATGTGCTGTTTGGGGAGGGTTTTTTGGAAGGGACATCCTGCGTGACACTGCAGTGCCACTCCTAGATGGGCCCGGTGTTTGTGTCGGCCACTAGGGTCGCTTATCTTACTCACACAGCGACCTCGGTGCAAATTTTAGGACTAAAAATAATATTGTGAGGTGTGAGGTATTCAGAATAGACTGAAAATGAGTGTAAATTATGGTTTTTGAGGTTAATAATACTTTGGGATCAAAATGACCCCCAAATTCTATGATTTAAGCTGTTTTTTAGGGTTTTTTGAAAAAAACACCCGAATCCAAAACACACCCGAATCCGACAAAAAAAATTCGGTGAGGTTTTGCCAAAACGCGGTCGAACCCAAAACACGGCCGCGGAACCGAACCCAAAACCAAAACACAAAACCCGAAAAATTTCCGGCGCTCATCTCTAATTTGCAGAGCTTCAGATTGCAGTAAACCGATTACAGGGTAAAATATGAACATACATGTAGTATAGAAATGATTTGCAGAGCTTCAGATTGCAGTAAACAGATTACAGGGTAAGATATGAACATACATGCATACCTCCCAACATGACCCTCTCCAGGAGGGACAGAATGCACTGCTCCTGGACTTCCCTCTTAATTTATGATTGCCGGCACCTGTTTTGAACAGGTTAATGGATATGAAAGGTGTTTCACCACAGGTGACGGCAATTATAACTTAAGAGGGAAGTCCAGGAGCAGAGCATTCTGTCCCTCCTGGAGAGGGTCATGTTGGGAGGTATGTACATGTAGTATAGAAATGATTTGCAGAGCTTCAGATTGCAGTAAGAAGATTACAGGGTAAGATATTAACATACCTCATAGGAGATTTCCACATGCACTGAGTTTTGGTGTTTGTACCAGGAGGTGCCTGTCCGGATTTCTAAGAAGCGCTGCGGGGACACGGACTCCTTCCCCCACTTTCCGTGACTGTTCACAGTCTGCTCTGTGTGTACATAACGACGCCATCACGCTAGTGCAAGTGCAGAGGAGGATTCAGGAAGTGCAGAGGAGCTGGCTGGTTATTAGGGATGTGCACTTGAAATTTTTCGGGTTTTGTGTTTTGGTTTTGGGTTCGGTTCCATGGCCGTGTTTTGGGTTCGAACGCGTTTTGGCAAAACCTCACCGAATTTTTTTTGTCGGATTCGGGTGTGTTTTGGATTCGGGTATTTTTTCAAAAAACCCTAAAAAACAGCTTAAATCATAGAATTTGGGGGTCATTTTGATCCCATAGTATTATTAACCTCAATAACCATAATTTCCACTCATTTTCAGTCTATTCTGAATACCTCACACCTCACAATATTATTTTTAGTCCTAAAATTTGCACCGAGGTCGCTGTATGGCTAAGCTAAGCGACCCAAGTGGCCGACACAAACACCTGGCCCATCTAGGAGTGGCACTGCAGTGTCAGGCAGGATGGCCCTTCCAAAAAATACTCCCCAAACAGCACATGACGTAAAGAAAAAAAGAGGCGCAATGAGTTAGCTGTGTGAGTAAGCTAAGCGACCCTAGTGGCCGACACAAACACCTGGCCCATCTAGGAGTGGCACTGCAGTGTCAGGCAGGATGTCCCTTCCAAAAAATACTCCCCAAACAGCACATTACGCAAAGAAAAAAAGAGGCGCAATGAGGTAGCTGTGTGAGTAAGCTAAGCGACCCTAGTGGCCAACACAAACACCTGGCCAATCTAGGAGTGGCACTGCAGTGTCAGGCAGGATGTCCCTTCCAAAAAATACTCCCCAAACAGCACATGACGCAAAGAAAAAAAGAGGCGCAATGAGGTAGCTGTGTGAGTAAGCTAAGCGACCTTAGTGGCCGACACAAACACCTGGCCCATCTAGGAGTGGCACTGCAGTGTCAGGCAGGATGGCCCTTCCAAAAAATACTCCCCAAACAGCACATGACGCAAAGAAAAAAAGAGGCGCAATGAGGTAGCTGTGTGAGTAAGCTAAGCGACCCTAGTGGCCGACACAAACACCTGGCCCATCTAGGAGTGGCACTGCAGTGTCAGGCAGGATGGCCCTTCCAAAAAATACTCCCCAAACAGCACATGACGCAAAGAAGAAAAAAAGAAAAAAGAGGTGCAAGATAGAATTGTCCTTGGGCCCTCACACCCACCCTTATGTTGTATAAACAGGACATGCACACTTTAACCAACCCATCATTTCAGCGACAGGGTCTGCCACATGACTGTGACTGAAATGACTGGTTGGTTTGGTCCCCCACCAAAAAAGAAGCAATCTCTCCTTGCACAAACTGGCTCTACAGAGGCAAGATGTCCACCTCATCATCATCGTCCGATTCATCACCCCTTTCACTGTGTACATCCCCCTCCTCACAGATTATTAATTCGTCCCCACTGGAATCCACCATCTCAGATCCCCATGTACTTTATGGAGGCAATTGCTGCTGGTGAATGTCTCCATGGAGTAATTGATTATAATTCATTTTAATGAACATCATCTTCTCCACATTTTCTGGAAGTAACCTCGTACGCCGATTGTGAGGTGAGCGGCGGCACTAAACACTCTTTCGGAGTACACACTGGAGGGAGGGCAACTTAGGTAGAATAAAGCCAGTTTGTGCAAGGGCCTCCAAATTGCCTCTTTTCCCTGCCAGTATACGTACGGACTGTCTGACGTGCCTACTTGGATGCGGTCACTCATATAATCCTCCACCATTCTTTCAATGGTGAGAGAATCATATGCAGTGACAGTAGACGACATGTCAGTAATCGTTGGCAGGTCCTTCAGTCCGGACCAGATGTCAGCATCAGCAGTCGCTCCAGACTGCCCTGCATCACCGCCAGCGGGTGGGCTCGGAATTCGTAGCCTTTTCCTCGCACCCCCAGTTGCGGGAGAATGTGAAGGAGGAGATGTTGACAGGTCGCGTTCCGCTTGACTTGACAATTTTCTCACCAGCAGTTCTTTGAACCCAAGCAGACTTGTGTCTGCCGGAAAGAGAGATCCAACGTAGGTTTTAAATCTAGGATCGAGCACGGTGGCCAAAATGTAGTGCTCTGATTTCAACAGATTGACCACACGTGAATCCTGGTTAAGCGAATGAAGGGCTCCATCCACAAGTCCCACAAGCCTAGCGGAATCGCTCTGTTTTAGCTCCTCCTTCAATGCCTCCAGCTTCTTCTGCAAAAGCCTGATGAGGGGAATGACCTGACTCAGGCTGGCAGTGTCTGAACTGACTTCACGTGTGGCAAGTTCAAAGGGCAGCAGAACCTTGCACAACGTTGAAATCATTCTCCACTGCGCTTGAGTCAGGTGCATTCCCCCTCCTTTGCCTATATCGTGGGCAGATCTATAGGCTTGAATGGCCTTTTGCTGCTCCTCCATCCTCTGAAGCATATAGAGGGTTGAATTCCACCTCGTTACCACCTCTTGCTTCAAATGATGGCAGGGCAGGTTCAGGTTTTTTTGGTGGTGCTCCAGTCTTCTGTACACGGTGCCTGCACGCCGAAAGTGGCCCGCAATTCTTCTGGCCACCGACAGCATCTCTTGCACGCCCCTTTCGTTTTTTAAATAATTCTGCACCACCAAATTCAAGGTATGTGCAAAACATGGGACGTGCTGGAATTTGCCCAGATTTAATGCGCGCACAATATTGCTGGCGTTGTCCGATGCCACAAATCCCCAGGAGAGTCCAATTGGGGTAAGCCATTCTGCGATGATCTTCCTCAGTTGTCGTAAGAGGTTTTCAGCTGTGTGCGTATTCTGGAAAGCGGTGATACAAAGCGTAGCCTGCCTAGGAACGAGTTGGCGTTTGCGAGATCCTGCTACTGGTGCCGCCGCTGCTGTTCTTGCAGCGGGAGGCAATACATCTACCCAGTGGGCTGTCACAGTCATGTAGTCCTGAGTCTGCCCTGCTCCACTTGTCCACATGTCCGTGGTTAAGTGGACATTGGGTACAACTGCATTTTTTAGGACACTGGTGAGTCTTTTTCTGACGTCCGTGTACATTCTCAGTATCGCCTGCCTAGAGAAGTGGAACCTAGATGGTATTTGGAAACGGGGGCACACTGCCTCAATAAATTGTCTAGTTCCCTGTGAACTAACGGCGGATACCGGACGCACGTCTAACACCAACATAGTTGTCAAGGCCTCAGTTATCCGCTTTGCAGCAGGATGACTGCTGTGATATTTCATCTTCCTCGCAAAGGACTGTTGGACAGTCAATTGCTTACTGGAAGTAGTACAAGTGGTCTTCCGACTTCCCCTCTGGGATGACGATCGACTCCCAGCAGCAACAACAGCAGCGCCAGCAGCAGTAGGCGTTACACTCAAGGATGCATCGGAGGAATCCCAGGCAGGAGAGGACTCATCAGACTTGCCAGTGACATGGCCTGCATGACTATTGGCTTTCCTGGGTAAGGAGGAAATTGACACTGAGGGAGTTGGTGGTGTGGTTTGCGCGAGCTTGGTTACAAGAGGAAGGGATTTACTGGTCAGTGGACTGCTTCCGCTGTCGCCCAAAGTTTTTGAACTTGTCACTGACTTATTATGAATGCGCTGCAGGTGACGTATAAGGGAGGATGTTCCGAGGTGGTTAACGTCCTTACCCCTACTTATTACAGCTTGACAAAGGCAACACACGGCTTGACACCTGTTGTCCGCATTTCTGTTGAAATACTTCCACACTGAAGAGCTGATTTTTTGGGTATTTTCACCAGGCATGTCAATGGCCATATTCCTCCCACGGACAACAGGTGTCTCCCCGGGTGCCTTACTTAAACAAACCACCTCACCATCAGAATCCTCCTTGTCAATTTCCTCCCCAGCCCAAGCAACACCCATATCCTCATCCTGGTGTACTTCAACACTGACATCTTCAATTTCACTATCAGGAACTGGACTGCGGGTGCTCCTTTCAACACTTGCAGGGGGCGTGCAAATGGTGGAAGGCGCAAGCTCTTCCCGTCCAGTGTTGGGAAGGTCAGGCATCGCAACCGACACAATTGGACTCTCCTTTGGGATTTGTGATTTCGAAGAACGCACAGTTCTTTGCTGTGCTTTTGCCGCAAGTCTTTTCTTTTTTCTAGCGAGAGGATGAGTGCTTCCATCCTCATGTGAAGCTGAACCACTAGCCATGAACATAGGCCAGGGCCTCAGCCGTTCCTTGCCACTCCGTGTCGTAAATGGCATATTGGCAAGTTTACGCTTCTCCTCAGACGCTTTTAATTTTGATTTTTGGGTCATTTTTTTACTGATCTTTTGTGTTTTGGATTTTACATGCTCTGTACTATGACATTGGGCATCGGCCTTGGCAGACGACATTGATGGCATTTCATCGTCTCGGCCATGACTAGTGGCAGCAGCTTCAGCACGAGGTGGAAGTGGATCTTGATCTTTCCCTATTTATTTAACCTCCACATTTTTGTTCTCCATATTTTGCGCACAACTAAAAGCCACCACAGGTATACAATGTAGATGGATGGATAGTATAGTATTACTTATACTTATGGACGACGAGTGACGACACAGAGGTAGGTACAGCCGTGGCCTACCGTACTGCTGCTTAGTGCTTATATATAAATATAATACAATGTATAACGGACCTGGTGGACAGTGTCAGCAGCAGACTGCTAAACTAGTATGAAGAAAGAAAAAAAAAAACACCACAGGTATACAATGTAGATGGATGGATAGTATTACTTATACTTATGGACGACGAGTGACGAGTCGACACAGAGGTAGGTACAGCTGTGGCCTACCGTACTGCTGCTTAAGTGCTTATATATAAATATAATATACTGTATAACGGACCTGGTGGACAGTGTCAGCAGCAGACTGCTAAACTAGTATGAAGAAAGAAAAAAAAAACACCACAGGTATACAATGTAGATGGATGGATAGTATTACTTATACTTATGGACGACGAGTGTCGAGTCAACACAGAAGTAGGTACAGCCGTGGCCTACCGTACTGCTGCTTAAGTGCTTATATATAAATATAATATACTGTATAACGGACCTCGTGGACAGTGTCAGCGGCAGACTGCTAAACTAGTATGAAGAAAGAAAAAAGAACACCACAGGTATACAATGTAGATGGATGGATAGTATTACTTATACTTATGGACGACGAGTGACGAGTCGACACAGAGGTAGGTACAGCCGTGGCCTACCGTACTGCTGCTTAGTGCTTATATATAAATATAATATACTGTATAACGGACCTGGTGGACAGTGTCAGCAGCAGACTGCTAAACTAGTATGAAGAAAGAAAAAAAAAAACACCACAGGTATACAATGTAGATGGATGGATAGTATTACTTATACTTATGGCCGACGAGTGACGAGTCGACACAGAGGTAGGTACAGCCGTGGCCTACCGTACTGCTGCTTAAGTGCTTATATATAAATATAATATACTGTATAACGGACCTGGTGGACAGTGTCAGCAGCAGACTGCTAAACTAGTATGAAGAAAGAAAAAAACAAAACAACACAAGTATACAATGTAGATGGATGGATAGTATTACTTATACTTATGGACGACGATTGAAGAGTCAACACAGAGGTAGGTACAGCCGTGGCCTACCGTACTGCTGCTTAAGTGCTTATATATAAATATAATATACTGTATAACGGACCTGGTGGACAGTGTCAGCAGCAGACTGCTAAACTAGTATGAAGAAAGAAAAAAAAAAACACCACAGGTATACAATGTAGATGGATGGATAGTATTACTTATACTTATGGACGACGAGTGACGAGTCAACACAGAGGTAGGTACAGCCGTGGCCTACCGTACTGCTGCTTAAGTGCTTATATATAAATATAATATACTGTATAACGGACCTGGTGGACAGTGTCAGCAGCAGACTGCTAAACTAGTATGAAGAAAGAAAAAAAAAAACACCACAGGTATACAATGTAGATGGATGGATAGTATTACTTATACTTATGGACGACGAGTGACGAGTCGACACAGAGGTAGGTACAGCCGTGGCCTACCGTACTGCTGCTTAGTGCTTATATATAAATATAATATACTGTATAACGGACCTGGTGGACAGTGTCAGCAGCAGACTGCAAAACTAGTATGAAGAAAGAAAAAAAAAACACCACAGGTATGCAATGTAGATGGATGGATAGTATTACTTATACTTATGGACGACGAGTGACGAATCGACACAGAGGTAGGTACAGCCGTGGCCTACCGTACTGCTGCTTAAGTGCTTATATATAAATATAATATACTGTGTAACGGACCTGGTGGACAGTGTCAGCAGCAGACTGGTAAACTAGTATGAAGAAAGAAAAAAAACACACCACAGGTATACAATGTAGATGGATGGATAGTATTACTTATACTTATGGACGACGAGTGACGAGTCGACACAGAGGTAGGTACAGCCGTGGCCTACCGTACTGCTGCTTAAGTGCTTATATATAAATATAATATACTGTATAACGGACCTGGTGGACAGTGTCAGCAGCAGACTGCTAAACTAGTATGAAGAAAGAAAAAAAAAACACCACAGGTATACAGTGTAGATGTATGGATAGTATTACTTATACTTATGGACGACGAGTGACGAGTCGACACAAAGGTAGGTACAGCCGTGGCCTACCGTACTGCTGCTTAGTGCTTATATATAAATATAATATACTGTATAACGGACCTGCTGGACAGTGTCAGCAGCAGACTGCTAAACTAGTATGAAGAAAGAAAAAAAAAACACCACAGGTATACAATGTAGATGGATGGATAGTATTACTTATACTTATGGACGACGAGTGACGAGTCGACACAGAGGTAGGTACAGCCGTGGCCTACCGTACTGCTGCTTAAGTGCTTATATATAAATATAATATACTGTATAACGGACCTGGTGGACAGTGTCAGCAGCAGACTGCTAAACTAGTATGAAGAAAGAAAAAAAAAACACCACAGGTATACAATGTAGATGGATGGATAGTATTACTTTACTTATACTTATGGACGACGAGTGACGAGTCGACACAGAGGTAGGTACAGCCGTGGCCTACCGTACTGCTGCTTAGTGCTTATATATAAATATTATATACTGTATAGCGGACCTGGTGGACAGTGTCAGCAGACTGGTAAACTAGTATGAAGAAAGAAAAAAAAAACACCACAGTGTTTTTCAGGCAGACAAACGTATACTGGACTGGTGGTCACTGTCAGCAAAACTGTGCAGTGTGCACTGACTGTACTCCTGCTATAACTGCTCCCCAGTCCCCACAATTAGGCAGTGTGAGCAGTGCACTCAGCACAGATATATCATGCAGCAGTGCAGCACACTGAGTGAGCACAGATATGGATTGGTGGAGCGTTTTTTTTCAGGCAGAGAAACAACGGATTAAACTCAAAACCCTGCACTGTACTCCCTAACAGCTGCTCCCCGTCCCCAATCCTCCCCACAATTTATAACTAACTAAGTTCTACTATAACGGAGAGGACGCCAGCCACGTCCTCTCCCTATCAATCTCAATGCACGTGTGAAAATGGCGGCGACGCGCGGCTCCTTATATAGAATCCGAGTCTCGCGAGAATCCGACAGCGGGATGATGACGTTCGGGCGCGCTCGGGTTAACCGAGCAAGGCGGGAGGATCCGAGCCTGCTCGGACCCGTGCAAAAAAGGGTGAAGTTCGGGCGGGTTCGGATTCCGAGGAACCGAACCCGCTCATCACTACAGTGGTTATACTATATATTAGAGATGTGCACCGGACATTTTTCGGTTTTTGTGTTTTGGTTTTGGATTCGGTTCCGCGGCCGTGTTTTGGATCCGGACGCGTTTTAGCAAAACGCCCCTGAAATTTTTTTAGCGGATTCGGGTGTGTTTTGGATTCGGGTGTTTTTTTCAAAAACCCCTCAAAAACAGCTTAAATCATAGAATTTGATGGTCATTTTGATCCCATAGTATTATTAACCTCAATAACCATAATTTCCACTCATTTCCAGTCTATTCTGAACACCTCACACCTCACAATATTATTTTAAGTCCTAAAATTTGCACCAAGGTCGCTGGATGGCTAAGCTAAGCGACACAAGTGGCCGACACAAACACCTGGCCCATCTAGGAGTGGCACTGCAGTGTCAGACAGGATGGCAGATTAAAAAAATAGTCCCCAAACAGCACATGATGCAAAGAAAAAAAGAGGCGCACCAAGGTCGCTGTGTGACTAAGCTAAGCGACACAAGTGGCCGGCACAAACACCTGGCCCATCTAGGAGTGGCACTGCAGTGTCAGACAGGATGGCACTTTAAAAAATTGGCCCCAAACAGCACATGATGCAAAGATAAATAAAAGAAAAAAGAGGTGCAAGATGGAATTGTCCTTGGGCCCTCCCACCCACCCTTATGTTGTAAAAAAAAACAGGACATGCACACTTTAACAAACCAATCATTTCAGCGACAGGGTCTGCCACACGACTGTGACTGAAATGACTGGTTGGTTTGGGCCCCACCAAAAAAGAAGCAATTAATCTCTCCTTGCACAAACTGGCTCTATAGAGGCAAGATGTCCACCTCCTCCTCATCGTCCGATTCCTCACCCCTCTCACTGTGTACATCCCCCTCCTCACAGATTATTAATTCGTCCCCACTGGAATCCACCATCTCAGGTCCCTGTGTACTTTCTGGAGGCAATTGCTGGTGAATGTCTCCACGGAGGAATTGATTATAATTCATTTTGATGTACATCATCTTCTCCACATTTTCTGGAAGTAACCTCATACGCGATTGCTGACAAGGTGGCCGGCTGCACTAAACACTCTTTCGGAGGACACACTGGAGTGGGGGCAACTTAGGTAAAATAAAGCCAGTTTGTGCAAGAGCCTCCAAATTGCCTCTTTTTCCTGCCAGTATACGTACGGACTGTCTGACGTGCCTACTTGGATGCGGTCACTCATATAATCCTCCACCATTCTTTCAATGGTGACAGAATCATATGCAGTGACAGTAGACGACATGTCAGTAATCGTTGGCAGGTCCTTCAGTCCGGACCAGATGTCAGCACTCGCTCCAGACTGCCCTGCATCACCGCCAGCGGGTGGGCTCGGAATTCTTAGCTTTTTCCTCGCAGCCCCAGTTGCGGGAGAATGTGAAGGAGGAGCTGTTGACGGGTCACATTCCGCTTGACTTGACAAGTGCCTCACCAGCAGGTCTTTGCACCTCTGCAGACTTGTGTCTGCCGGAAAGAGAGATACAACGTAGGTTTTAAATCTAGTATCGAGCACGGTGGCCAAAATGTAGTGCTCTGATTTTAACAGATTAACCACCCGTGAATCCTAGTTAAGCGAATTAAGGGCTCCATCCACAAGACCCACATGCCTAGCGGAATCGCTCCATTTTAGCTCCGCCTTCAATCTCTCCAGCTTCTTCTTGAAAAGCCTGATGAGGGGAATTACCTGACTCAGGCTGGCAGTGTTTGAACTGACTTCACGTGTGGCAAGTTCAAAGGGTTGCAGAACCTTGCACAACGTTGAAATTATTCTCCACTGCGCTTGAGTCAGGTGCATTCCCCCTCCTTTGCCTGTTTCGTAGGTAGCTGTATACGCTTGAATGGCCTTTTACTGCTCCTCCATCCTCTGAAGCATATAGAGGGTTGAATTCCACCTCGTTACCACCTCTTGCTTCAGATGATGGCGGGGCAGGTTCAGGAGTGTTTGCTGGTGCTCCAGTCTTCGGCACGCGGTGGCTGAATGCCGAAAGTGGCACACAATTCTTCGGGCTACCGACAGCATCATATGCACGCCCCTGTCGTTTATAAAAAAATTCTGCACCACCAAATTCAATGTATGTGCAAAACATGGGACGTGCTGGAATTTGCCCACACGTAATGCACGCACAATATTGGTGGTGTTGTCCGATGTCACAAATCCCCAGGAGAGTCCAATTGGGGTAAGCCATTCTGCGATGATCTTCCTCAGTTTCCATAAGAGGTTGTCAGCTTTGTGCCTCTTATGAAAAGCGGTGATACAAAGCGTAGCCTGCCTAGGAACGAGTTGGCGTTTGCAAAATGCTGCTACTGGTGCCGCCGCTGCTGTTCTTGCTGCGGGAGGCAATACATCTACCCAGTGGGCTGTCACACTCATATAGTCCTGAGTCTGCCCTGCTCCACTTGTCCACATGTCCGTGGTTAAGTGAACATTGGGTACAACTGCATTTTTTAGGACACTGGTGACTCTTTTTCTGATGTTTGTGTACATTCTTGGTATCGCCTGCCTAGAGAAATGGAACCTAGAAGGTATTTGGTACCGGGGACACAGTACCTTAAACAATTCTCTAATTCCCTGTGAATTAACGGTGGATACCGGACACACGTTTAACACCACCGCAGCTGCCAAGACCCGAGTTATCCACTTTGCAGCAGGATGACTGCTGTGATATTTCATCTTCCTCGCAAAGGACTGTTGGACAGTCAATTGCTTACTGGAAGTAGTACAAGTGGTCTTCCGACTCCCTCTCTGGGATGACGATCGACTCCCAGCAGCAACAACAGCAGCGCAAGCAGCAGTAGGCGTTACACTCAAGGATGCATCGGAGGAATCCCAGTCAGGAGAGGACTCGTCAGACTTGCCAGTGACATGGCCTGCAGGACTATTGTTTTTCATGTCTAATGAGGAAATTGACACTGAGGGAGTTGGTGGTGTGGTTTGCAGGAGCTTGGTTACAAGAAGAAGGGATTTAGTTGTCAGTGGACTGTTTCCGCTGTCACCCAAAGTTTTTGAACTTGTCAATGACTTCTGATGAATGCGCTCCAGGTGACGTATAAGGGAGGATGTTCCTAGGTGGTTAACGTCCTTACCCCTACTTATTACAGCTTGACAAAGGCAACACACGGCTTGACACCTGTTGTCCGCATTTCTGTTAAAATAATTCCACACCGAAGAGGTGATTTTTTTTGTAATTTGACCAGGCATGTTAATGGCCATATTCATCCCACGGACAACAGGTGTCTCCCCAGGTGGCTGACTTAGACAAACCACCTCACCATCAGAATCCTCCTTGTCAATTTCCTCCTCAGTGCCAGCAACACCCATATCCTCATCCTGGTGTACTTCAACAGTGACATCTTCAATTTGACTATCAGGAACTGGACTGCGGGTGCTCCTTCCAGCACTTGCATGGGGCATGCAAATGGTGGAAGGCGCTACCTCTTCCCGTCCAGTGTTGGGAAGGTCAGGCATCGCAACCGACACAATTAGACTCTCCTTGGGGATTTGTGATTTAGAAGAACGTACAGTTCTTTGCTGTGCTTTTGCCAGCTGTAGTCTTTTCATTTTTCTAGCGGGAGGATGAGTGCTTTCATCCTCATGTGAAGCTGAACCACTAGCCATGAACATAGGCCAGGGCCTCAGCCGTTCCTTGCCACTCCGTGTCGTAAATGGCATATTGGCAAGTTTACGCTTCTCATCAGACGCTTTTAATCTAGATTTTTGGGTCATTTGACTGAACTTTTGTTTTTTGGATTTTACATGCTCTCTACTATGACATTGGGCATCGGCCTTGGCAGACGACGTTGATGGCATTTCATTGTCTCGGCCATGACTTGTGGCAGCAGCTTCAGCACGAGGTGGAAACAGATCTTGATCTTTCCCTATTTTACCCTCCACATTTTTGTTCTCCATTTTTTAATGTGTGGAATTATATGCCAGTAATATATCAATAGCAATGGCCTACTGTACTGTACTATATATGTATACTGTTGGTCACCAAAATGCTGCACTGTAATACTAGAAGCTATAGAATAGTATATATATTAGTGTTTATATAGATATATATCAGTTCAGAGCGGTGTAACTGTGACACATGTGTCCTGACAAGCAGTATAGAAGCTATAGAATAGTATATATATTACTGTATATATATATATATCAGTACAGAGCGGTATAACTGTGACACATGTGTCTTGACAAGCAGTATAGAAGCTATAGAATAGTATATATATATATTACTGTATATATATATATATATCAGTACAGAGCAGTGTAACTGTGACACATGTGTCCTGACAAGCAGTATAGATGCTATAGAATAGTATATATTTTACTGTATATATATATATATATATATCTATCAGTACAGAGCGGTGTAACTGTGACATGTGTACTGACAAGCAGTATAGAAGCTATAGAATAGTATTTATTATTATACTGGTGGTCCACAGTTCCCACAATGCAGCACACTGAGCACAGAGATTTGCAGCACACTGAGCACAGTTATGAAGCATTTTCAGGCAGAGAACGTAGATATTTTCAGCACACTGAGCACAGATTATTTGCAGCACACTGAGCACAGATATTTTCAGCACACTGAGCACAGATTACAGAGCTTTTCAGGGAGAGAACGCTGCCACGTACTCTCCGTTCAATCTCCAATGCACGAGTGAAAATGGCGGCGACGCGCGGCTCCTTATATAGAATACAAATCTTGCGAGAATCCGACAGCGGGATGATGACGTTTGGGCGCATTCTGGTTAACCGAGCAAGGCAGGAAGATCTGAGGCTGCCTCGGACCCGTGTAAAATGGGTGAAGTTCGGGGGGGTTCAGATCTCAACGAACCGAACTCGCTCATCTCTACTATATATACATACATATATATATATACAGTTGTGCTCATAAGTTAATATACCCTAGCAGAATTTGTGATTTTCTGGCCATTTGTCAGAGAATATGAATGATAATTCACAAACTTTTCTTTCACTCATGGTTAGTGGTTTGGTGAAGCCATTTATTGTCGAACAACTGTGTTTACTCTTTTTAAATCATAATGACAACAGCAACTACCCAAATGACCCTGATCGAAAGTTTACATACCTTGGAGATTTTGGCCTGATAACATGCACACAAGTTGACACAAACGGGTTTGAATGGTTACTAAAGGTAACCATCCTCACCTGTGATCTGTTTGCTTGTAATCAGTGTGTGTATAAAAGGTCAGTGCGTTTCTGGACTCCTGAAAGACCCTTGCATCTTTCATCCAGTGCTGCACTGACGTGTCTGGATTCTGAGTCATGGGGAAAGCAAAAGAATTGTCAAAGGATCTGCAGGAAAAGGTAATTGAACTGTATAAAACAGGAAAGGGATATAAAAAGATATCCAAGCAATTGAGAATGCCAATCAGCAGTGTTCAAACTCTAATTAAGAAGTGGAAAATGAGGGATTCTGTGGAAACCAAATCATGGTCAGGCAGACCAACAAAAATTTCAGCCACAACTGCCAGGAAAATTGTTCGGGATGCAAATAAAAATGCACAAGTAACTTCAGCTGAAATACAGGACTCTCTGAAAAAAAGTGGTATGTTGTTTCAAGATGCACAATAAGGAGGCATTTGAAGAAAAATGGGCTGCATGGTCAAGTCGCCAGAAGAAAGCCATTACTACGCAAATGCCACAAAGCATCCCGCTTACAATACTCCAAACAGCACAGAGACAAGCCTCAAAATTTCTGGAACAAAGTCATTTGGAGTGATGAGACCAAAATTAAACTTTTTGGTCACAACCATAAATGTTACATTTGGAGAGGAGTCAACAAGGCCTATGATGAAAGGTACACCATTCCTACTGTGAAACACAGAGGTGGATCGCTGATGTTTTGGGAATGTGTGAGCTACAAAGGCACTGGAAACTTGGTCAAAATTGATGGCAAGATGAATGCAGCATGTTATCAGAAAATACTGGAGGAAAATTTGCACTCATCAGCCCGGAAGCTGCGCATGGGACGTATTCGGACGTTCCAACATGACAATGATCCAAAACACAAGGCCAAGTCGACCTGTCATTGGCTACAGCAGAATAAAGTAAAGGTTCTGGAGTGGCCATCTCAGTCTCCTGACCTCAATATCATACTCTGGGGAGAGCTCAAACGTGCAGTTCATGCAAGAAAGCCCAAGAATTTACAGGAACTGGAGGCTTTTTGCCAAGAAGAATGGGCAGCTTTACCATCTGAGAAAATAAAGAGCCTCATCCACAACTACCACAAAAGACTTCAAGCTGTCATTGATGTTAAAGGGGGCAATACACGGTATTAAGAACTGGGGTATGTAAACATTTGATCAGGGTCATTTGGGTAGTTTCTGTTGTCATTATGATTTAAAAAGAGTAAACACAGTTGTTTGACAATAAATGGCTTCACCCAACAACTAACCATGAGTGAAAGAAAAGTTTGTGAGTTATCATTCATATTCTCTGACAAATGGCCAGAACATCACAAATTCTGCTAGGGTATGTAAACTTATGAGCACAACTGTATATATCTCCAGCAATTAAATCAGAGGGCGCTCTCAATCATTTTAACTAGTTACCAACTAAAATGGACCAAATAATTATGGCGTTTAAACAATTTACTAAAAGCAAAATATTGCCCAATCTAGACAGAGGTAACCCTTTTTCACAATTACAGATCACAATATATGTCAAATGTACAATAGTGTAGGGTTTATTTTCTCTCTGTCTTCAACCCTGATGCATTTAGTCCTTCGTGGACTTCTTCAGAGGGATGGTCAACACAGCTGGTAAAACATACATATTACAATGTATAAAGCATACATAAATTTACACTTATTAAAAAATTGTTACTCAAACAAGAATATTAGATATTCAGTAGATCGAGCAGGAGATGAGGACATTCCATACTAGCTGGTCAGAGAACAGATGCAAGAGAGTGACATATTGTATGACTTCACTATACATACAGTGTGTTATTTTACTACACCGTTTCACAGCAATAAGATGATGATGAAAAATTACATAAAGATGAAGGATTCCATAAAGTACATACCAAATGGTCAGTCCATGAAGCAACCATATGTAAATTCAATGGTTTGAAACACTCTAAAGCTCAGAAATGTTGAACACTTTCTACAAAACAATATGTTATCACTATATTCCATTCCAATAGAAAAAGAACCATTATGTGCTCCACATATATATATATATATATATATATATATATATATTACTTACAGACTATATTCGCAAAGGACCTTTTTCCAAAACTATGCTGGTCCAAATGATCAATAGATACATGTCCTATACATAGAAATTTTTTTTTTAGAAAAAACTTTCTCTATGTATAAATATAATTGGAAACACTCAATGATTTTAACAAGACTCATTCCCAAAGTCATTATACATACCCACTTTGGGTGAGCCTCAAAATAGTGATGTGTAAGAGAAATAGGCCAACCTGAAAATCATTAATTGATATAATCTATTAGGGTTTTTTTTTTTTGTCTAATTATATTTTAAATATTATTGTTTAATAAACTACTATTAATTATATTATCATAATGAAAAGAAAAAGAAAAAAAAAGAAACCAAGTCCTATACTTACAGATACAGCAGTAGTTCCTGTATGCTCTCCCAAGTGCAACTGACTGACTGTGTAAATGATAGGGCTATACAGTATATACCACTAACCACTCCCACTGTAGAAAGGTGGCCAATAATTTTTTTTTTAAATAATTAACAGTCTGCCAGCTAAATTGGAGACAACACGGGAACAGGAGATGTAATAAATATTATATTCTGTTTAGTGAAGTAGTGAATAGATTAGAAAATAGATAAATTTTAATCCTCGTTTACCGGAAATGACGTCACTAATGCCCATTAAGGGAATATAAAGTATTAAGGCAAAATAAACCACTATTTTATATACTAAATATAGGTTTTAAAAACCCTATAGGTCGCCATTACACTGTGATTAATAAGGGCACTGGTATTACAAATGAAAAGATAGAAAAACGAACAAAGCGTTTATGCGTTCCACCTAATAAACCGTTGTAACGCATATTAACCCACTTCCGGCGGAAGTAGCACTCGCGCTACTGGCCAGCGGTGGACCGCAAATGTGGACAGCGGGACACTACCTAATCAGTAGCTGCTGCTAACATGCACAGCGGCCACATATAGGGCACCAAGGGGAGGTGGACGCTACCAGCATATGCGTAATTAACACAATATGAACCGGTAAAAAGCGCTCACATTTAACTTCCAGCGGAAGTGATGTTTGCGCTACACCAACCCGGCAGTGGAACGCAAATAGGGAACGAGCATATTGTCATCCCTACATGAAAATCATGATATGAATAAGTGAAAAAAATATAAAGGGTGTCTATTAAGGTAAAATATTAATATTAAGATTTAAATGGATCCTAACTATTTCATATCAAATTCAGTGAAAAACATTAAATCCCTTGATTCGAAAGAGAAAAGATGTGGCTCATTAAACTTCTGTTTAGACTACAATCTTAATTTATGACAAGGGTTTTCCTTGAGGATACTGCAAAGTTATAATTAATTCCATATAACAATATGCTACTTAGTATTTAAGAATGGACTAGCATACCATTCTGGGTATATGACCATACTAATACCTATTAACAACCGTGATGAATTGGATAATATAAATCCATGTAGTGATTAAAAAATGGCCTTTGCATATACTGTATCCAATAACTATCTGGAAATTACAATTTGTAGACAAAAATGCTTAACAAATAGAATTAAATATATTCCCCTGTCGAGCATCCATATGAGAGGCCATAAAGGTACTGTTCCTTTACATTTTTTCAATTACACAAATCATATGGAAGCCCAGAACAACTTCTTTACCAAAGATTAAACATAAAGCCTGACCAATTAGTGGTGCAACATACTAAGAACTAAAAGGGTTCTATATGTTAAATCAACAACACATATACCCGATGCAGAGTTTATAAGGGTACAGCTAGACTATATTTAAAGAAATGATACAATATCGAGTCCCTCATTCAACCCTCAAGGTGATATTGTATTCAGGGTATAAATCCAAAAGGTTTCACGACGAGACAGTATTAGGTCTATATTGCCTCCTCTATTATGAAGCTTAATTAGTTCCAAAATGGTAATGCTGAAGCTTTCACATCTGAGTTATGCACTTCTTTAAAGTGTCTCGGAAGGTTATGTGAGACTACCTTGTTCTTAATACTTCTCAAATGCTCCTGAATTCTAATTTTAGCCTGTCTTTTGGTTTTCCCTATATATGATAGACCACAACCGCAGTCAATCTTGTAAATCACATATTCCGTTGTACACGTGACTCTATCCTTAATCTTTTAAAGATAACCATTATCCAGTTTAACTTGGAATTGAGATTTTGACATGTATTTGCAACATATACAGTGTAAGCAGGGGAAACAGCCCCCCCTGTTCCCCAATATAGATCTGGTGGAGTTGATCGGCTCTTTAACGGGCTTAAGTTGGCTGGGTGCTAGTAAATTCTTCAGATTACGGGCCCTTCTATAAATCATGCAAGGTTTATTTGAAAGACTGGGTCCTAATATCGGATCCTTTAAAAGAAGACCCCAGTGTATTTCCATGATCTTTCTTATGGATCCTGCGTCACGGCAATATTGCGTGATAAAGGGTCTGTTAGAACAGGAACAAACATCAATTTTTGCTACTTTATCTTGCAATAGAATTTTTCTTTCATGCCGAGATGCTTTAACCCTGGATTCTTCAATAGACCCGGGGTCGTAACCACGTTCAATTAATCTTTTCTTAAGAACCTTAGATTGTGACCAGTAATCAGAAATCCTGGTACAATTTCTCCTAATTCTCAAAAACTGAGAATAGGGTACTCCTTCCTTCCAAGCTGGATGATGGCAACTGGATGTAGGTATATAGCTATTGGCGTCTACTTCTTTAAAGAAGGTTTTGGTGGTTATCTTGCCACAACTGGACCCTTCTAATTCCAGATCTAGATAATCAATCACAGACCTGTTGGATTTATGTGTGAATTTAAGGCTCACATCATTTGTGTTTAAATGCAAGATAAATTCATCAATACTCAGGTCATCGCCATGCCAGATGAACAGGAGGTCATTGATATACCTCCTGTAGAACCTGATGGAGGAATTTTCATAACATGTGCCATAAACATATTGTGCTTCCCACTCACTCATAAATATGTTAGCATATGAGGGTGCGAACTTAGTACCCATGGTCGTTCCCTGTTTCTGCAGGAAATATGAACCTTCAAATTCAAAAAAGTTGTGTTCCAAAATAAATTTGATACACTCAAGGATAAAAGCAATCTCTTCAGGTGATTTGTTGGGATCTCTCTTGAGTACATCATTAACTGCTTCCATACCTTTGTCATGGGGGATGGAAGAATACAATGCTTGCGCATCTACAGTGATCCAACAGTCCCCCTCAGACCACACATGATCTTCCATTAGCCTTAGGACACTTGCGGAGTCCTTGAGGTATGATCTGGACTCTCTAAAATACGGTTGTAATTTGATGTCCATAAAATGCGAGACATTAGCCGTCAAAGAGTCTACTCCCCGATGATGGGACGCCCCGGAGGGTGATTCCTATCCTTATGGACTTTGGGTAGTTGGTAAAACACAGGTATGATGGGCTGTTTGGTATTTAGATAATCTAATTCTTCTCTACAGATGGAGCCTGAGTTATTTGCCTTATACAACAGTTTCTGCAAGGATTCCTGAAATTCTGCCAAAGGGTTATGATTCAGTTTCTCATATATATTGGCATCATTAAGAATTCTATAAGCTTCACTTGTATACATTTGTATGTCCTGTAAAACAACCGATCCTCCTTTATCTGCTGCCTTTATAATGAGATTTTGATCTTTTTTCAAATCTTTGATGGCTTTCAATTCCTGAGTGCTGAGGTTATGGGTAAATTTCTTACTGAGAACCTTCATATCTCTGAAATCATCTCTAACTGATTCGTAAAAAAATTCTAGATGGTTGCCCTTAGACTCCACTGGATAAAATTTCGAAGGAAGGGAGACTAAAGGTTTAGCTTTTGGTACATATGATAATTTGGGTACTGGATTTTTCAGAAAATGACGTTGAATGGTCAACTTTCTCATATACTTATTTAAATCTATGAATAAATAAAACTTGTTGACATTCTCAGTTGGAGCAAATTTAAGACCTTTGTCTAAAACCGAGGCTTTGGCTGAAGAAAGTTCCTTCATTGAAAGGTTGATGATCCCTGACGTGTTTTTTCATGACTCAAGAGGGCTTTCCTTTTTTGGGGGGTTTGATCTTCCCCCTCTCTTTCCTCATCTTCCTCTTGATATCCTCTTTTTATACCTTGAGAGGTATTCGTCCTTCCATGAGGAGCTTCCATATGCGGCCTGAGGGTTTGACGTCTCTCTCTTCTTTCCCCTAAAAAATGGGTCTGTCTAGGGGGGGTGTTCTCAATGTTGCATACCTATTAGACATATAAAGACCTTGTTCTCCCCGTTCTTCACCATATGAAGGATACCTATCTTTCCTAAAAGTAACCTGAGAGGTATATCCTTTCCTCTGGGCTCTGGCATGACGGTTTTCCCACCTCCTATCGTAAGGTGATCCGTAGGAAGGCCTTCTTTCCTGTCTGATCTTAGAAATAAACCTTTCAGACTTATAATTGGCCCTACCATTTCTAGGGTCATTGTCTCTATTGACATTACCAGGTTTTTTCTCAAAGTTGGACCAATTCTGTATAGAGATGAGCGGGTTCGGTTTCTCTGAATCCGAACCCGCCAGAACTTCATGTTTTTTTTCACGAGTCCGAGCGACTCGGATCTTCCCGCCTTGCTCGGTTAACCCGAGCGCGCCCGAACGTCATCATGACGCTGTCGGATTCTCGCGAGGCTCGGATTCTATCGCGAGACTCGGATTCTATATAAGGAGCCGCGCGTCGCCGCCATTTTCACACGTGCATTGAGATTGATAGGGAGAGGACGTGGCTGGCGTCCTCTCCGTTTAGACACTTGATTTACTAATTTTGGGGAGCATTAGGAGTACTCAGTAGTGTACAGTGCAGAGTTTTGCTGATAGTGACCAGTGACCACCACTTTTATTTATAATCCGTTCTCTGCCTGAAAAAAGCGATACACAGCACACAGTGACTCAGTCACATACATACCATATCTGTGTGCACTGCTCAGGCTCAGGCCAGTGTGCTGCATCATCTATATATATTATATATCTGTCTGACTGCTCAGCTCACACAGCTTATAATTGTGGGGGAGACTGGGGAGCACTACTGCAGTGCCAGTTATAGGTTATAGCAGGAGCCAGGAGTACATAATATTATATTAAAATTAAACAGTGCACACTTTTGCTGCAGGAGTGCCACTGCCAGTGTGACTAGTGACCAGTGACCTGACCACCAGTATATAATATTAGTAGTATACTATCTCTTTATCAACCAGTCTATATTAGCAGCAGACACAGTACAGTGCGGTAGTTCACGGCTGTGGCTACCTCTGTGTCGGCACTCGGCAGCCCGTCCATAATTGTATATACCAGTGACCTAACCGTGGTTTTTTTTTCTTTCTTTATACATACATACTAGTTACGAGTATACTATCTCTTTATCAACCAGTCTATATATTAGCAGCAGACACAGTACAGTGCGGTAGTTCACGGCTGTGGCTACCTCTGTGTCGGCACTCGGCAGCCCGTCCATAATTGTATATACCAGTGACCTAACCGTGGTTTTTTTTTCTTTCTTTATACATACATACTAGTTACGAGTATACTATCTCTTTATCAACCAGTCTATATATTAGCAGCAGACACAGTACAGTGCGGTAGTTCACGGCTGTGGCTACCTCTGTGTCGGCACTCGGCAGCCCGTCCATAATTGTATATACCACCTAACCGTGTTTTTTTTTTCTTTCTTTATACATACATACTAGTTACGAGTATACTATCTCTTTATCAACCAGTCTATATATTAGCAGCAGACACAGTACAGTGCGGTAGTTCACGGCTGTGGCTACCTCTGTGTCGGCACTCGGCAGCCCGTCCATAATTGTATATACCAGTGACCTAACCGTGGTTTTTTTTTCTTTCTTTATACATACATACTAGTTACGAGTATACTATCTCTTTATCAACCAGTCTATATATTAGCAGCAGACACAGTACAGTGCGGTAGTTCACGGCTGTGGCTACCTCTGTGTCGGCACTCGGCAGCCCGTCCATAATTGTATATACCACCTAACCGTGGTTTTTTTTTCTTTCTTTATACATACATACTAGTTACGAGTATACTATCTCTTTATCAACCAGTCTATATATTAGCAGCAGACACAGTACAGTGCGGTAGTTCACGGCTGTGGCTACCTCTGTGTCGGCACTCGGCAGCCCGTCCATAATTGTATATACCAGTGACCTAACCGTGGTTTTTTTTTCTTTCTTTATACATACATACTAGTTACGAGTATACTATCTCTTTATCAACCAGTCTATATATTAGCAGCAGACACAGTACAGTGCGGTAGTTCACGGCTGTGGCTACCTCTGTGTCGGCACTCGGCAGCCCGTCCATAATTGTATATACCAGTGACCTAACCGTGGTTTTTTTTTCTTTCTTTATACATACATACTAGTTACGAGTATACTATCTCTTTATCAACCAGTCTATATATTAGCAGCAGACACAGTACAGTGCGGTAGTTCACGGCTGTGGCTACCTCTGTGTCGGCACTCGGCAGCCCGTCCATAATTGTATATACCAGTGACCTAACCGTGGTTTTTTTTTCTTTCTTTATACATACATACTAGTTACGAGTATACTATCTCTTTATCAACCAGTCTATATATTAGCAGCAGACACAGTACAGTGCGGTAGTTCACGGCTGTGGCTACCTCTGTGTCGGCACTCGGCAGCCCGTCCATAATTGTATATACCAGTGACCTAACCGTGGTTTTTTTTTCTTTCTTTATACATACATACTAGTTACGAGTATACTATCTCTTTATCAACCAGTCTATATATTAGCAGCAGACACAGTACAGTGCGGTAGTTCACGGCTGTGGCTACCTCTGTGTCGGCACTCGGCAGCCCGTCCATAATTGTATATACCACCTAACCGTGGTTTTTTTTTCTTTCTTTATACATACATACTAGTTACGAGTATACTATCTCTTTATCAACCAGTCTATATATTAGCAGCAGACACAGTACAGTGCGGTAGTTCACGGCTGTGGCTACCTCTGTGTCGGCACTCGGCAGCCCGTCCATAATTGTATACTAGTATCCAATCCATCCATCTCCATTGTTTACCTGAGGTGCCTTTTAGTTGTGCCTATTAAAATATGGAGAACAAAAATGTTGAGGTTCCAAAATTAGGGAAAGATCAAGATCCACTTCCACCTCGTGCTGAAGCTGCTGCCACTAGTCATGGCCGAGACGATGAAATGCCAGCAACGTCGTCTGCCAAGGCCGATGCCCAATGGCATAGTACAGAGCATGTCAAAACCAAAACACCAAATATCAGTAAAAAAAGGACTCCAAAACCTAAAATAAAATTGTCGGAGGAGAAGCGTAAACTTGCCAATATGCCATTTACCACACGGAGTGGCAAGGAACGGCTGAGGCCCTGGCCTATGTTCATGGCTAGTGGTTCAGCTTCACATGAGGATGGAAGCACTCAGCCTCTCGCTAGAAAACTGAAAAGACTCAAGCTGGCAAAAGCACCGCAAAGAACTGTGCGTTCTTTGAAATCCCAAATCCACAAGGAGAGTCCAATTGTGTCGGTTGCGATGCCTGACCTTCCCAACACTGGACGTGAAGAGCATGCGCCTTCCACCATTTGCACGCCCCCTGCAAGTGCTGGAAGGAGCACCCGCAGTCCAGTTCCTGATAGTCAGATTGAAGATGTCAGTGTTGAAGTACACCAGGATGAGGAGGATATGGGTGTTGCTGGCGCTGGGGAGGAAATTGACCAGGAGGATTCTGATGGTGAGGTGGTTTGTTTAAGTCAGGCACCCGGGGAGACACCTGTTGTCCGTGGGAGGAATATGGCCGTTGACATGCCAGGTGAAAATACCAAAAAAATCAGCTCTTCGGTGTGGAGGTATTTCACCAGAAATGCGGACAACAGGTGTCAAGCCGTGTGTTCCCTTTGTCAAGCTGTAATAAGTAGGGGTAAGGACGTTAACCACCTCGGAACATCCTCCCTTATACGTCACCTGCAGCGCATTCATAATAAGTCAGTGACAAGTTCAAAAACTTTGGGTGACAGCGGAAGCAGTCCACTGACCAGTAAATCCCTTCCTCTTGTAACCAAGCTCACGCAAACCACCCCACCAACTCCCTCAGTGTCAATTTCCTCCTTCCCCAGGAATGCCAATAGTCCTGCAGGCCATGTCACTGGCAAGTCTGACGAGTCCTCTCCTGCCTGGGATTCCTCCGATGCATCCTTGCGTGTAACGCCTACTGCTGCTGGCGCTGCTGTTGTTGCCGCTGGGAGTCGATGGTCATCCCAGAGGGGAAGTCGTAAGCCCACTTGTACTACTTCCAGTAAGCAATTGACTGTTCAACAGTCCTTTGCGAGGAAGATGAAATATCACAGCAGTCATCCTACTGCAAAGCGGATAACTGAGTCCTTGACAACTATGTTGGTGTTAGACGTGCGTCCGGTATCCGCCGTTAGTTCACAGGGAACTAGACAATTTATTGAGGCAGTGTGCCCCCGTTACCAAATACCATCTAGGTTCCACTTCTCTAGGCAGGCGATACCGAGAATGTACACGGACGTCAGAAAAAGACTCACCAGTCTCCTAAAAAATGCAGTTGTACCCAATGTCCACTTAACCACGGACATGTGGACAAGTGGAGCAGGGCAGGGTCAGGACTATATGACTGTGACAGCCCACTGGGTAGATGTATGGACTCCCGCCGCAAGAACAGCAGCGGCGGCACCAGTAGCAGCATCTCGCAAACGCCAACTCTTTCCTAGGCAGGCTACGCTTTGTATCACCGCTTTCCAGAATACGCACACAGCTGAAAACCTCTTACGGCAACTGAGGAAGATCATCGCGGAATGGCTTACCCCAATTGGACTCTCCTGTGGATTTGTGGCATCGGACAACGCCAGCAATATTGTGTGTGCATTAAATATGGGCAAATTCCAGCACGTCCCATGTTTTGCACATACCTTGAATTTGGTGGTGCAGAATTTTTTTTAAAACGACAGGGGCGTGCAAGAGATGCTGTCGGTGGCCAGAAAAATTGCGGGACACTTTCGGCGTACAGGCACCACGTACAGAAGACTGGAGCACCACCAAAAACTACTGAACCTGCCCTGCCATCATCTGAAGCAAGAAGTGGTAACGAGGTGGAATTCAACCCTCTATATGCTTCAGAGGTTGGAGGAGCAGCAAAAGGCCATTCAAGCCTATACAATTGAGCACGATATAGGAGATGGAATGCACCTGTCTCAAGTGCAGTGGAGAATGATTTCAACGTTGTGCAAGGTTCTGATGCCCTTTGAACTTGCCACACGTGAAGTCAGTTCAGACACTGCCAGCCTGAGTCAGGTCATTCCCCTCATCAGGCTTTTGCAGAAGAAGCTGGAGGCATTGAAGAAGGAGCTAAAAGGGAGCGATTCCGCTAGGCATGTGGGACTTGTGGATGCAGCCCTTAATTCGCTTAACAAGGATTCACGGGTGGTCAATCTGTTGAAATCAGAGCACTACATTTTGGCCACCGTGCTCCATCCTAGATTTAAAGCCTACCTTGGATCTCTCTTTCCGGCAGACACAGGTCTGCTGGGGTTGAAAGACCTGCTGGTGACAAAATTGTCAAGTCAAGCGGAACGCGACCTGTCAACATCTCCTCCTTCACATTCTCCCGCAACTGGGGGTGCGAGGAAAAGGCTCAGAATTCCGAGCCCACCCGCTGGCGGTGATGCAGGGCAGTCTGGAGCGACTGCTGATGCTGACATCTGGTCCGGACTGAAGGACCTGACAACGATTACGGACATGTCGTCTACTGTCACTGCATATGATTCTCTCAACATTGATAGAATGGTGGAGGATTATATGAGTGACCGCATCCAAGTAGGCACGTCACACAGTCCGTACTTATACTGGCAGGAAAAAGAGGCAATTTGGAGGCCCTTGCACAAACTGGCTTTATTCTACCTAAGTTGCCCTCCCACAAGTGTGTACTCCGAAAGAGTGTTTAGTGCCGCCGCTCACCTTGTCAGCAATCGGCGTACGAGGTTACATCCAGAAAATGTGGAGAAGATGATGTTCATTAAAATGAAATATAATCAATTCCTCCGCGGAGACATTGACCAGCAGCAATTGCCTCCACAAAGTACACAGGGAGCTGAGATGGTGGATTCCAGTGGGGACGAATTGATAATCTGTGAGGAGGGGGATGTACACGGTGATATATCGGAGGGTGAAGATGAGGTGGACATCTTGCCTCTGTAGAGCCAGTTTGTGCAAGGAGAGATTAATTGCTTCTTTTTTGGGGGGGGTCCAAACCAACCCGTCATATCAGTCACAGTCGTGTGGCAGACCCTGTCACTGAAATGATGGGTTGGTTAAAGTGTGCATGTCCTGTTTTGTTTATACAACATAAGGGTGGGTGGGAGGGCCCAAGGATAATTCCATCTTGCACCTCTTTTTTCTTTTCTTTTTCTTTGCATCATGTGCTGATTGGGGAGGGTTTTTTGGAAGGGACATCCTGCGTGACACTGCAGTGCCACTCCTAGATGGGCCCGGTGTTTGTGTCGGCCACTAGGGTCGCTAATCTTACTCACACAGCTACCTCATTGCGCCTCTTTTTTTCTTTGCGTCATGTGCTGTTTGGGGAGGGTTTTTTGGAAGGGACATCCTGCGTGACACTGCAGTGCCACTCCTAGATGTGCCCGGTGTTTGTGTCGGCCACTAGGGTCGCTAATCTTACTCACACAGCTACCTCATTGCGCCTCTTTTTTTCTTTGCGTCATGTGCTGTTTGGGGAGGGTTTTTTGGAAGGGACATCCTGCGTGACACTGCAGTGCCACTCCTAGATGGGCCCGGTGTTTGTGTCGGCCACTAGGGTCGCTAATCTTACTCACACAGTCAGCTACCTCATTGCGCCTCTTTTTTTCTTTGCGTCATGTGCTGTTTGGGGAGGGTTTTTTGGAAGGGCCATCCTGCGTGACACTGCAGTGCCACTCCTAGATGGGCCCGGTGTTTGTGTCGGCCACTAGGGTCGCTAATCTTACTCACACAGCTACCTCATTGCGCCTCTTTTTTTCTTTGCGTCATGTGCTGTTTGGGGAGGGTTTTTTGGAAGGGCCATCCTGCGTGACACTGCAGTGCCACTCCTAGATGGGCCCGGTGTTTGTGTCGGCCACTAGGGTCGCTAATCTTACTCACACAGCTACCTCATTGCGCCTCTTTTTTTCTTTGCGTCATGTGCTGTTTGGGGAGGGTTTTTTGGAAGGGACATCCTGCGTGACACTGCAGTGCCACTCCTAGATGGGCCCGATGTTTGTGTCGGCCACTAGGGTCGCTTATCTTACTCACACAGCGACCTCGGTGCAAATTTTAGGACTAAAAATAATATTGTGAGGTGTGAGGTATTCAGAATAGACTGAAAATGAGTGTAAATTATGGTTTTTGAGGTTAATAATACTTTGGGATCAAAATGACCCCCAAATTCTATGATTTAAGCTGTTTTTTAGTGTTTTTGGAAAAAAACACCCGAATCCAAAACACACCCGAATCCGACAAAAATAATTCGGTGAGGTTTTGCCAAAACGCGTTCGAACCCAAAACACGGCCGCGGAACCGAACCCAAAACCAAAACACAAAACCCGAAAAATTTCAGGCGCTCATCTCTAATTCTGTATCCTACCGTTAACATAATCACTCTTATCTCTAAGGAATTTTTTATGTTTGCTATTAACAATCTCATATTCTAATGTATCCAATCTATGTTGTAGATCGTTAGCATCACGCTTGAACTCCTCACTGGATTCAAACCTCTCCATAGCTGATTCCAGTGTAGAAATCTCATCTGTTCTCAATAGTTCCTTTTTCCTCTCAGCAATTAACAAGCTCATTAGCTTAACTGAACATTCATCCAAAGTGGCATTCCACTTTGACATGAAAGATTCCACATTGCTACCAAAAGTGGGCAATTTTATAATCCTAAACCCTCTAGGGATCCTTCCCACCTCTAGATATTTCTCTAGGGTGGTGATGTCATACCACCCTTTCAGTATTCTGGTGGCTAATTTATCCATAGAGTTGAGGTAGCCAAAATAGTCCTCATCATTCTCCTCAAAAATGATATCTTGCTCGTCATCTACAAATATCTGTCTAACATTTTGTAATCTCTAAGTTTTATCCTTAAAGACAGGCATATTTGAATCTAAAACAAAATCAAGTCTAAAGTGATCAGCTGCAGCGTAAGGTAACTAACAGAATAGAACAATACCAGAACACAATTGTACCTAATTACTGTGCTGGTGTGGCAGCCCTCTAATTCGATCCCCCTGTTAGTGAGGACCATACAACACAACACCTCCAGCAACTGAATCAGAGGGCGCTCTCAATTACTTTAACTAGTTAGCAACTAAAATGGACCAAATAATTATGGCATTTAAACAATTTATTTAAAGCAAAATATTGCCCAATCTAGACAGAGGTAACCTTTTTTCACAATTACAGATCACAGTATGTGTCAAATGTACAATAGTGTAGGGTTTCAGAGGGATGGTCAACACAGCTGGTAAAACATACATATTACAATGTATAAACAAAAACTATTAGAATACATAAATTTACACTTATTAAAAAATTGTTAATCAAACAAGAATATTAGATATTCAGTAGATCGAGCAGGAGATGAGGACATTCCATACTAGCTGGTCAGAGAACAGATGCAAGAGAGTGACATATTGTATGACTTCACTATACATACAGTGTGTTATTTTACTACACCGTTTCACAGCAATAAGATGATGATGATGAAAAATTACATAAAGATGAAGGATTCCATAAAGTACATACCAAATGGTCAGTCCATGAAGCAACCATATGTAAATTCAATGGGTTGAAACACTCTAAAGTTCAGAAATGTTGAACACTTTCTACAAAACAACATGTTATCACTATATTCCATTCCATTCCAATAGAAAAAGTACCATTATGTGCTCCACATATATATTACTTACAGACTATATTCACAAAGGACCTCTTTCCAAACCTATGCTGGTCCAAATGATCAATAGAATTTTTTTTTTTTTAGAAAAATCTTTCTCTATGTATAAATATAATTGGAAACACTCAATGATTTTAACAAGACTAATTCCCAAAGTCATTATACATACCCACTTTGGGTGACCCACAAAATAGTGATGTGTAAGAGAAATAGGCCAACCTGAAAATCATTAACTGATATAATCTATTAGGGTATCCTTCGTATGGTGAAGAACGGGGAAAACAAAGTCTTTATATGTTTAATAGGTATGCAACATTGAGATCACCTTCCCCCCTTAGACAGACCCATTTTTTAGGGGAACGCAGAGAGAGACGTCAAACCCTCTGGCCGCATATGGAAGCTCCTCATGGAAGGACGATTACCCCTCAAGGTATAAAAATAGGGTATCAAGAGGAAGATGAGGAAAGAGAGGGGGAAGTTCAAACCCCCCAAAAAAGGAAAGCCCTCTTGAGTCATGAAAAAACACGTCAGGGATCATCAACCTTTCAAAGAAGGAACTTTCTTCAGCCGAAGCCTCGGTTTTAGACAAAGGTCTTAAATTTGCTCCAACTGAGAATGTCAACAAGTTTAATTTATTTATAGATTTAAATAAGTATATGAGAAAGTTGACCATTCAACGTCATTTTCTGAAAAATCCAGTACCCAAATTATCATATGTACCAAAAGCTAAACCTTTAGTCTCCCTTCCTTTGAAATTTTATCCAGTGGAGTCTAAGGGCAACCATCTGGAATTTTTTACGAATCAGTTAGAGACGATTTCAGAGATATGAAGGTTCACAGTAAGAAATTTACCCATAATCTTAGCACTCAGGAATTGAAAGCCATCAAAGATTTGAAAAAAGATCAAAATCTCATTATAAAGGCAGCAGATAAAGGAGGATCGGTTGTTTTACAGGACAGACAAATGTATACAAGTGAAGCTTACAGAATTCTTAATGATGCCAATACATATGAGAAACTGAATCATAACCCTTTGGCAGAATTTCAGGAATCCTTGCAGAAACTGTTGTATAAGGCAAATAACTCAGGCTCCATCTGTAGAGAAGAATTAGATTATCTAAATACCAAACAGCCCATCATACCTGTGTTTTACCAACTACCCAAAGTCCATAAGGATAGGAATCACCCTCCGGGGTGTCCCATCATCGGGGCGAGTAGACTCTTTGACGGCTAATGTCTCGCATTTTGTGGACATCAAATTACAACCATATGTTAAAGAGTCCAGATCATACCTTAAGGACTCCGCAATTGTCCTAAGACTATTGGAAGATCATGTGTGGTCTGAGGGGGACTGTTGGATCACTGTAGATGCAGAGATTCAGCGAATGAGCAGGTAATAAGAAAAACCTGCTTTCAGAAGGCTTTCTTGGTGGTGCACTCTTTTGTTAAGTAAAAAAAATTAGTTAATTAAAACATAACTTTTATTAGATGGTTTATTTTAAAAAATGTAGCAGTGTTAAACAATGGTATTGTGAAAAAAGGAATAATGCTTTTTATATATATGCATGTATATTCCTTAAAGGAGTAAATAATGATAAGTACTCCTTATTCTATTTTAATAAAACTTATAAATTGTAGGAACTGAATATTAAATATTAAATGGCTCAGTACGAAAATATAATACTTACATTTCCAACAAATTGTGGACAGTGTATTTTCAGAATGAGGTTATATACTGACACATTACTGTTGTGATAATATATATGAGATCCTCAATGGATTTTGTGGTATAAATCACGTGTGTCTTTTCTCAGAAATACACTGGTTACGTGGCAGCAGTCACATAAAACGGCATGAGAGCTATATATACTTTTGTTTTTTTGTTTTTTTCATGACAAATTAGTCAATTCATATGGGCAGCCTGCTTATCCATGTGTCTCACTGGTCTGAAAATAATAATTGTAACAGAGAGTGTTGATCGCCAGGTGTTGTGTCTCGTAACCCTTTTGAAAGCAACAATTATAACAGAAAAAGGTTGGTGATACAATTTTTGTAATTTGCCAGAATGAATAGTTATAACTGCAATATGTAGCAACTTCAACAGAGTGGTAGTAATAATTGTAGCAAGAGTAAAGATTGTTCAGCCACAATAATAACAATTTCAACTATATCTGAAGAGAGCATAACTCCTTAATTCATGTTCCACAGAATGGCTGCAATAATGGTAATAGAGAAAAAAGCTTATACGCCACAATGATAACACTCTCAGCTATACACCAAAAAATCAATCAAGGCCTTATTAATACTTATTGTGCCCACAAATAGGGGAAATTATTTCAATGAAACACAGTTAGTGACATATTTGGAGAGACATTTTCCCTTTATAGTACTAATTATACAGCAATGCTGTTCATAGGAAAATACCAAAGAATTATGCAGTGTATCACAGTGTATACGTGACCTATCCCTTCTACTGTTAGCCCATGTGTCAAAATGGCAGTGAATGGGCGTAATGAGAGCAGGATAAGTTCACACACTGGGACAGAATATAGGAAAAGTAACGTCGACTTCTGCTGTCCTCTGAAAGACCCAGTCAAATCCCTGGTGTGTAATCACATTGCAGGGAGAGAGTGGGAAATTACAGTGGATGAGAGGGTCAACTGAAATACCTGAAATTGCTCAGAGTGATTATTACTCTCAAGACCCGCTATTAAGGGTGTTCTGTCTTGCTGCTTTCAATAGATCTGATAGGCGCCGCTGACATGTAGCGCTGCCCATGTGAGTATGAGCGGCGGTGAGCGGACTGTGTGGACACGCTGCGGGAAGCGGCTTCTGCCCAGCCGCTTGTGACTGCTGCCGAGCGGCGACTCACGTGTGCGCTGTACGTAGCCTTGCCGCCCTCTCCGGATGTACGTTTCGCAAATGAGCTTATTCAGTCGGACATCACTGTAGATGCGCAAGCATTGTATTCTTCCATCCCCCATGACAAAGGTATGAAAGCGGTTAATGATGTACTCAAGAGAGATCCCAACAAATCACCTGAAGAGATTGCTTTTATCCTTGAGTGCATCAAATTATTTTGGTACACAACTTTTTTGAATTTGAAGGTTCATATTTCCTGCAGAAACAGGGAACGGCCATAGGCACTAAATTCACAACATCATATTCTAACATATTTATGAGTGAGTGGGAAGCACAATATGTTTATGGCACATGTTAAGAAAATTCCTCCATCAGGTTCTACAGGAGGTATATTGATGACCTCCTGTTCATCTGGCATGGCGATGACCTAAGTATTGACAAATTTATCTTGCATTTAAATACAAATGATGTAAACCTAAATCCAACAGGTCTGTGATTGATTATCTAGATCTGGAATTAGAAGGGTCCAGTTGTGGCAAGATAACCACCAAAACCTTCTTTAAAGAAGTAGACGCCAATAGCTATATACCTACATCCAGTTGCCATCATCCAGCTTGGAAGGAAGGAGTACCCTATTCTCAGTTTTTGAGAATTAGGAGAAATTATACCAGGATTTCTGACTACTGGTCACAATCTGAGGTTCTTAAGGGTCTATTGAAGAATCCAGAGTTAAAGCATCTCGGCATGAAAGAAAAATTCTATTGCAAGATAAAGTAGCAAAAATTGATGTTTTTTCCAGTTCTAACAGACCCTTTATAACGCAATATTGCCGTGATGCAGGATCCATAAGAAAGATCATGGAAAGACACTGGGGTCTTCTTTTAAAGGATCCAATATTAGGACCCAGTCCTCCAAATAAACCTTGCATGGTTTATAGAAGGGCCAGTAATCTGAAGAATTTACTAGCACCCAGCCAACTTAAGCTCGTTAAAGAGCCGATCAACTCCACCAGATCTATATTGGGGAACAGTGCATAACTCAGATGTGAAAAGTTTCAGCTTTACCATTTTGGAACTAATTAAGCCTCATAATAGAGGAGGCAATATAGACCTAACACTGTCTGTCTCGTCGTGAAACCTTTTGGATTTATACCCTGAATACAATATCATCTCGAGGGTTGAATGAGGGACTCGATATTGTATCATTTCTTTAAATATAGTCTAGCTGTACCCTTATAAACTCTGCATCGGGTATATGTGTTATTGATTTAACATATAGAACCCTTTCAGTTCTTAGTATGTTGCACCATTAATTGGTCAGGCTTTATGTTTGATCTTTGGTAAAGAAGTTGTTCTGGGCTTCCATAAGATTTGTGTAATTGAAAAAATGTAAAGGAACAGTACCTTTATGGAGTACATGGATACTCGACAGGGGAATATATTTAATTCTATTTGTTAAGCATTTTTTTCTACAAATTGTAATTTCCAGATAGTTATTGGATACAGTATATGCAAAGGCCATTTTTTAATCACTACATGGATTTATATTATCCAATTCATCACGGTTGTTAATAGGTATTAGTATGGTCATATACCCAGAATGGTATGCTAGTCCATTCTTAAATACTAAGTAGCATATTATTATATGGAATTAATTATAACTTTGCAGTATCCTCAAGGAAAACCCTTGTCATAAATTAAGATAGTAGTCTAAAAATATGAAATAGTTAGGATCCATTTAAATCTTAATATTAATATTTTACCCTAATAGACACCCTTTATAGTTACCTTAATAGACACCCTTTATATTTTTTTCACTTAGTCATATCATTATTTTCATGTAGGGATGACAACATGTTTGTTTCATATTTGCATTCCACCGCCGGGTTGGTGGAGCGCAAACATCACTTCCGCCCGAAGTTAAATGTGAGCGCCTTTTACCGGTTCATATTGTGTTAATTACGCATATGCTGGTAGCGTCCACCTCCCCTTGGTGCCCTATATGTGGCCGCTGTGCATGTTAGCAGCAGCTACTGATTAGGTAGTGTCCCGCTGTCCACATTTGTGGTCCACCACCGGCCAGTAGCGCGAGTGCTACTTCCGCCGGAAGTGGGTTAATATGCGTTCCACCGGTTTATTAGGTGGAACACATAAACGCTTTGTTCGTTTTTCTATCTTTTCATTTGTAATACCAGTGCCCTTATTAATCACAGTGTAATGGCGACCTATAGGGTTTTTAAAACCTATATTTAGTATATAAAATAGTGGTTTATTTCACCTTAATACTTTATATTCCCATAATGGGCGTTAGTGACGTCATTTCCGGTAAACATGGATTAAAGTTTATATATTTTCTAATCTAGAAAAAAGACTAATTTTTCACCTAATTTTCACTTCACTAGACAGAATATAATATTTATTACATCTCCTGTTCCCGTGTTGTCTCCAATTGAGCTAGCAGACTGTTAATTAATTAAAAAAAAAATTATTTACCACCTTTCTACAGTGGGAGTGGTTAGTGGTATATATAGCCCTACCATTCACACAGTCAGTCAGTTGCACTTGGGAGAGCATACAGGAACTACTGCTGTATCTGTAAGTATAGGACTTGGTTTATTTTTTTATTTTTTTATTTCTTTCATTAAGAGAATTTAATTAATAGTAGTTTATTAAACAATAATATTTAAAATATAATTAGACAAAAAAAAAACCCTAATAGATTATATCAATTAATGATTTTCAGGTTGGCCTATTTTTCTTACACATCACTATATTTGAGGCTCACCCAAAGTGGATGTGTATAATGACTTTGGGAATTAGTCTTGTTAAAATCATTGAGTGTTTCCAATTATATTTATACATAGAGAAAGTTTTTTCTAAAAATTTTTTTTTCTATGTATAGGATATTTATCTATTGATCATTTGGACCAGCATAGTTTTGGAAAGAGGTACTTTGCGAATATAGTCTGTAAGTAATATATATGTGGAGCACATAATGGTACTTTTTTTATTGGAATGTAATGGAATATAGTGATAACATATTGTTTTGTAGAAAGTGTTCAACATTTCTGAACTTTAGAGTGTTTCAACCCATTGAATTTACATTTGGTTGCTTCATGGACTGACCATTTGATATGTACTTTATGGAATCCCTCATCTTTATGTAATTTTTCATCATCATCTTATCCCCGTGAAACGGTGTAGTAAAATAACACACTGTATGTATAGTGAAGTCATACAATATGTCACTCTCTTGCATCTGTTCTCTGACCAGCTAGTATGGAATGTGCTCATCTCCTGCTCGATCTACTGAATATCTAATATTCTTGTTTGATTAACAATTTTTTAATAAGTGTAAATTTATGTATTCTAATAGTTTTTGTTTATACATTGTAATATGTATGTTTTACCAGCTGTGTTGACCATCCCTCTGAAGAAGTACATGAAGGACGAAACGCATCAGGGTTGAAGACAGAGAGAAAAGAAACCCTACACTATTGTACATTTGACACATATTGTGATCTGTAATTGTGAAAAATGGTTACCTCTAGATTGGGAAATATTTTGCTTTTAATAAATTGTTTAAACGCCATAATTATTTGGTCCATTTTAGTTAGTAACTAGTTAAAGTGATTGAGAGTGCCCTCTGATTCAATTGCTGGAGGTGTTGTTTTGTATGGTCCTCATTAACAGGGGTATCGAAGTAGAGGGCTGCCCAACCAGCGCAGTAATTAGGTACAATTGTGTTCTACAACTGTATATATATATATATATATATATATATATATATGTAATACCCCAAATATGTATATGCAAAAAAAATTTTTTTTAACATACAGGGGTCCCCTAGGTGTATATTGTTCCCTTACATTTGAGGAAATTCATATAGCCCATAGTACAGAATAGGCTGCACTCTAGGGGGTATATTTACTAAGCTCACGATTTTGGTCGATTTTGTGTTTTTTGATCAAAGTGTCATCTCGGGAATTTACTAAACTCAAATTTCGGGCAGTAATGAGTGAATTTTTTGGGGGGCGTCACGACTTCACAAATACGATTGAATACACCATCGGTCAAACACAGCTGTTTAGGTATACAACTCGGTAATTTACTATTCATTCTTATTTGTAATCTCCACCGTAAAAAGGGCCATTGAAAATGCGAATTTGTAAAAAATCGCTGAAAAAAATAGATCTGCATTTGAAAAGCGTGTTAACGTGTTTGAACTTCAACATTAATCACACCTGAATTTTTGCACCTTTAAAAGGGATCAAAGCACATTATTAAAATCATTCACTCTGAAATGGCTGCTGCCGTGTGTAGCACTGAATGTTTGTTTGCTGTGGGATTCCTGAGACTGCTCCATCAGGCTACAAGAAACCAGGTCCAGGAAACTGAACATGGTCAGCAGGTTGTACAGGTGCTGTGGAGGCTGCGTTGGCCTTGTTTTTTTAGGGAGCGTTTAAACTTAAATGCATTGGCCGATGAGCAGGTCATACAGATGTTCCGGCTTTATAGAAACAACATTTTCCGTCTGTATGACCTTGTCAAACTGGACCTAGACCCTGAGACAGCACGCTCTCGCTCTGTCTCAGGCCTGCACAGACTCCTGTCTGTGTTGCAGTTTATGGCTACTGGCAGCTTTCAGGCTGTGTGTAGCGATGTGATTGGAATCTCACAGCCCACCTTTTCCAAGTACTTAAATCAGGTGAGGTATACCATACATACTCCTCTATGTCCAAGTTATTTTTATGTTATGTAACATTAGACAGTCTTGTGGTTCTTAGTGCTCCTGACATGCATTGGACCCCCACATAGATGCCTCTATCTGTTTCCTTACCCAGGAGTCTCAGTGGCATGCAGTCATGGTAGCTTTCTATGAGCTTGCTGGCATGCCCAATGTGCTTGGTGCCATAGATTGCACACACATTGAACTGAGACCACCTAGGGGCAGGCAATACATTTATACAAATAGACATCTGGCCCACTCCACTAATGTTCAAGTGGTTTGTGATGCAAATCTTAAAATTATGAATGTTGTTGCAGGTTACCCTGGCGGTTGCCATGACTCCTTCATCCTCAGTCAGCCATCCCTCTTTAATAAATTTGAGGCTGGACAAATGCCCAATGGATGGCTGCTGGGTATGTAACTACATATGTGTATACATCTATATTTTCTTAAAGTCACCACTATGCCAGCAATGTCTGGATTAATACCTACTGTAAGAGTAATATTGATTAAAATGCTTTTGCTGTATTAATGTTTCACTATATTCTTAATACTGTATATATGTCCCTTTTACATATATTATAAGGTCATCGTTGCTTGTATTGTATGTGTGAGACAACAGGTGGTTTCCTTAAATACTTTACAAAATAAGAATGTGAAGCCAGTAGACAGAGAATGACGGAAATAGAAGATCTTCAGCAATCGCCTCATTCTTTGACAAGACAGACTCCAGGAATAGTTTGGGACTGTGTCTTCTTAATATTACCTTCTATGTCACTGAAACTTGTTATATATATGATTAGCTAACTTTATACTAGACTGTGATTGGAGGGCATGTAAATAGCCCACTTCTCTTTTGGTATAAATAAAAGCTTTCTCTGTCACAGGGCAGAGCAGTGTTATACTTACAACTGTGTAGTGTGACTTCTTGCTCTCCAGCCAGCTGTATCCAGTACTTTGAATCCCCAAGACAGAAGGGCTACTAAGGCATTGATAGTTGAGGTGCAAGCCTATTACCCTAACACTACTTAACACTCTATACTATATATGTCTTTCAGGTGATGGAGGATAAGGCTGCTTCTCTTGGCTTCTCACTCCATTGTCCATCCCTGATTCCCCTGCTGAACACAATTACAATAATGCACATACATCCAAACGGAATGTGATAGAAAGATGTTTTGGGGTACTGAAATCTAGGTTTAGGTGTCTGGATATGTCTGCTGGGCTTTTGTTGTATAGTCCCTTAAAGGTGACTAGGATTGTGTTCTGCTGCTGTTTGATTGTGTTCTGCTGCTGTTTTCTTCATAACATGTGTTTGCAACAACATCTGCCACATGTTGAGAAGTAGGATGAGGATGAAGAAAACAGTCAGCAAGTAGGGGAGTTAGAAACATCTGGCGACAGTGTGAGTACAGATGTAGGGAGGCAGATAAGGCAAAAACTGATTTTGCGACATTTTGAAGGTAAGTATATTTTTGTTTGTGGTTTTTATCTAAACAATTAAGGTCACCAAATGTATTTTCAACATAATTGTAGCTCTTTCTGACTATAGATATAGTTCTCAGATAGTATTTTCTGTGTAAAATATGTGTTTCTGTCCATCTATTGTGTAGCAGTTACAGTTCAAAATGCATATCTCAATATCTATCTTTCTTTCTGTCTGTATATATTTGTTTACTAATTATTTAATAAAACTTTATATATTTACACACTTTACTATATGTATGAAGATAGGCAAACTAAACTATCACTTGTTTTTGTTCTTTGTTGTGTGTGTTTTCTGTTGTGGTTCATTGTAAGGTGTGATGCAAATGTGTTTTCTACTCACCCAGACATAATGGTCATTGAGTAATATTAGTCATTTAGGCCCAGACATTGTTTAACTTCAATCTAAAACTAGATTTTCTAAAGTATTTTGTATGCAATGCTGTAATGCATCATGTTAGTCATGATGCTAAAAGTTTGTCAATACTCGTGTGTGAAAAGTGACAGAAACATCCTATAACACTGACAGTCAATATGAAATAAAACATTGCACATACATCCCTTTTAACATTTATTACCTTACACATTTTTGGAGTGTCTAACACACTGCAATATAATATTTTTTTGCAGCACATTAATTTGGCTTCAGCAGAGGTTTTTTTCATTTTTTGGGCGGATGTTTGGTTCCAGCAGAGACTTGGGATGGCACATTTGAGCGTGTTCTGCTTGATCTTCTGACTGTGGAGGTAATTGGGGTCTGGGTTGGTGTGGTTGTACCTGAGCTGGAGCCTTGTTGTTGTTGTGTTGCCAACAAATTTATATTTTGGGTCAGGTTTGACAGAGTAGCGTTCATTTGGGTTGTGGCTGAGGTATTATTTTCTATGATTCTGGACAGACTGTCGGCAATTAGCTGATTATTTTGTATTAATTAAATGAGTGCTTGCTGATGACGATGTTGTTCATCCATTATGCGTTGGAAACTTATAATTAATTGGCTGTTGTCTGCTCGCATCTGTTCCATAGTGTTTGCCTTTCTGCTTAGTTGGACATTGAGTCTGCTGGTGTTCCTACTTAGTCTAGGTAGGTGATGGGGCAGACTGGCAAGATATTGGCTGTGTGTGCACAGACAATCAAGATTTAGGGCATGTTGTGTTTCCCAACTGTCCCAAAATGTTTGATCAACTTGTTGTGGCTGGGGTGTAGTTGGGCTCAATTGTGGTGTTGTTGCTCTTTGTGGTGGTGGCGTACTTACAGCTGGTGATGTCGGTTGGGTTGGGTCAATTGGCTGCAGTTGGAGTATGAATGTTTCCTGCTGGTTATCCTGGGGCATGATGTCTGCATCTGTATGGGGTTTAAGGGGTCAACATTTTGGGAAGTGTTTATCTTCTTGAATTTGTTTACATTTCCGAAAGCTGCATGCATTTTTTGTTTGTAATTTATACCAAAATATATAGGGTGGACAACAATATTCATTTTGAGATTACACAAGGCATAGTACAGTATGTTGTTTAAGAACCAAACACATTTTGACTACAAACAGAGCAAAACATTTTACACTAAGGACCAACTTACTGTTCAAACACAACTAACTCCTAATAATCTTAAACCAACCAATTTACTTTTTTAGCCTACATCTCAGACTTTAAACAAATCTCTACACATTAAATGTAAAGATGTATACACTCACCATTGTTAAAGGCTGGTAATCTTGCACAGCCAAAAATTGTCATTTAGTCCTTAAAATCTAAAAATACAATACTACTGTATGGCTCAAGTGTACATACAGATTTTGAGCATATTTTATTTCGGAGATTCAGTGTGCACTCTAGGAGTGAAAAGGGGCAGGGCGCCGGACTCCGGGGGCACATGTGCGCGCGCGTTCGAAATGGGGGCGCAGCCATGCAAATTAGGGGGCGTGGCCACGCCTACGTCATTTTAGGGGCGGTGCGGCCCACAGACGCTACTATAGAGAGCGTCTGTGGCCGGCGACGTCACTGTTGGGGGCGTGCCCAGCACCTCCGTCGGTGCTGGGCTTCCCCCAGCCCTCTCCCAATGCGTGAATGGATGCCGCGCGCATGCGCACGGCATCTGTACATGCCGGGAGGGCAGGGAGCGGGCGGCTGTTCTAGCAGGGCACCGCAAAAGGGGTAGGGCGGGTTTTGCCTGCTAAAAAACGGGCAGGGCGCGGCGCCCTGCTAAAACAGCCTAGAGTGAACACTAGAGATTTGTAACACTTAATATTGCAAGCCATGTGTTGATCCATACAAGGATTAGTGTGTGGTATTGGAGCTGGTTAATTTGTGTGTCAAAACACTGTGTAAGTATGTATTGTAATGTTTTTTTAATTTTACTCACCAGACAGCTGAGGGGACTGTGGTTCCTGTGATGGAGGAGTCGCCAAAATGTGAACTGGTGGCTGGGCCAACACAGTCGAGATGCGGCGTTGTGGCGGGGATAATACTTGTGTCGTTGGCACATCAGGATGGTGTCTCTTGCTTGGCCTCTTTTTTTGAGTGGCAGAACCCTGGGAAGGGCGCCTTTGTGGAGTGTGGTGCGATGAGGAAGTTCCTATGGTTTGCACAAACATTAATACTCAGAAATTCTTAGTCGACTTTATTATGGTCCAAAAATTATACTTTACCTGCATCACCAGCATCCGCAGCTCCTGCCTGTGTGGTTGTGGTCCTGGGTGTGGTGCGTTTCTTTCATACTGTTATAAAATTATAAATGTGATTATTTACATGATATTCTGTGCGATAATATTTCAGAAATGAAATTTTTTGATGTGTACATCTAAAGACCATTATGAACAAACTAAATAACATTTTTGCAGATTGTATGGTTGACTTCATTGTGTGTGTATAGTGTAATTTTGTCAAAATTTAAACACAAAATACATAGGCCAAGGTGTTTAGTTTACAATGACCAACAACACAATATACAACCATGGATAAATGAAAGGACAGAATATTCTACACTTGCAGAATTCATTCCAAATGCTATAAACATTTACAAATCAACATTTTCACAGCCCAAACAAGGAACAAAAAACAAAAATACTGCTTTAAAAAAAATAATGCCCACAAAGCCTTTTAAACAACATCATACATTAGCCTTAACATCTTAACCAAATTCAAAATACATTTTCATAAACACGTCACTCCTAATAAATTTAAACTCCATTACCAAAACAAACAATATAGCCCAGAGAAAAATATAACTATCACAAATCTTTAAAATATGGTACACTAAAGGGCCTGTGAACCATAAACCTCCTAAACAAAATACACAACAATAACCTCTAATATTCCACATAAACAAACAAACAAAGGCGATAATGTTATTCACACTTTATAAATCAAACTATACTTTATAAAAAACAATAGGGGGAGGTACAAGAATAACAACCAATAACAAATGTACCACATACCTTTGAGGATACTAAGGCAAAAGCACATATGTTTACGCAGAATAAAATTACAGTTATAAACTCACCATCCTGCCTAGGACGATCCGAATCGCGGACATTAGTCGCACCAACTACTTTAGGCGGAATAAGTGACCGCACAAGCCCCTCCCACTCACGATCGGATGCTATAAAGGGATGTCCTCCCCCTGTTTGTCTGGCTGACTTAGCCTCCTTCGCCATCTTAGCCTTGACACAGCGCTTTATGTCGTAGAATCTCTTGCAACACGTGTCCTCGGTTCTCTTCACCACACCCTCACTGTTCACTGCCGCTACTACTTTACCCCACAGAACACTTTTCCTCCGAGAAGGAACCTAGGCTGCATCACGCCCAAACAGCTGGTGATGATGGCGCATCAGCTCCTGCACCAAAGCCACATTCTCAGCATAGCTGAATTTTACATTGCGGCCTGTCTTTGTAGTGGTGCGTGGCTGCGGAGCAACAGCACCATCACTGTCACTGTCACTCGAGGCCACACCAGCAACCTCACCCTCCTCCTCCACCTCACTAACCTCCTCCCTCTCACTCACCTCCTCCACCACACTCACCTCCTCCCTCTCACTCACCTCCACCTCACTCACCTCCTCCCTCTCACTCACCTCTGACTGGGACATATTAATGACAAATAACAAAGAACACTGAGAAATAATAAAACACAAAACACACTCCTCCACTACCACCACCACACACCACACAACAACTGCACACAAACAAACACACACACACACACACACACACACACACACACACACACACAAACAATGACAATAGACTATAAAAAACCCAATAAAAATTTTACAAACTTTAAACAAACTACACAACATGTATCACAAGACTACTTACACACACAATACAGCACTCAGCAATCGTCAACAACTCCAAACACCTCTCCAAAACCACACACCACTTCCTCTCACCTCTCCACTAGCTAAACCCATGAGGTGTAGTCGGTTTGGGGCGGTTTTATACTCATCAGCACAGACACTCCTCCATCACAAACACAACCAATCACGTTCGAGTGACAAAAACGAAAGTCAGATTAATTGCGGCCGAAAAGTCCAAAAAAACACTGCCGCTATTGAAAAGTACGAATCCGTAAAAAAATACGGACGCAAAAGTCAAATTGTCCGCATTCTGAGCTAAAAAATATGAATGACATCAACATCGAAAAACACGAAAAATCAAAATACGACAGCATAGTAAATGAGATGTAAAAAAAAAAGTAGTAGCAAATTCAGACTACCGATGTAATTCGTGTTTAATCTCCCACCAAATCCCGACTATTACGAATCTTAGTAAATATACCCCAAGGTGACCCTGTCAGCCCTGGACAGGGAGATTTGGCATCACTAAAGTTAGAGCTGTCTTCCCCCTGGCCAGCAACAGCCAAGCACGGGAAGATTGTCCTCTACTGATTGGGCCCCCCAGGTTGCAGGGCAGAAGGCACCTGGGTCAGTCTGTTGCTGGGGCTGGTGAACCAGTTAGGACCCAGGTCAGGGGCGGTCCAGAGGAACAGGGACCGATGTAAGCAGCCCCACAGCACAGAAAGAGGAGGCTGCCCTGGGAAGAGAAGGAGGACTGCTCACTTGGAGGGATTGGAGGAGCGCCATGGACATTGGCTTCTGGCCCTAGAGTGGACGTGCGGGAGACCGGAGATCAGACTATGGAACAGCGGGGAGTGGAGCCAGTGGTGTTGGAAAGACCTCGGGTGGCGGGACGGGGAGCAAGGACATAACAGACCCGTAGCACCAGACCAAGGAGGCCGTTGGGAAAGGAAGAGGACCGGAGCTGTTGCCCGACTGGCGTTGAGGCAGAGTAGAGAGCTGTGGACCGTGGAAGACAGAGGAGAAGGCAGCGCGCAGGGCGACTCCATAGAGAAAACCCCAGCGAGGACCTCTGGTGGAAAGATCGAGGAACCCCAAGACAGGAGAGGTGATTCTGGTTCAAGGAGGAGCTTCTACTGTCGGCTGATTAGAGAAGACCCCAGGACACAGGCGGGCCTCAGCAAAAGGGTGCATCCCCGGTGCGGTGCTCTGCATCCCAAGTGGTGAAGACGTGGAGTGTCGGAGGTGGCAGAAGTGCTGCAGCTTCAAGGGTGAGATCACTATATTCGCTTTCTGTGGGACTCTGCCTTTGAGTTGACCCTTCCGCTGCTAAACTCTGCCATTGGGGAAAATATTGGTTAAAATAGGGGTAGGTTCTTGTTAGTCTAAGGCTCCCCTTTTAATTCCAATGCCCCAGCATAAAAGTTATAAGGGGTAGGCTCCCTTAAGTACCCTGCCCATATCGCTACCCCTTCCGCTGCAATTACTCTGCTAATTGGGGACAAATCTGGTTAACCTAGAGGGTAGGCTTCCCGCAGCTATTGGTGCCTCATTGTCCAAAAAGGGGTAGGGGTGTATATTCCCCATAATAATTACTGCTGCAGTATTGTGATAATAATATTGGGCTTATAGTGTGAGCTGTTTACACTAATAGTTACCGAGAGATATTCAGTGCCAGCTGATTTTGCTAATGTGATTGTCTGTAGAAGCTGTTCCTGCTAATGTGGTTGGTACCCACTATTCTGTTACTGTTGGTTTATTATAGACTGTTTATGCAAGCTCCACCCAGCAGTGTCTGTTAAATCTTATATATATGTGTATTATGGTATTACAAAAGCTGGCTCATTATTAACTGTTTATGCGAGCTCCGCTCATCAGTGCCTGTTAAAGTTTATATACCTGTGTGCTTCTTACTACAAAGGTGGGTTTCTTATTGACTGAGAGGTTCCTGCATTAGGAGGAGGTGCAGGCCCTGACATGCCACATGGAGCATTATGGGGTTGCTCCAAGGTAGGTAGCTCTTAGCTTAGACATATTGTAGTAAGGAGCCATTATCATGTGGCTCCTTGCTGGTTAATCTTAGACCCAGATTGGGGTAATGGAGGTGTGAGGTGTGGTGCCTCTGGACTGGCTGAGCTGGATGGCCTTAGTGTGGCATACCTTTACATTCTATTAACACTTTTCACTTATTAATTTTTTAACACTATTTCTCTATTTTAATTGCATTTCCTTTTTGTATCACTTTCTCTATAGCTTCGGCTTCCTAAATACTAATTAATTAACACTATAGTTTTTTCACTGGTATGCTACGCTGGGCTTTCTGGCTTATGCTGGTGTTTTGGGGTTACGGTTACCATTCTGGGTGCTTGGGGAAACAAATGCCTTTTTTTCTTGCTTAGAAATACCCCTCCCTTTCGAGCACCTGAATGATATCACTAAGCTAATTGAGCATCTACCAATATATATAATTAAAGACAATGGCAGCTTGCTTACCTGTTCCCGAAACTCACTTGCTTGATTGTCATTGCTGGTTATACGAGACTGTGTTAATTAAATACAACGCCAGCTTGCTTACCTGTTCCCGCAACTCACTTGCTAGATTTTCATTGCTGGTTATACAAGACCGTGTTAAATAAAGACAATGCCAGCTTGCTTACCTGTTCCTGCAACTCACCTGCTTGATTGTCATTGCTGGTTATAGGAGACTGTGTTAATTAAATACAATGCCAGCTTGCTTACCTGTTCCCGCAACTCACTTGCTAGATTGTCATTGCTGGTTAAACTAGACTAATATATATAAAGAGAACGCCAGCTTGCTTGCCTGTTCCCGCAACTCATCTGCTTGATTGTCATTGCTGGTTATATGAGACTGTGTTAAATAAAGCCAACGCCAGCTTGCCTACCTGTTCCCGCAGCTCACCGCTTGATGGTCATTGCTGGTTATACGAGACTGTGTTAGGTAAAGACAATGCCAGCTTGCCTACCTGGTCCCGTGTTCCCGCAACTCACCGCTTGATTGTCATTGCTGGTTATACGAGACTTTGTTAGGTAAAAACAATGCCAGCTTATATCCAAGTTACCTGTTGTGCATTTAAACTAAGAATTTTAAACAAAATTGTTACAAACACTGTTAATGTCACCTTTATTATAATGACTTCTGATAGTGTGTAAAAATAAAATTGTGTTGTACATATTGCGGGTCATTCTGTGTCTGCTCAAAAAGGGGAATTTTACGCTTGACTCACTGTCACGGTGTGCTGATAGCGATGAATTTACCGAAGATAGTCAGCTGCGGTTTAGGAAGATAACACACCTTCAGACCGGGGTGTCACACACACATATATATATATATATATATATATATGTGTATATATATACATATATATATATATATATATATATATATGTGTGTATATATATATATATATATATATATATACAGTATATGAGATGTGCAGTGGGCATTTTTCAGGTTTTGTGTTTTGGTCTTGGATTCGGTTCCGCGGTTGTGCTTTGGATTCGGGCACGTTTTGGCAAAACCTCCCTTAAGAATTTTTGTCGGATTTGGGTGTGTTTTGGATTCGGGTGTTTTTTTTTCAAAAACCCCTCAAAAACAGCTTAAATCATAGAATTTGAGGCTAATTTTGATCCTATAGTATTATTAACCTCAATAACCATAATTTTCACAATTTTTTTCAAAAAACCCTAAAAGACAGCTTAAATCATAGAATTTGGGGGTCATTTTCATCCCATAGTGTTCTTAACCTCAATAACCATAATTTCCACTCATTTCCAGTCTATTCTGAACACCTCACACCTCACAATATTATTATTAGTCCTAAAATTTGCACCGAGGTCGCTGGATGACTAAGCTAAGCGACCCAAGTGGGCGGCACAAACACCTGGCCCATCTAGGAGTGGCACTGCAGTGTCAGACAGGATGGCACTTAAAAAAATAGTCCCCAAACAGCACATAATGCAAAGATAAAAAAAAAAAGAGGTGCAAGATGGAATTGTCCTTGGGCCCTCCCACCCACCCTTATGTTATATAAATAGGACAAGCACACTTTAACAAACCCATCATTTCAGCGACAAGGTCAGCCACATGACTGTGGCTGAAATGACTGGTTGGTTTGGGCCCCCACCAAAAAAGAAGCAATCAATCTCTCCTTGCACAAACTGGCTCTACAGAGGCAAGATGTCCACCCCCTCCTCATCGTCCAATTCCTCACCCCTTTCACTGTGTACATCCCCCTCCTCACAGAGTATTAATTCGTCCCCACTGGAATCCACCATCACAGGTCCCTATGTACTTTCTGGAGGCAATTGCTGGTAAATGTCTCCACGGAGGAATTGATTATAATTCATTTTGATGAACATCATTTTCTCCACATTTTCTGGAAGTAACCTCGTACGCCGATCGCTGACAAGGTTACCGGCTGCACTAAACACTCTTTCGGAGTACACGCTGGAGGGGGGGCAACTTAGGTAAAATAAAGCCAGTTTGTGCAAGCGCCTCCAAATTGCCTCTTTTTTCTGCCAGTATACGTACGGACTGTCTGACATGCCTACTTGGATGATGTCACCCATATAATCCTCCACCATTCTTTCAATGGTGACAGAATCATATGCAGTGACAGTAGACGACATGTCAGTAATTGTTGGCAGGTCCTTTAGTCCGGACCAGATGTCAGTTTTTGCTCCTGACTGCCCTGCATCACCGCCAGTGGGTGGTTTTGGAAATTTTATCCTTTTCCTGGTAGCTCCAGTGATGGTAGAAAATGAAGGAGGAGCTTTTGTCGGGTCACATTCCGCTTGACTTGACAAGTGCCTCACCAGCAGGTCTTTGAACATCTGCAGACTTGTGTCTGCCATAAAGAGAGATACAACGTAGGCTTTAAACCTAGGATTGAGCACGGTGGCCATAATGTAGTGCTCTGATTTTAACAGATTGACCACCCGTGAATCCTGGTTAAGCGAATGAAGGGCTCCATCCACAAGTCCCACATGCCTAGTGGAATCGCTCCGTTTTAGCTCCTCCTTCAATCTCTCCAGCTGCTTCTGCAAAAGCCTGATGAGGGGAATGACCTGACTTAGGCTGGCAGTGTCTGAACTGACTTCATGTGTGGCAAGTTCAAAGGGTTGGAGAACCTTGAACAATGTTGAAATCATTCTCCACTGCGCTTGAGTCAGGTGCATTCCCCCTCCTTTGCCTATATCGTAGGCAGATGTATAGGCTTGAATGGCCTTTTGCTGCTCCTCCATCCTCTGAAGCATAGAGAGGGTTGAATTCCACCTCGTTACTACCTCTTGCTTCAGCTGATGGCAGGGCATGTTCAGGAGTGTTTGCTGGTGCTCCAGTCTTTGGCATGTGGTAGATGAATGCCAAAAGTGGCCCGCAATTCTTCGGGCCACCTACACAATCTCCTGCACGCCCCTGTAATTTTTTAACAAATTCTGCACCACCAAATTCTTTGTATGTGCAAAACATTGGAATGTGCTGGAATTTGCCCAGATGTAATGCACGCAAAATATTGGTGGCATTGTCTGATGTCACAAATCCCCAGGAGAGTCCAATTGGGGTAAGCCAATCTGCGATGATGTTCCTCAGTTTCCCTAAGAGGTTGTCAGCTTTGTGCCTCTTATGGAAAGCTGTGATACAAAGCGTAGCCTGCCTAGGAACGAGTTGGCGTTTGCGAGATGCTGCTACTGGTGCCGCCGCTGCTGTTGTTGCTGTGGGAGGCAATACATTTACACAGCGGGCTGTCACAGTCATATAGTCCTTAGTCTGCCCTGCTCCACTTGTCCACATGTCCGTGGTTAAGTGGACAGTGGGTACAACTGCATTTTTTAGGACACTGGTGACTTTTTCTGACGTCTGTGTAAATTCTCGGTATCGCCTGCCTAGAGAAGTGGAACCTAGATGGTATTTGGTACCGGGGACACACTACCTCAAGCAATTCTCTAAGTCCCTGTGAACTAACGTCGGATACCGGACGCACATCTAACACCAACATAGTTGTCAAGGCCTGAGTTATCAGCTTTGCAACAGGATGACTGCTGTGATATTCATCTTCCTCGCATAGGACTGCTGGACAGTCAATTGCTTACTGGAAGTAGTACAAGTGGTCTTCCGCCTTCCCCTCTGGGATGATGATCGACTCTCAGCAGCAACAACAGCAGCACCAACAGCAACAGCAGCAGTAGGCGTTCCACTCAAGGATCCATCGGAGGAATCCCAGTTAGGAGAGGACTCGTCAGACTTGCCAGTGATATGGCCTGCAGGACTATTGGCGTTCCTGACTAAGGAGGAAATTGACATTGAGGGAGTTGGTGGGGTGGTTTGCAGGAGCTCGGGTACAATAGGAAGAAGGGATTTAGTTTTAAGTGGACTGCTTCCGTTTTCACCCAAAGTTTTTGAACTTGTCAATAGCTTCTGATGAATGCGCTCCAGGTGACATATAAGGGAGGCTGTTCCTAGGTGGTTAACATCCTTACCCCTACTTATTACAGCTTGACAAAGGCAACACACGGCTTGACAGTGCCAGATAAAGGTGCTCATGGGCCTGGAGCTGAAATTTATGATGGGCCTATTGTGTGCCGCCGCAGGGTGTGTGGTGAGGGTGTAATTACTGATATGGAGGAGTAACCAGTGCTGTTAGGTGTGGTATGTGCTGTGGGGTATGGCTAGCACCATGGATTCCATAGCTACCCACCTACCTTCAACCACCTCAATCTCAATCCCCTCTGTATCACTGAGCATATATACATACAGGGCTCAGACTAGGAATATAGAGTTGGAGATATGGAAATTGCAATATAATGGCGGGTTGTTTAGGTATTTTAAAAATACAAGATTAATTGTAGATGCTTTTTAGCATTTTATTGTATATATAAAACATGTTATATGATGTAAGGCTATTTGCTATGTTTTCATCTTTCTTCAATGTCTCAAATGTTCCTACAGTATATCTCTAATATCTACCCTTTGTTTGTTCACCTCTTTTCCATGTGTCTCTTCTTCTTTCCCTTATATATTTCTTTTGTCTGTCACTCTCTTATGTGCCATTATCTTCATCCCAGGTAACTCTCTCTATCACTCCCCACATGCTTTCCTGCCCCCCCTGCATCTCTCACTTCTTACATCCCTCACTCACCACCTGCTACCCTCTAACCCAATGCTTCCCTCACTCAGTCCCTGCACCTCTCACACTCTCCATCCCTTGCTCAACCCCTGGCTCTCTCACTCCCTTCTTCCCTCTCACCTCCTGCTTCCATCATACAAACTCAGCACCTCTCATGCTCTCTACCCCTTGCTCACCCCCTGTCCTCTCACTCCCTGCATTTCTCATTCCCTGCTTCCATCACACAGCCTCTGCACCTCTCATACTCTCCATTCTTTGTTCTCTCTTTCCCTGTTACCCTTTCTCCCCCTGAATATCTAATTCCCTACTACCCTCACAGCCTCTGCACCTCTCATGCTCTCTAACCCTTACTCACCCCTGGTCCTCTCACACCATGCTACCCTCTCAGGGCTTACATCTCAGTCCCTGCTAACCTCTCATGGCCTGCTTACCTGCTTACCTCTCACCCCCATGCATTTATCACTCCCTGCTTCCATCACTCAGTACCTGCAACCATCTCTCTCTATCCTTTGCTCAACCCCTGATCCCCTCATTCCCTGCTACCCTCCCATGGCCTGCTTACCTCTCACTCCCTGCTTCCCTCACACAGCCTCTGCACCTCTCACACTCCCTATTTCTTGTTCAACCCCTGGTCCTCTCACTTCCTGCTACCCTTTCACCCCCTGAATATCTAATTCCCTGCTACTCTCACAGCCTCTACACCTCTCATGCTCTCCAACCCTTATTCACCCCCTGGTCCTCTCACACCCTGCTACCCTCTTACGGCCTGCTTACCTCTCACCCCCTGCATCACTCCCTGCTACCCTCTCACCCAAAGCATTACTCACTCCCTGCTTCCATCACTCAGCACCTGTACCTCTCATGCTCTCCACCCCTTGCTCAACCCCTGGTCTTCTCACTCCCTGCTACCCTCTCAGGGCCTGCTTTCTTCTCACCACCTGCATTACTAACTCCGTGCTTCCATCACTCAGCCTCTGCACCTCTCCCTCTTTCCATCCCTGCTCAACCCATGGTCCTCTAACTCCTTGCTACCATCTCAAGGCCTGCTTACCTCTCACTGCCTGCATTATTCACTCAGTTTCCCTCATTCAGCCACTGCACCTCTCCTTATCTCCATCCCTCTCTTACCCTCTGCATTATACCCCTTTTCCACTTGTAGCACGGGTCGCAGCCGGGAGCCTGACATGGCTGCGACCCATGCTACAGCCCCCTTCTACACTAGCTCCACCAACCAGGCATATTGCGCCGCCCCTGACGCGGCAGGGGCGGCGCTAGGAGATCGCATGATCTCCCAACGCCGCCCTTCCATTCACTGTGAACGGGAGCACGGCTTCTGTTTACACTACACAGCTCACTCGGTTGAACACGTGTTCAACCCGGCAAGCTACCCGAGTAGGATTCCCGGATCACTTGATCCGGGAATTTGCAGGGGGGGCCGTTTCCATTAGGAAAAAACACGGTTAAATGCGCGCCCCCGCGCATTTACCCGTGTTTTTAGAGCTAGTGGAAAAGGGCTATTACTCACTTCCTGCTTCCCTCTCTCAGACCCTGCTCTGGAGTCACACACACACACACACACACACACACACACACACACACACACACACACACACTTCTCCCCTATCTGGTTGCTGCCCTCGGATGCAGCACTGGCTTTTTCCTTTCATTCCATATGCTGACAGTTCCCCCTCCAGGACCCCGCATCCTTAATACAGAGGAGGAGGTGGGCGATGGGGCAGATGAGAGGGCTGGAGGCTGGCGCTGGACTTTGCGGCTGGACAGATAATGCCCGTCAGTCTTCCGGTGCCCTACTGTATATGTTTCTGCTCTCACAAACAGACCACCGCAGCTTTCCCCCAGTATATCACTGGCCTCAGGACCCTGCCTGACTCTGACAGCCCCAAGCCACACATCAATCTCCTTAGAGTCGAATATCCTGTGCGGAGCAGTGGAGCAGAGGACGAGGGGAGGGTGGGAGCCCCACTTTGACACGCACACACTTTATATATATATATATATATATATATATATATTTATATTATATATGTACAAACACTACCCCACATCGACATACAGATATATATATACACATATATTATACTCCACCCCACTTCGACCATTGTACAAATCATTTATATATATATACACGCATATCCACACACATGTCCACACACACACACAGACACACATATATTATATATTATATGTATATTCAATTTGGCCCGAAGAGACGTCTGGAGTAAAAACCCCCAATGTTTCTTCGGGTGCTGCGGTCGGGCTATTTAATTTGCTCGGCCAGTAAAACCTGCTTTTTCATCCGTAAACACACAGGTTCAGTGAGACCTGTGTGTTTTCGGGTGAAATAGCTGTTATCGGGCATTTTGCTTCGCCTGCCGGAGGCAGGCGAAGCAAAACCCCCGATAAGCCGCTGCCGCGCCGGCTTATCGGGGCCAATTAAATAGCCCCCGACGCCGATACTTATCACCCGGGACACCTTCGGGACAAATTGAATACCCCAGTATGTGTATAACACATGTATATACACACACATATATATATATACACATATATATATATATATGTCAATATCATAAAATACACACATATTTATATACATATTAAATTGTTTATTTATGTTTATATTATAAATATTAGATTTTCAGTAGAGATAAATAAAAAATATATTAATAAATATTTTTAATAAACACCACCCCAGCCTGCCCAGCAAAGCACATTACTAAGAGTCTAGAGTAGCAGCCAGTCAGCCCTCAGATACGGGTCGCCTCACCTCAGTCACTGCACTACAGCCAGGAGGATCATCAGAGGCTGGGCCACCTTCACGGAGCAGCATAGCACGTCACTGCTTTGACTGCTCTAGTCTGTATGGTATTGTGGACTAGAGAGCGCGGTGGTGGCGTTGCGGTAGCTTCGTGACGTCACATGGCGTGGCATCGTGTGGTGCGGAGGAGGCTGTGAGACTCCTTGCATATGCGGCGCAGAGAGGATTATGACAGCCTTCCGCTGTGCGCCGCCATCATATGCTGCAAGGCATCTACGCTGGCGGCATTTGATAGTAATACACGTAAGCCGCGGCAGTTGGGGGGAAGGGGTGTTGAGGCCGGAGGGGGCGTGGCCTGGGACGCTGCAGTAGAAGGAAACATTTTTCCTATCTACTGCAGCTTTGAGTGCTGCAGATCCAGTGCTGCAGCGATGGGCCTATTTGGACTGTGGGCTTGGAGCTGCAGCTCCGTCAGCCCCATTGTTAATCCGGCCCTGCGGCTTGACACCTGTTGTCCGCATTTCTGTTGAAATAATTCCACACCGAAGAGGTGATTTTTTTTGTATTTTGATGAGGCATGTCAATGGCCTTATTCATCCCATGGACAACAGGTGTCTCCCCGGGTGCCTGACTTAAACAAACCACCTCACCATCAGAATGCTCCTTGTCAGTTTCCTCCTCAGCACCAGCAACACCCATATCCTCATCCTGGTGTACTTCAACAGTGACATCTTCAATGTCAATATCAGGAACTGGACTGTGGGTGCTCCTTCCAGCACTTGCAGGGGGCGTGCAAATGGTGGAAGGAGCCACCTCTTCCCGTCCACTGTTGGGAAGGTCAGTCATCGCAACCGACACAATTGGACTCTCCTTGGGGATTTGTGATTTAGAAGAACGCACAGTTCTTTGCTGTGCTTTTGCCAGCTTAACTCTTTTCATTTTTCTAGCGGGAGGATGAGTGCTTCCATCCTCATGTGATGCTGAACCACTAGCCATGAACATAGGCCAGGGCCACAGCCGTTCCTTGCCACTCCGTGTTGTAAATGGCATATTGGCAAGTTTATGCTTCTCCTCAGATGCTTTTAATTTAGATTTTTGGGTCATTTTACTGAACTTTTGTTTTTTGGATTTTACATGCTCTCTACTATGACATTGGGCATCGGCCTTGGCAGACGATGTTGATGGAATTTCATCATCTCTGCCATGACTAGTGGCAGCAGCTTCAGCACTAGGTGGAAGTGGATCTTGATCTTTCCCTATTTTACCCTCCAAATGTTTGTTCTCCATTTTTTAATGTGTGGAATTATATGCCAGTAATATAGCTGGAATTAGATGTCAGTAATGTCTAGAATTATATACCACTAGATAGGTACCAGATACCACTGTGACTGGAATGATGATGACCTATGCACAGTGACAGGACACTACCACAGCACCCTACAGCAGCAAGATACAGCACAAGACACTAGACTTTTAGTAATGTACTGTAGTATACTGGTCACCACAATGCAGCACTGATACTGAACACAGATATTGAGCACTGATGAGGATAGTAGAACTGACACGGAGCAGCAAGATGCAGCAATGGACAATTGTACTGTAGTATTATAAACTGATCACCACAATGCAGCACTGATACTGAGCACAGATATTGAGCACTGATGAGGATACTAGAACTGACACGGAGCAGCAAGATGCCGCAATGGACTATTGTACTGTAGTAGTATTATATACTGGTCACCACAATGTAGCACTGATACTGAGCACAGATATTGAGCACTGATGAGGATACTAGAACTGACACGGAGCAGCAAGATGCAGCAATGGACTATTGTACTAGTATTATATACTGGTCACCACAATGCAGCACTGACACTGAGCACAGATGTTGAGCACTGATGAGGATACTAGAACTGACACGGAGCAGCAAGATGCAGCAATGGACTATTGTACTGTAGTACACTGGTCCCCACAATGCAGCACTGATACTGAGCACAGATATTGAGCTGATATTGAGCTAATATTGAGCTTTCCACTCAGAGAACGTAGCCACGTCCTCTCCGCTCAATCTACAATGCATGAGTGAAAATGGTGGCGACGCGCGACTCTTTATATGGAATCCGAATCTCACGAGAATCTCCCGGGTTTTCCGAGTAAGGCGGGAAGAATCAAGGCTGCCTCGGACCTGTGTAAACCACATGAAGTTCGGGCTGTTCGGTTCTCGGAGAACCGAACCCGCTCATCTCTTATATATATATATATATATATGTATATATACACACATATATTAGGGATGTGCGGTGGGCACTTTTCGTGTTTTCTGTTTTGGATCTAGATCCCCGCTCATGTTTTAGGTCTGGATTGGTTTTGCCAAAACCTCCCTTTCTGGCACTGGTTTTGGATCTGGATGATTTTTGAAAAAAGCAGCTAAAATCACAGAATTTGGTGGTAATTTTGATCCTACGGTATTATTAACCCCAATGACATTGATTTCCACTATATTCTGAACACATCACAATATTGTTTTTAGGCCAACAGTTTGCACCGAGGTCGGTTGGTTTGTCGGTTCATACGCATTACCCAGATCTCTGATAAATTTCTGACATCTGGCTAAATGCTTCCGAGGGTCGGGGAATTCTGAAATGATTGATCGCAGCTCATCTCTGGGCCACGGGCAATACATTGCATTATTCCTGGTGAGGACTACTTCCTGACTATCGGTTCCCCCATTGGGAGTTACTATTTCCAAGACAGGGTGTAATCCTACCGTTCCGTTCCTAATCTGTTTACTGTGTGGTGTTGTTGTTTCTGTGCAATGAACTGTCTCATACTTACCGGTAGCTGTGACCTCACCAGTTCTTTCATTGGGGAATACTGTTACTGCTCTACCTGGTTGGACAGGTCCCACCTGAGTTTCCTGCAACATGACGGCTTGGAGAAGAGCTGCGATTTGGCTGAATCCTTCATCTCCCTGTGACCTAAAACCTTGGAGAGACTTCAAAACAGGATACATTTTGCAAAAGTTAGGGTTAATATATTGCTCTTTCATATTACTATCATTTACGGATGTATCATTGACTGTAGCCTTCTGTTCCCCTTCGACCTGTGTCGACAATGGTGTGTTTGTGTTCTCATTCCCGCTAGGTTTGGAACCTGCTGCATATGTTAATTTCCCTTGCATATCGCCCTCTTGCTGCCATAAGTTTAAACAATCTGTATGTCTAATCCTTTGTTTTCTGGATTTTATTAGACATATCCTACTCCTTAAAGTCTGCAATACCTCTGGTTCAAAACTGCCTACCTTAGGGAATGGTTCCCTATCTTCCGCAGTCATACGTTCCCATTCATTGCATAAAACTTATGTGTACCTCGCTGACCCCCTGGGCCGCGGCATGTCAACCTGAACCCTGGTTGAACGTCCCTTACTTGAGCAACTGGCCCCCATATCTTGCAGGTATTGTCCTTTCGGCTAATCCCACAAAAAACAAAAATACTCAATATAAGGCAACAGTGAAAGTTCTCTGAGCACTCTTCACCCGCTCACCGCCCACGTTGGCCAGTACTACCATACACTGTCGATAGCGAAGGCAATGTACCCAACTTAGGGCCCTATGTAACCTCTATTTACTGGAAGTTTCTGGGAATAATTTACCCTTTCCAGTAAATATCAGTTGTTGGAGATTTCCTGAGAGAGACCAGCGACAACTCCCTAAACCTTTATTATACACAAATCACGCTTGCGTATGCTATATACAGCGCTAATGATACCGCGATTTTACGCAAAGCTCGTAAAAAGGTTATCACGTTGCGCTAAATATTGCACCCACGAATGCGCGGTCCAATCGCACAGCGTATAGGTACTTGTTACTTATCCGCCGTACGACCACTGGAATCGATTTTCAGGCTGTGAAACCTCAGCCGGAGCGTATAAAAAAAACTAAATGGGTAAACCTCGCTGACCTCCTGGGCCGCGGTACTCTGCTACCTTGCTCCTTTGCACTTCAATCTATATTAACATGAGTCAGCTATCTCACGCCACCAAGTCTCCACTCACTTGTTGTACCACTCGACGGGATCCCGAATTCCCTGGGTCCACAAAACCTTTATTATGTTTGCTCACTCACGTTCGTTCACTCAAATACACTTTGGTTTTTCTGTACAGAAAATTATCTTTCATTCAGATAAACAGCCTTAGTACCAGAGGCCAATGCAGTAAAAAAGGTTTTGTTTAAACTAAATCTTGGAAACCGAGCAATTTGTGCTAATGTAGCATGGCTACTGTCCCGCCCATAAACTAAACAATGCTATTGTGTGATTTGTACTTAGCGGTCGTACCCATACGCACGTTGTGTATGTCTTTACGTTGCATACGCAGTCCCGTACTTTGTCCGAGACACGTGTACAAAAACCGTACGTCCGCAATAGTACAAATCCCACACTTCTATAAATGTAAGCGATATTACCTATAATCGTTTACTTAACACAACACAGTTTATTTCTGTATAAACCTGTTTAACTAGGCCAGACTGTATTTGTGTTTTACGTTTACTTCCTTAATATTTATTCTATATTTTTTACTAAATAGCAACAAATTTCTCCGCACAGGTCTAAATGAATCTAGTAATCAGTATTTATGGCAACAACATGAGCAGCTATACAAAGTACAGGTGTACGCTTGTGTTGTGTGCACATTTGGCGCCAAACTAAAATTCACAGACTTTTTAAATAGCTTTGCGTATTTACTTTACGGGTCCCACCAGCATCCCTAAAAACCATGCAGAGCAGATGCCATCTAATCAGCAAAAAAATAGTTTCCCAGTGTATCCTGCGGCCAGAAAAAGGTTTATGTAGGATACCTGCCCGCCCTTTGCTGATAGATAAAGTCTGCTTTAACCTGCTAGGCTGCGGGTACGTGGAAAATCCGGACGATGCCCCCAATTGATAATGTCGATATTATCTTAAACCATAAAGCTATACCTTAAAACACACTCTTACCATTGAGCCGCTGCGGCCATTAAACTAAATATGCGCTCTATGTACCTTTTATGCTATTTGCGTAATGAGTCCTGTATCGTGTACGGACTCTGCGTACAAACGCCGCGCTGGGGGTACACAGTACATGCAGCGCGTACACACTCAATTAATACACTTTAAAACCTTATACAGTTAGGCAATGTAATACACTTTAAACCCTAGCGGGGAAAAGAGGACACAACACCGATTTGTAGTTAATCACTGGGTTCCGACACCACAGAGTAATATATCTGAAAGGGGGTTAACAATACAAATTATACACTACAATACAACAGAGTAAATGGCTACAGTCAATGTACATATGTGAGAATATTCGCATGCGCTTCCTGGTCCAGTCCTCCGCTAATCAGGTAGGTAGCGTTGAGAGTCTTCTGACTGGCCGGGCTGCAGCAAGCTTTATTTATACAAGTCTTCCAAAAGCAATACAATGGATACTGTAATCCCTTTGTCCATTGGACACAGGGATGCATCCTTACAGTACAGGAGAGGTCATAGGTCATTGATGCCTATGCGGTGGTGCCGGGCTATTTCAGCTCTGGACCCAAACTGCTTTTTTTAAGCTAGCCCACCGCAGGGCCACCAGATGGTGAGAGATTTAGTGTTTACATATTGCACAGTCACTTTAAACCAGTCACTGCCTCCGGGTCCATTATTAATTCTGTGATACCACTTTTTATCTTTATGTGTGATTTTATGTTTGTTGATGTGATTAAATGCACTTTATTCTATCTAAAAGACATATTGTCTCATTCCATTTTATCCCTATCAATCTAAGGGATTCATCTTACTGTCTGAGCGCCAATGCAGGCTGCACATTTCTCTAGTATATTACCACAGCCTCTCACTATATTCAGGAGGCGGACTCTGATGCAGGGGTCATGGCAGCCAAGGCATCTACTATGTCTATCCTGGCTCACCGTATTCTGTGGTTGAGCTCCTGGAAAGTGGACCTGGACTCTAAAAAGACCTTGGAGGTACTCCCTTTCAAGGGAGACATCCTGTTTGGGGAAGATCTGAATAAGATTGTGACTTACTTGGCGATGGCCAAGACTGCGTTTCTCACAAGTACTAATTCTTCTGCTCAGAAGGCTAAGAGTACCACTTTTTGTTCCTTTCGACCTTCAATTAAATAAAAAGGTCAGATGTACCCGAGACAAGCTCATACTTCCAAAACCACTAAGCCCAAATCTAAACAATCCTGCTTCCAAACATGACAAACCTGCTGCATGATGGGGTGGGCCTACCCCTGGGGTACCCCAGGGTGGGAGGCTGACTTCTGCAGTTCGCCCAGGCCTGGTTAAAGACCACTTCAGATGCCTGGGTGCGGGAACTTGTCTCTCATGGGTACGCAATCTCTTTCAAGAGACATCCCCCTCGCCATCTCTATTCAATGGTTATCCCCTCAGATCCATTGAAAGCGCAAGCTCTACACCTGGTTGTACAATCCCTCCTGGAAACAGGAGTGGTAGTGCCGGTACCTCTGTCCCAGAGAGGCAGGGGATACTAGTTGACCTTGTTTCTAGTTCCGAAACCGAATGGGTCTTTCCGGCCTATCCTCAACCTCAAATCAAGTTTGTAAGAGTGTTCAAATTCCGTATGGCAACTCTGCGCTCTATAGTGCTGGCCATGGAACCCGAGGACTATATGGGATCCCTGGACATACAGGATGCTAACCTGCACATACCTATTGCCATTTCGCATCAACTGTATCTGCGGTTTGCTATTGGCAACCTTCAGTTTCTGTTCTAGGCTCTGACATTTGGACTGGCCATGGCACCTTTGATTATCACCAAGGTCATGGCCGTGATGACGGCTTTCCTCCATCATCAGGGAATCAGGATCCTACTGTATCTGGACGACTAGCTGATTCTGGTGAACTCCCAAGATGTCCTCCTCAGTCAACTGGAGATGTCGATCCAACTCCTACAAGCCCACGGGTGGCTCATCAATTGGAAAAAGTCCTCGCTGGTCCCTGCTCGAAACATGGTGCACCTGAGGTCGTTGCTGAACACACACAGCCAAAGACTGTTTCTGTCTCCGGAGAAGGTCCTGAAACTTCAGGAAAAGATCAGATGCTTCCTCTCTCCCCAGAGAGTGTCGATACACTCGGCGATGCAAGTACTAGGCATCATGGTGTCGGCTTTCAACATGGTAGAGTGCGCTCAATTTCATTCCCTCCCTCTGCCTGCAGAGGTCAATTCTTTCCAAATGAGACGGTCTGCCTCATCGGATCAGGTCTCAAATAATCTCCTTGACTCCGGAGGTTCATCTGTCACTGAGCTGTTGGCTACAGGACCAACAGTTGAGCAGGAGCCGTCACTTCTGGATCTCCAACTGGGTCCTCCTGACAACAGACGCCAGTCTGCGAGGTTGGGGCACGGTGGTGGAGCAACACTCTCTTCAGGGTTGGTGGACCAGGGAGGAATTTTTCCTCCCTATAAACATTCTAGAATTGCAGGCAGTGTTCAATGCATTGACACTGGCCCTACCTCTGGCACAGAACAGGCCTGTTCAAGTACAGTCAGACAACGCCACCACGGTGGCATACATAAATCATCAAGGCGGCACTCAAAGCTGCATGGCAATGATGGAAGTGTCAAAAATCCTCCAATTGGCAGAACGCCATCTGCCAGCCATATTGGCAGTGTTCATTCAGGGAGCCCTCAACTGGGAAGAGGACCGACTCAGTCATCAGAACGTGCACGCCGGAGCGTGGAGTCTTCATCCTGAAGTGGGGCCTACCAAATATAGACCTGATGGCGCCTCAACACAATCACAAAGTTCTGGACTTCGGAGCAAGGACAAGGGATCCTCAAGCAGCATTCGTGGATGCACTGACAATTCCATGGAACTTTCGGCTGCCATACGTGTTCCCTCCAGTGTCACTCCTGCCCAGGGTAATACGGAGGTTCAAGCAAGAAGGAGGAATACTGCTTCTAGTCGCTCCAGCGTGGCCCAGACGGCATTGGTTCTCAGACCTACAGGGTCTCTCGATAGAGCGCCCTCTTCTACTTCCTCAACGCCCAGACCTCCTCAGTCCTTGTGTCTACCTGGACCTGGCCAGACTGGCTTTGACGGCGTGGCTCTTGAAGCATCACTCCTGAGAGCAAAAGGATTCTCTGAGGCGGTCATTCAAACTATGTTGAAAGCCTATAAACCAGCTTCGGCTCAGATTTATTAAAGGGTCTGGAATTCTCACTTCGCCTGGTGTGCTGCTAAGAATTATGATGCATAACTTCCTGACTATTGGCTTTTCTACAGCAAGGCCTAGACTTAGGCCCTCTCTGGCCTCCCTCAAGGTTCATATATCTGTCTTGTCGGTGTGGTTTCAGAGAAATATTGTGTCTCTTCCTGACATTCACACTTTCACTCAGGGTGTCCTATGGATTCATCCTCCCTATGTCCCTCTTGTGGCTCCATGGGATCTGTCTGTAGTCTTGAATGCCCTGCAAGAGTCTTCATTTGAAGCTCTTGAGTCTGTGGACCTTAAATGCCTTACGCTTGAGGTTGTATTTCTGTTGGCTTTTGCCTCTGCTAGGAGGTTGTCAGACTTATGCGCCTTGTCCTGTCATCCACCCTTTCTGATTTTTCACTGTGACAGGGCTGTTCTTCGAACTCGCCCTGGTTATTTGCCTAAGGTGGTATCACCTTTTCACCTAAACCAGGAGATTATGGTTCTGGCCTTCACCTCTTCTGGTCTATCTTCCAAACAAAAATCTTTGGATGTGGTACAGCCTCTCTGTGTTTATGTGGGGAGGACTGCCTCCATCAGGAGGTCAGATTCCCTTTTTATACTTTTGGTTTTCACAAACGTGGCTGGCCTGCGAATAAGCAAACCTTGGCCAGATGGATTAGAATTGTGATTGCACAAGCTTATGCGCAGGTTGGGCTCCCAGCTCCTGCTGCTTTCAAGGCCCAGTCTACTCAGTCAGTTGGACCTTCTTGGGTGGCCCGCCGTGATGCGTCCACTGAACAATTGTGCAAGGCGGCTACGTGGTCCTTTGTGAACACGTTCATCAGGTTCTTTGCCTTTGATACTTGTGACTCCCAGGATGCTTCCTTTGGATGCCGTGTTCTTGTGCCCGCTACAGTGTGTTCCCTCCCATGAGGAACTGCTTTAGGACATCTCCGATGTTATTCCCTGTGGAATACCAGTGTACCCAGCTGCAGAAAAGGAGATTCATGGTCGATTTACCATTGTTTAATCTCTTTTTGTGAGGTACACTGGATTCCACAGGGCGCCCACCCTGATGCACTTACTTCTTTGGGTTTGAATGGCATTAGACGCCAGTCCCTTCTCCGGTCGTGAGAATGTGGTTCTATGTGACTAACATCTACCATCTCTCTTAGCTGCTACTGCATTGGACTGGTTAACAAAACTGAGCTCCAGTGCCTGGAGGCGGGGCTATAGAGGAGGCGGTGTAGTGCATCCTGGGAAAAAAGGTTTAGCCTGTTGGTGCCTTTAATCAAGATCCAACTCTACACCCCAGTGTTATTCCCTGTGGAATCCAGTGTACCTCGGAGAAAGAGATTTAACAATCGTAAGTCTACCATAAATCTCCTTTTTTCCTGCCAGTACAGTCTGGCATGTCTACTTGGATGCTGTCACCGATGTAATCCTCCACCATTCTTTCAATGGTGACAGCATCATATGCAGTGACAGTAAAAATGTCAGAAATTGTTGGCAGGTCCTTCAGTCTGGACCAGATGTCCAAAGTTGGTCCTACCTGCCCTGCACCACAGCCAGTGGGTTGTTTAGAAATTGGATATCTAAGTTGTTTCCAGGCAGCCCCAGTTGCAGGATAAAATGAAGAAGGAGCTGTTGCCATGTCACATTCCGCTTCAGCTGACAGTGTTTTCACCAGCAGGTCTTTGCACCTCTGCAGGCTTGTGTTCACCAGAAAGAGAGACACCGTGTGGGCATTAAGCCTAGGATCGATCCCGGTGGCCAAAATGTAGTGCTCTGATTTCAACAGAATGACCACCCTCGGATCCTGGCAAATCAAATGAAGGACTTCATCCACAAGTCCCACATACCAAGCGGAATTGCTCCGTCTTAGCTTCTCCTTCACTTTCTCCAGCTGTTTCTGCAAAAGCCTGATGAGGGGAATGATCTGACTCAAGCTGGCAGTGTCTGAACTGACTTCACATGTGGCAAGTTCAAAGGGTTGGTGAACCTTGCACAACACGGAAATCATTCTCCACTGCGCTTGAGTCAGGTGCATACCCCCTCCTTTGCCTATATCATAGGTGGATGCATAGGCTTAAATGGCCTCAGAGAGTTGAGTTCCACCGCGTTACAAACTCTTGCTTCAGGTGATGGCAGGGCAGGTACAAGAGTGTTTGCTGGTGCTCCAGTCTTCGGCACGCAGTCGCTGAATGGCGAAAGTGTCCCAAAATTTTTCGGGCCACCGAAAGGCCCTGTTGTTTCTCAAAAAATGCTGCACCACCAAATTTCTTGTGTGAGGAAAACATGGGACATGCTGGAATTTGCCCTGATTTAACGCCCACACAATATTAGTTGCGTTTCTGATATCACAAATACCCAGGAGAGTCTAAGTGGGGTAAGCCATTGGGCGATGATTTCCCGCAGTTTCTCTAAGAGGCTGTCGGCAGTACTGAAACCGGTGACACACAGTGTAGCCTGCCTTGGAGCGAGCTGGTGTTTCTGAGATGCTGCTACTGGTGCCGCTACTATTGTTGCTGCGCAAGGCGATACAGAATACAGGTTGAACCTGATGGTTTTTTTTGCCTCTTTTCAACCTCATTACCTATGTTACTATGTTACTAATGGTGGATACCGGATGCACATCTAACACCAACATAGCTGTCAAAGCCTCAGTTATCCGCTTTGCAACAGGATGACTGCTGTCATATTTCATCTTACTCACAAAGGACTGTTGAACAGTCAATTGCTTAGTTAAAGTAGTACAAGTGGCCTTCCGACTTCCCCTCTGGGATGACGATTGACTCCCAGCAGCAACAACAACAGCGGCAGCAACAGCAGTAAGTGTACCACTCAAGTATCCTCCGGAGGAATCCCAGTTAGGAGAGGACTCGTCAGTCATGCCAGTGGCATGGCCTGCAGGACTACTGACATTCCTGACTGAGGAGGAAATTGATGTTGAGGGAGTTGGTGGTGTGACTTGCAGGAGCTTGGGTACAAGAGGAAGAAGGGATTTAGGTGTCAGTAAACTGCTTACGCTCTTACCCAAAGTTTCTGAACTTGACTATGACTTCTGATGAATGCGCTGCAGCTGACTTATATGGGAGGATGTTCCTAGGTGGTTAACGTCCTTACCGCTACTTATTACGGATTGACAAAGGCAACACATGGCTTGACACCTGTTGTCCAGATTTATGGAGGAATAATTCAACACTGAAGAGGTGGCTTTTTGGTATTTTGTCCAGGCATGACAATTGGCTTATTTATCCCACAGACAACAACTGTCTTCCCCGGGGCCTGATTTAAACAAACCACATCACCATCAGAATCCTCCTCATCAACTACCTCCACACCCATATCCTCATCCTGGTGTACTTCAACAGTGACATCTTTAATTTGAATATCAGAAACTGGACTGTGGGTGCTCCTTCCAGCACTTGCAGAGGGCGTGCAAATGGTGGAAAGAGCCACCTCTTCCTGTCCCGTGTTAAGAAGGTCAGGCATCACAACCGCCAACATACTTGGACTCTCCTTGGGGATTTGTGATACCATCTTAGAATGCACAGTTCTTTGCTGTGCTTTTTCCAGCTAACCTCTTATCATTTTTCTAGCGGGAGTATGAGGGCTTCCAACGTCATAAGAAGCTGAACCACTAGTCATGAACATAGGCCAGGGCCTTAGCCGTTCCTTGGAACTCCGTGTCGTAAATGGCATATTGGCAAGTTTACGTTTCTCCTCAGACGATGTAATTTTTTTTTAGTCATTTTACTGAACTTTTTGGATTTTACCTGTCCTCTACTATGACATTGGGCATCGGCCTTGGCAGACGACGTTGAAGGCTTTTCATTGTAGATGTCATGACTAGTAGCAACAGCTACAGCACTAGGAAGAAGTGGTTCTTGATCTTTCCCTATTTTATCCTCCAATTTTTTCTGCTCCATTTTTTTTCTGGAGTTATATAACAATATGCGGCACAGGAGAGAGTACCTCTACACCACTCAGGGCAAACCCTGTAAAAATTATTTGGATAATAACCCTTTTAGTTGGAGTTATTATAATAATATGCAGCACAGAAGAGCGTACCCCTACACCACCCAGGGCAAACCCTGTAAAAATTATTTGGATAATAACCCTTTTATTTGGAGTTATTATAATATGCAGCACAGGAAAGCATACCCGTACACCACACAGGGCAAACCCTGTAAAAATTATTTGGATTAAATATTAATAACCCCTTTGTTTATAGTAAATAATATACAGCACAGGACAGCACCACTGGACTTATACGGCAGTACCGCTGGACTTATACGGCAGTACCGCTGGACTTATACTGCAGCACCACTGGACTGGAATTATATAGCAGCACCACTGGATTTATGGCAGCACAGGACACCACCACTGTACTTATGGCAGCACAGGACACCACCACTGGACAGGTGCAGCACATGAAAGCACCACTGGACTGGACTTATATAGCAGCACCACTGGACTTATGGCAGCACAGGACACCACCACTGGAGTGACTGGACTGATGCAGCACAAGACAGCACCACTGGACTGGGCTTATACAGCAGCACTGGACTTCTGGCAGCACAGAACACCACCACTGTGACTTGACTGATGTAGCACAAAACACCACCACTGGACTGATGCAGCACAAGACAGCACCAATGGACTGGACTTACACAGCAGCACTGGACTTATGGCAGTACAAGACACCACCACTGTGACTGGAGTGATGCAGCACAAGACACCACCACTGGACTGATGCAGCACAAGAGAGCACCACTGGAATGATACAAAAGAGCATGTCGCCACCCCATGCACCATGCCACTATCCCGCACAGACACTGAGGAGACACGTGCTCTCGCTACACTCTCCAGGACTGGAGTGAAGATGGCGGGGCGGGAGGCACAATAATAGGATTTTAATTACCTACAGGTAAATCCTTTTCTCCTAGTCCGTAGAGCAGGCATGTCCAAACTGTGGCCCTCCAGCTGTTGTGAAACTACATATCCCAGCATGCCCTGACACAGTTTTGCTGTCAGAGAATGCTAAAGCTGTGTCAAGGCATGCTGGGATGTGTAGTTTCTCAACAGCTGGAGGTCCGCAGTTTGGACAAGCCTGCCGTAGAGGATACTGGGGTTCCACATTAGTACCATGGGGTATAGACGGGTCCACTAGGAGCCTTGGCCACTTTAAGAAATCAATAGTGTGCACGGGCTCCTCTCTCTATGCCCCTCCTACCAGACTCAGTCTAGATACTGCCCGAGGAGACGGACATATTTTGAGAGAAGGATTAAAAGTATAGTGGTGAGATTCGAACCAGCACACACAACCAAGAGGAAAGCCATGCTAACCAAACTTGAACAGGAACAGCAACAGCTGAACCAACAACGTTACCTAACCAAGTAACTGAGCAGGAAAACACAAAGCACTGGGCAGGCACCCAGTATCCTCTACGGACTACAAGAAAAGGATTTACCGGTAGGTAATTAATATCCTATTTTCTCTTATGTCCTAGAGGACACTGGGGTCCACATTAGTACCATGGGGATGTACCAAAGCTCCCAAACTGGGTGGGAGAGTGCTAAGGTTCCGGTAGAACTGATTGACAAAACTGAAGGTCCTCAGATGCTAAAGTATCGAACTTGTAGAACTTAGCAAACGCGTTCCAACCTGACCAAGTAGCGGCTCGGCAGAGCTGTAAATCCGAGACACCCCAGGTAGCCACCTAGGAAGAACACACTGATCAAGTAGAGTGGGCCTGTACAGATTTTGGAACCGGCAAACCTGCCATAGAATAAGCATGCTGGATATTAAGTCTGATTCATCAAACAATAGACTGCTTTGAAGCAAGACACCCAATCTTATTGGGATCATAGAGAACAAACAGCGAGCCTGATTTCCTGTGACGAGCTGTCCATTTCACATAAATCTTCAAAGCCCTCACAACATCCAAGGACTTTGAGGTAGAGGAGGTGTCGGTAACCACCGTAACCACAATAGGTTGGTTGATATGAAACGCAAACACCACCTTTGGGAGAAATTACTGACGAGTTCTGAGTTCAGCTCTATCCCCATGAAAATATCAAATAGGGGCTCTTTTGAGACAACGCCCCAGTTCCAACACATGCCTGGCTGAAGCCAAGGCCAACAGTGTGCCAGGCTTCCACATAAGAAACTTTACATCCACCTTCTGTTAGGGCTCAAATCATTCTGATTGAAGGAACTGCAACACCACGTTGAAATCCCAAGGTGTCATGGGAGGCACAAAGGGTGGTAGGATGTGCAGAACACCCTTCAAGAACATTTAAACCTCAGGGAGGGAAGCCAATTGTTTCTGGAAGAAAATAGATAAGGCTGAAATCTGGACCTTCAAGGAGCCCAGATGTAGGCCCACATCCACACCTGACTGCAGAAAAAGCAGAAAATGTCCCAATTGAAATTCCACAGCAGGAAATTTCCTATTCTCACACCAAGAGATTTTTTACAAGTATGGTGGTAATGCTTAGACGTTACTCCTTTTCTGGCTTGGATCAAAGTTGGAATAACCTTGTCTGGGATCCCTTTTCCGGGCTAGAATCTGACGCTCCACCTCCATGTCATCAAACGTTGCCATGGTAAGTCTTGATAGACGAACGGCCCTGTTGCAGGAGATTCTCTTGAAGAGGTAGAGGCCACGGATCCTCCAGGAGCAGTTCCAGTAGAGCTGCATACCAAGCCCTTCTTGGCCAGTCCGGAGCAATGAGAATTGATTGAACCTTTTCCCTTTTTATTCTTTTGAGAATCTTTGGGATCAATGGAAGAGGTGGAAACACATAAATCATCGGGTAGCGCCATGGGGTTGCCAGAGTGTCCACCGCCACTGCTTGTGGGTCCCTTGACCTGGAACAATACTGCCGGAGCTTCTTGTTTAGAAGAGAGGCCATCATGTCGATTTGTGGAATCCACCACCGAAGTGTTAAGCACCCGAAAACCTTCGGGTGATGACCACATGCTCCTGGATGGAGGTAGTGTCTGCTGAGGAAGTCTGCTTCCCAGTTGTCTAGTCTCGGAATGAAGATTGATGACAACACCACAGTGTGTCTTTCTGCCCAGAGGAGAATTCTTGTTACCTCGGACATGGCTGCTCTGCTCTTCATTCCGCCCTGTCGGTTTATGCACGTTACCGCCGTCACATTGTACGACTGAACTTGAATGGCTTGATCTTGAAGAAGATGTGATGCCTGTAGAAGGGCGTTGTATATGGCCCTTAGTTCCAGATTGTTGATTGAAAGAATGGTTTCCTGAATTGACCATGTTCCTTGTAAATGTTCCCCCTGGATTCAAGGGTGGTCAATCTGTTGAAATCAGAGCACTACATTTTGGCCACCGTGCTCGATCCTAGGTTTAAAGCCTACGTTGTATCTCTCTTTCCGACAGACACAAGTCTGCAGATGTTCAAAGACCTGCTGGTGAGACACTTGTCAAGTCAAGCGGAACGTGACCCACCAACAGCTTCTCCTTCATTTTCTACCGCCACTGGAGCTGCCAGGAAAACGATAATATTTCCAAAACCACCCGCTGGCAGTGATGCAGGGCAGTCAGGAGCGAAAAATGACATCTGGTCCGGACTAAAGGACCTGCCAACGATTACTGACATGTCGTCTACTGTCACTGCATATGATTCTGTCACAATTGAAAGAATGGTGGAGGATTATATGAGTGACAGCATCCAAGTAGGCATGTCAGACAGTCCGTACGTATACTGGCAGAAAAAAGAGGCAATTTGGAGGCCCTTGCACAAACTGGTTTTATTTTACCTAAGTTGCCCCCCCTCCAGTGTGTACTCTGAAAGAGTGTTTAGTTCAGCCGGTAACCTTGTCAGCGATCGGCGTAGGAGGTTACTTCGAGAAAATGTGGAGAAGATGATGTTCATCAAAATGAATGATAATCAATTCCTCTGTGGAGCAATTGCCTCCAGAAAGTACACAGGGACCTGTGATGGTGGATTCCAGGAGGGGGATGTACACAGTGAAAGGGGTGAGGAATCGGACGATGAGGAGGAGGTGGACATCTTGCCTCTGTGGAGCCAGTTTGTGCAAGGAGAGATTGATTGTTTCTTTTTTGGTGGGGGCCCAAACCAACCAGTCATTTCAGCCACAGTCGTGTGGCAGACCCTGTCGCTGAAATTTGAGGACACATCATGAAACTCAAACATTGCCTCCATGGTAAAAAAAAAAAAAGCATAATAGCGCCTACTCTATATTTTCTTGTGGGGAGTTAATCTCGTGACAAGTACCCTGGTGAATTTGTGTTATTGAAAGTGTTCTATCCTACTACATCAGAGTCTAGTATGAGAACAGATCTTAAGGCCAATCGTAAGTAGTGATGAGCGGGTTCGGTTTCTTGGAAACCGAACCCCCCCGAACTTCACCCATTTTACACGGGTCCGAGGCATACTCGGATTCTCCCGTATGGCTCGGTTAACCCGAGCTTGCCCGAACGTCATCATCCCGCTGTCGGATTCTCGCGAGATTCGGATTCTATATAAGCAGCCGCGCGTCGCCGCCATTTTCACTCGTGCATTGGTAATGTTAGGGAGAGGACGTGGCTGGCGTCCTCTCCGTTTATTTATTGTTGAGTTGATGCAAATATTTGTGCTTGCTTATATCATTGTGGGGAATGGGGAGCAGATTTATATTAATATAGGAGGAGTACAGTGCAGAGTTTTGCTGATCAGTGACCACCAGTTTTATTCGTTCTCTGAATGAAAAAAACGCTCCTTATCTGTGCTCAGTGTGCTGCATATATCTGTGCTCACACTGCTTAATTGTGGGGACTGGGGAGCAGCTGTATTATATAGCAGGAGTACAGTGCAGAGTTTTGCTGACAGTGACCACCAGTATACGTTGTCTGCCTGAAAAACACTCCATATCTGTGCTCAGTGTGCTGCTTTATTGTGGGGACTGGGGAATACCAGTATAATATATATATAGGAGGAGTACAGTGCAGAGTTTTGCTGACCAGTGACCACCAGTATATAATATATAGCATTACGGTACAGTAGGCCACTGCTGTACCTACCTCTGTGTCGTCAAGTATACTATCCATCTACATTCTATACCTGTGGTGCATTTTAGTTTTGCAGTTTGCTGACACAGTGACCACCAGTATATATAGCGGTACGGTACGGAAGGCCACTGCTGTACCTACATCTGTGTCGTCAAGTATACTATCCATCTACATTCTATACCTGTGGTGCATTTTAGTTTTGCAGTTTGCTGACACAGTGACCACCAGTATATATAGCAGTACGGTACGGAAGGCCACTGCTGTACCTACCTCTGTGTCGTCAAGTATACTATCCATCTACATTCTATACCTGTGGTACATTTTAGTTTTGCAGTTTGCTGACACAGTGACCACCAGTATATATAGCAGTACGGTACGGAAGGCCACTGCTGTACCTACCTCTGTGTCATCAAGTATACTATCCATCTACATTCTATACCTGTGGTGCATTTTAGTTTTGCAGTTTGCTGACACAGTGACCACCAGTATATATAGCAGTACGGTACGGAAGGCCACTGCTGTACCTACCTCTGTGTCGTCAAGTATACTATCCATCTACATTCTATACCTGTGGTGCATTTTAGTTTTGCAGTTTGCTGACACAGTGACCACCAGTATATATAGCAGTACGGTACGGAAGGCCACTGCTGTACCTACCTCTGTGTCGTCAAGTATACTATCCATCTACATTCTATACCTGTGGTGCATTTTAGTTTTGCAGTTTGCTGACACAGTGACCACCAGTATATATAGCAGTACGGTACGGAAGGCCACTGCTGTACCTACCTCTGTGTCGTCAAGTATACTATCCATCTAGATTCTATACCTGTGGTGCATTTTAGTTTTGCAGTTTGCTGACACAGTGACCACCAGTTTATATAGCAGTACGGTACGGAAGGCAACTGCTGTACCTACTTCTGTGTCATCAAGTATACTATCCATCTACATTCTATACCTGTGGTGCATTTTAGTTTTGCAGTTTGCAGACACAGTGACCACCAGTATATATAGCAGTACGGTACGGAAGGCCACTGCTGTACCTACCTCTGTGTCGTCAAGTATACTATCCATCTACATTCTATACCTGTGGTGCGACCTTGGTGCGCCTCTTTTTTTCTTTGCATCATGTGCTGTTTGGGGACAATTTTTTTGAAGTGCCATCCTGCCTGACACTGCAGTGCCACTCCTAGATGGGCCAGGTGTTTGTGTCGGCCACTTGTGTCGCTTAGCTTAGTCACACAGCGACCTTGGTGCGACTCTTTTTTTCTTTGCATCATGTGCTGTTTGGGGACTATTTTTTTGAAGTGCCATCCTGCCTGACACTGCAGTGCCACTCCAAGATGGGCCAGGTGTTTGTGTCGGCCACTTGTGTCGCTTTGCTTAGTCACACAGCGACCTTGGTGCGACTCTTTTTTTCTTTGCATCATGTGCTGTTTGGGGACAATTTTTTTGAAGTGCTATCCTGCCTGACACTGCAGTGCCACTCCTAGATGGGCCAGGTGTTTGTGTCGGCCACTAGGGTCGCTTAGCTTAGTCACACAGCGACCTTGGTGCGCCTCTTTTTTTCTTTGCATCATGTGCTGTTTGGGGACAATTTTTTTGAAGTGCCATCCTGTCTGACACTGCAGTGCCACTCCTAGATGGGCCAGGTGTTTGTGTCGGCCACTTGGGTCGCTTAGCTTAGTCATCCAGCGACCTCGGTGCAAATTTTAGGACTAAAAATAATATTGTGAGGTGTGAGGTGTTCAGAATAGACTAAAAATGAGTGGAAATTATGGTTATTGAGGTTAATAATACTATGGGATCAAAATGACCCCCAAATTCTATGATTTAAGCTGTTTTTGAGGGGTTTTTGTAAAAAAACACCCGAATCCAAAACACACCCGAATACCACAAAAAATTTTCAGGGAGGTGTTGCCAAAACGCGTCCGAATCCAAAACACGGCCGCGGAACCGAATCCAAAACCAAAACACAAAACCCGAAAAATGTCCAGTGCACATCACTAATCGTAAGCTGCTAGAGTGGAGAGGTTGTAAGGTCAGCTTAATATGTTATTGATACTAATTTGCCCACTATTGAGAAAATCTACATCAAAAGTAGCCTAAGGAAAGAAAATTGCATTGGTAGAGATTGTAATGACCCAAGCTACCATGAATTGTCTTTATCGCCTTCTAAAAGATTATTCAAATGTAATGAAATGGTGAACATCAGTTAGTTTTTTCTAGAGATGTGCACCGGACATTTTTCGGGTTTTGTCATTTGGTTTTGGACCGAGGTCGCTGGATGACTAAGCTAAGTGACCCAAGTGGCCGGCACAAACACCTGGCCCATCTAGGAGTGGCACTGCAGTGTCAGACAGGATGGCAAACATCACATGATGCAAAGATAAATTAAAGAAAAAAGAGGTGCAAGATGGAATTGTCCTTGGGCCCTCCCACCCACCCTTATGTTGTATAAACAGGACATGCACACTTTAATAAACCCATCATTTCAGTGACAGGGTTTGCCACACGACTGTGGCTGAAATGACTGGTTGGTTTGGGCCCCCACCAAAAAAGAAGCAATCAATCTCTCCTTGCACAAATTGGCTCTACAGAGGCAAGATGTCCACCTCCTCCTCATCGTCCGATTCCTCACCCCTTTCACTGTGTACATCCCCCTCCTCACAGATTATTAATTCGTCCCCACTGGAATCCACCATCTCAGGTCCCTGTGTACTTTCTGGAGGCAATTGATAGTGAATGTCTCCACGGAAGAATTGATTATAATTCATTTTGATGAACATCATCTCCACATTTTCTGGAAGTAACCTCGTACGCCGATTTCTGACAAGGTGACCGGCTGCACTAAACACTCTATCGGAGTACACACTGGAGTTGGGGCAACTTAAGTAAAATAAAGCCAGTTTGTGCAAGGGCCTCCAAATTGCCTCTTTTTCCTGCCAGTATACGTACGGACTGTCTGATGTGCCTACTTGGATGCGGTCACTTATATAATCCTCCACCATTCTTTCAATGGTGAGAGAATCATATGCAGTGACAGTAGACGACATCTCAGTAATCGTTGGCAGGTCCTTCAGTCCGTACCAGCACTCGCTCCAGACTGCCCTGCATCACCGCCAGTGGGTGGGCTCGGAATTCTTAGCCTTTTCCTCGCAGCCCCAGTTGCGGGAGAATGTGAAGGAGGAGCTGTTGACGGGTCACGTTCCGCTTGACTTGACAAGGGTCTCACAAGCAGGTCTTTGAACATCTGCAGACTTGTGTCTGCCAGAAAGAAAGATACAACGTAAGTTTAAACCTAGGATCGAGCACGGTGGCCAAAATGTAGTGCTCTGATTTCAACAGATTGACCACCCGTGAATCCTGGTTAAGCGAATTAAGGGCTCCATCCACAAGTCCCACATGCCTAGCGGAATCGCTCCGTTTTAGCTCCTCCTTCAATCTCTCCAGCTTCTTCTGCAAAAGCCTGATGAGGGGAATGATCTGACTCAGGCTGGCAGTGTCTGAACTGACTTCACGTGTGGCAAGTTCAAAGGGTTGCAGAACCTTGCACAACGTTGAAATCATTCTCCACTGCGCTTGAGTCAGGTGCATTCCCCCTCCTTTGCCTATATCGTAGGTAGATGTATAGGCTTGAATGGCCTTTTGCTGCTCCTCCATCCTCTGAAGCATATAGAGGGTTGAATTCCACCTCGTTACCATCTCTTGCTTCAGCTGATGGCGGGGCAGGTTCAGGAGTGTTTGCTGGTGCTCCAGTCTTCGGCACGCGGTGGCTGAATGCCAAAAGTGGCCCGCAATTCTTCGGGCCACCGACAGCATCTCTTGCACGCCCCTGTAGTTTTTAAAAAAATTCTACACCACCAAATTCAATGTATGTGCAAAATATGGGACGTGCTGGAATTTGCCCACATGTAATGCACGCACAATATTGGTGGCGTTGTCCGATGTCACAAATCCCCAGGAGAGTCCAATTGGGGTAAGCCATTCTGCGATGATGTTCCTCAATTTCCGTAAGTGGTTGTCAGCTGTGTGCCTCTTATGAAAAGCAGTGATACAAAGCGTAGCCTGCCTAGGAACGATTTGGTGTTTGCGAGATGCTGCTACTGGTGCCGCCACTGCTGTTCTTGCTGCGGGAGGCAATACATCTACCCAATGGGCTGTCACAGTCATATAGTCCTGAGTCTGCCCTGCTCCACTTGTCCACATGTCCGTGGTTAAGTGGACATTGGGTACAACTGCATTTTGTAGGACACTGGTGACTCTTTTTCTGACGTCTGTGTACATTCTCGGTATTGCCTGCCTAGAGAAATGGAACCTAGACGGTATTTGGTACTGGGGACACAGTACCTCAAACAATTCTCTAATTCCCTGTGAATTAACGGTGGATACAGGACACATGTTTAACATCAACGCAGCTGCCAAGACCTGAGTTATCCGCTTTGCAGCAGGATGACTGCTGTGATATTTCATCTTCCTCGCAAAGGACTGTTGGACAGTCAATTGCTTACTGAAAGTAGTACAAGTGGCCTTCCGACTTCCCCTCTGGGATGACGATCGACTCCCAGCAGCAACAACAGCAGCGCCAGCAGCAGTAGGCGTTACACTCAAGGATGCATCAGAGGAATCCCAGGCAGGAGAGGACTCGTCAGACTTGCCAGTGACGTGGCCTGCAGGACTATTGGTTTTCCTGTCTAATGAGGAAATTGACACTGAGGGAAATGGTGGTGTGGTTTGCAGGAGCTTGGTTACAAGAGGAAGGGATTTAGTTGTCAGTGGACTGCTTCTGCTGTCACCCAAAGTTTTTGAACTTGTCAATGAATTCTGATGAATGCGCTCCAGGTGACGTATAAGGGAGGATGTTCCTAGGTGGTTAACGTCCTTACCCCTACTTATTACAGCTTGACAATGGCAACACACGGCTTGACACCTGTTGTCCGCATTTCTGTTAAAATAATTCCACAACGAAGAGCTGATTTTTTTTTTGTAATTTGACCAGGCATGTCAATGGCCATATTCGTCCCACGGACAACAGGTGTTTCCCCGGGTGCCTGACTTAAACAAACCACCTCACCATCAGAATCCTCCTGGTCAATTTCCTCCTCAGCGTCAGCAACACCCATGTCCTCATCCTGGTGTACTTCAACAGTGACATCTTCAATTTGACTATCAGGAGCTTGACTGCGGGTGCTCCTTCCAGCACTTGCAGGGGGCGTGCAAGTGGTGGAAAGCGCCACCTCTTCCTGTCTAGTGTTGGGTAGGACAGGCATCGCAACAGACACAATTGGACTCTCCTTGGGGATTTGTGATTTAGAAGAACGCACAGTTCTTTGCTGTGCTTTTGCCAGCTTAAGTCTTTTCATTTTTCTAGCGGAAGGATGAGTGCTTCCATCCTCATGTGAAGCTGAACCACTAGCCATGAACATAGGCCAGGGCCTCAGCCGTTCCTTGCCACTCCGTGTCGTAAATGGCATATTGGCAAGTTTACGCTTCTCCTCAGACGCTTTTAATTTAGATTTTTGGGTCATTTTACTGAACTTTTGTTTTTTGGATTATACATGCTCTCTACTATGACATTGGGTATTGGCCTTGGCAGACGACGTTGATGGCATTTCATTGTCTCGGCCATGACTAGTGGCAGCAGCTTCAGCACGAGGTGGAAGTGAATCTTGATCTTTCCCTATTTTACCCTCCACATTTTTGTTCTCCATTTTTTAATGTGTGGAATTATATGCAGTAATATATCAATAGCAATGGCCTATGTACTATATATGTATACTGTTGTGTCACCAAAATGCTGCACTGTAATACTATATATACTGCTCACAAAAATGCTGCGCAGATATGGAATGGATACGTGCACTCAGTGACACAGAGCTGCAAGATACAGCAATAGCCTACTGTGCACAACTATATACTGTTGGGTCACCAAAATGCTGCACTGTAATACTATATATACTGCTCACAAAAATGCCGCACAGATATGGAATGGATATGTGCACTCAGTGACACAGAGCTGCAAGATACAGCAATGGCCTACTGTACACAACTATATACTGTTGGGTCACCAAAATGCTGCACTGTAATACTATATATACTGCTCACAAAAATACAGCACAGATATGGAATGGATACGTGCACTCAGTGACACAGAGCTGCAAGATACAGCAATGGCCTACTGTACACAACTATATACTGTTGGGTCACCAAAATGCTGCACTGTAATACTATATATACTGCTCACAAAAATGCCGCACAGATATGGAATGGATACGTGCACTCAGTGACACAAAACTGCAAGATACAGCAATGGCCTACTGTACTGTACTACTATAATTATTATATACTGGTGGTCCCCAGTCCCCACAATGCAGCACAATGATCAGATATTTGCAGCACACTGAGCACAGATATGGAGCGTTTTCAGGCAGAGAACGTAGATATTTTCAGCACACTGAGCACAGATTATTTGCAGCACACTGAGCACAGATATTTGCAGCACACTGAACACAGATTACTAGTGATGTGCACCGGACATTTTTCGGGTTTTGTGTTTTGGTTTTGGATTCGGTTCCGCGGCCGTGTTTTGGATTTGGACGCGTTTTGGCAAAACCTCCCTGAAATTTTTTTGTCGGATTCGGGTGTGTTTTGGATTCGGGTGTTTTTTTTTACAAAAACCCCTCAAAAACAGCTTAAATCATAGAATTTGGGGGTCATTTTGATCCCATAGTATTATTAACCTCAATAACCATAATTTCCACTCATTTTCAGTCTATTCTGAACACCTCACACCTCACAATATTATTTTTAGTCCTAAAATTTGCACCGAGGTCGCTGGATGACTAAGCTAAGCGACCCAACTGGCCGACACAAACACCTGGCCCATCTAGGAGTGGCACTGCAGTGTCAGGAAGGATGGCACTTCAAAAAAATTGTCCCCAAACAGCACATGATGCAAAGAAAAAAAGAGGCGCACCAAGGTCACTGTGTGACTAAGCTAAGCGACCCAAGTGGCCGACACAAACACCTGGCCCATCTAGGAGTGGCACTGCAGTGTCAGGCAGGATGGCACTTCAAAAAAATAGTCCCCAAACAGCACATGATGCAAAGAAAAAAAGAGGTGCACCAAGGTCGCTGTGTGACTAAGCTAAGCGACACAAGTGGCCGACACAAACACCTGGCCCATCTAGGAGTGGCACTGCAGTGTCAGGCAGGATGGCACTTCAAAAAAATAGTCCCCAAACAGCACATGATGCAAAGAAAAAAAGAGGTGCACCAAGGTCGCTGGATGGCTAAGCTAAGCGATACAAGTGGCCGACACAAACACCTGGCCCATCTAGGAGTGGCACTGCGGTGTCAGGCAGGATGGCACTTCAAAAAAATTGTCCCCAAACAGCACATGATGCAAAGAAAAAAAGAGGCGCACCAAGGTCGCTGTGTGACTAAGCTAAGCGACACAAGTGGCCGACACAAACACCTGGCCCATCTAGGAGTGGCACTGCAGTGTCAGGCAGGATGGCACTTCAAAAAAATAGTCCCCAAACAGCACATGATGCAAAGAAAAAAAGAGTCGCACCAAGGTCGCTGTGTGACTAAGCTAAGCGACACAAGTGGCCGACACAAACACCTGGCCCATCTAGGAGTGGCACTGCAGTGTCAGGCAGGATGGCACTTCAAAAAAAATAGTCCCCAAACAGCACATGATGCAAAGAAAAAAAGAGGTGCACCAAGGTCGCACCACAGGTATAGAATGTAGATGGATAGTATACTTGACGATACAGAGGTAGGTACATCAGTAGCCTTCCGTACCGTACTGCTATATATACTGGTGGTCACTGTGTCAGCAAACTGCAAAACTAAAATGCACCACAGGTATAGAATCTAGATGGATAGTATACTTGACAACACAGAGGTAGGTACAGCAGTGGCCTTCCGTACCGTACTGCTATATATACTGGTGGTCACTGTGTCAGCAAACTGCAAAACTAAAATGCACCACAGGTATAGAATGTAGATGGATAGTATACTTGACAACACAGAGGTAGGTACAGCAGTGGCCTTCCGTACCGTACTGCTATATATACTGGTGGTCACTGTGTCAGCAAACTGCAAAACTAAAATGCACCACAGGTATAAAATGTAGATGGATAGTATACTTGACGACACAGAGGTAGGTACAGCAGTGGCCTTCCGTACCATACTTCTATATATACTGGTGGTCACTGTGTCAGCAAACTGCAAAACTAAAATGCACCACAGGTATAGAATGTAGATGGATAGTATACTTGATGACACAGAGGTAGGTACAGCAGTGGCCTTCCGTACCGTACTGCTATATATACTGGTGGTCACTGTGTCAGCAAACTGCAAAACTAAAATGCACCACAGGTATAGAATCTAGATGGATAGTATACTTGATGACACAGAGGTAGGTACAGCAGTGGCCTTCCGTACCGTACTGCTATATATACTGGTGGTCACGGTGTCAGCAAACTGCAAAACTAAAATGCACCACAGGTATAGAATGTAGATGGATAGTATACTTGACGACACAGAGGTAGGTACAGCAGTGGCCTTCCGTACCGTACTGCTATATATACTGGTGGTCACTGTCAGCAAAACTCTGCACTGTACTCCTGCTATATAATACAGCTGCTCCCCAGTCCCCACAATTTAGCAGTGTGAGCACAGATATATGCAGCACACTGAGCACAGATAAGGAGCGTTTTTTTCAGGCAGAGAATGGATAAAACTGATGGTCACTGATCAGCAAAACTCTGCACTGTACTCCTCCTATATTAATATAAAGCTGCTCCCCAGTCTCCACAATTATATAATCAAGCACAAATATTTGCATCAACTCAACAATGAATAAACGGAGAGGATGCCAGCCACGTCCTCTCCCTAACATTTCCAATGCACGAGTGAAAATGGCGGCGACGCGCGGCTGCTTATATAGAATCCGAATCTCGCGAGAATCCGACAGCGGGATGATGACGTTCGGGCGAGCTCGGGTTAACCGAGCCATACGGGAGACCTTGGAGACCTTGGACCCGTGTAAAATGGGTGAAGTTCGGGGGGGGTTCGGTTTCCGAGAAACCGATCCCGCTCATCACTACAGATTACGGAGCTTTTCAGGGAGAGAACGCTGCCACGTCCTCTCCGTTCAATCTCCAATGCACGAGTGAAAATGGCGGCGACGCGCGGCTCCTTATATATAGAATACGAATCTCGCGAGAATGCGACTGCGGGATGATGACGTTCGGGCGCGTTCTGGTTTACCAAGCAAGGCGGGATGATCCGATGCTGCCTCGGAACCGTGTAAAATGGGTGAGGAACCGAGGAACCGAGCCCGCTCATCTCTAGTTTTTTTTCATCAATTATTGTTAAAATTACAAGTGAATATGCGTCTACTGACATGACTATACTCTGCTTGTACTGGAGCTGTGGGTGTTTTAGGAAATATATTTAGTTGTCAAGATGTCTGTTTTTGTAAACCATTTCAATTAAATTCACTTAGTAGAGAGGTTTTAATTAACATAAAGTATTCAACTGAGCAGCTTTCATAATACAGTGGCAGACATCACAGGTTTAACTAGGTGCTGCACCTGTCCTTTTCAGAAGTTGTCTAAATCATAATCCAATTCTTTTTTTTTTTTCACAAATATTTTAAGTCATGAATTCTCTACAGTAATGGTCCAATATTAAATAGGGGCCTCCTTTATATGTTTTTTTTTATATGAGAATCATTTATTTCAATAACTTACAAACTTAAGAGACAAAAAAAAGGTACATAATTCAGAAAATAAATTCCCCTAGTAATCTACATAAACTATATCACCTGCAACATCTGTCTCCTAATAGGATTGCACTGTCAGGATAAATGTATGACTTTTAGGTGAATAGATTTCTCATCAGGTTGTGGTATTGGGGACCCAAAGCTCACAATGCATTTTATACCATAAATGCACATCTATATCTACACAAATATCTACTCTGTGGTCATAGTTGTGATTGTGTGATACTGTAAGCCATGGGTCTTCATCCTGTGGCCCTCCAGCTGCTGTGAAACTACACATCCCAGCATGCCCTGCCACAGTTTTGCTATTAAGGTATGCTAAAACTGAGGCAGGGCATGCTGGGATATGTAGTTCCACAGCAGCTGGAGGGTCGCAGGTTGAAGACCCATGCTGTAAGCAATAAAGCAATTTTCCAATTGCCTTTTATATATTATTTAAGGGATGACTTAGATTCGGACCCATTGGCGGATCCCATGGTAACTTTAATGGTAGGTCCAAGTCTAAATAGATTGCTCTTATAATGGATTTTAAAATAACTATTTTCATTTTTTATTTTTGGTTCCACTTGAACTCATTTTTAATTTCCTACAAAATAACAAAACCACTCAAGTCTTTTCATTGTCCTCTCTGTTTTAATTTCGGAATATTACTACTTGATCATACATCTGAAAATGGACAAAATTGGAGTATGTAATGCACTGCACATCCCCATATTCCCCTAGCCACGCTACGATCAAGGTCAGTGCTTCATTATTCTTCCACTATATTACAGGCATATACAGATAGAGTACTGTACTACTACTAACTAATATCTATTGCAGCTGTATATAATCTGTGTCTTCCAAGCAATTTTTTATTGAACCTATGAATGTTGTAATAAACAGTGCTCATTGGAAATAATAGGAGTGATAGGAGTTACTTTACTGCAGCAGGAGGCTATAAGGCGAGATGAAATAGTGAACCTTGGGGGTAATTCCAAGTTGATCGCAGCAGGATTTTTGATAACAATTGGACAAAACCATGTGCACTGCAGGGGAGGCAGATATAACATGTGCAGAGAGAGTTAGATTTGGGTGGGGTGTGTTCAAACTGAAATCTAAATTGCAGTGTAAAAATAAAGCAGCCAGTATTTACCCTGCATAGAAACAATATAACCCACCGAAATCTTACTCTCTCAGCAAATGTTATCTCTGTCCCCCCTGCAGTGCACATGGTTTTGCCCAATTGCTAACAAACTTGCTGCTGCGATCAACTCAGAATTACCCCCCTTATTCAGAATCAGTTGTAGTTTTGCTAAATTAGCAAAACTGCAACTGATTTGGATCACATGCTGGCGACCGCCCAGCACAGGACAAGGCTTCCCAGCATGCAAATGGCCACCGTTAATGGGAAGGCAATTCAATTGCAATTGCATCGCTGAAAAAAGGCTCAGCATACGAGATTTTCAGAAGTACGGCAGTCATTTAAAAGGAAAACCATGACTGCAGCTTTAAAAAAACATCTGAGATCGGCTGGCCACTCACTCTCGGAAGCTATTATATCTAACCTATCATGTGTTACTGGTGATATCATTGATGATAAGGAAAGGGTAGTTTAAAGAAAATGTAATACCCCAAAATATATGCCTGTGTATTCTATGTGCTTGTGTGTGTGTTATATATCTGTGTATGCTATATGGCTTTGTGTATTATATATCTGTTTGTACGCTATATGCTTACGCTTATGTGTACTATACACCTTGGTGTACTATACCTGTGTATGCTGCAGTATATGCCTGTGTGTGCTACAGTATATATCTGTGTATACTATATATGTCTGTGTGTAATATATATCTAAGTGTACAATATACTTATGTATGCCATATGATTGTTTGTACTGCATACTGTACCTGTGTATGCAGTATGTCTGTGTGTACTACATATCTGTGTATGCTATATGCCTATGTGCTATTTATACAGTATGTGTGTCTGATATATACCTGCGAATGCTATATGCCCGTGTGTTGTATAGACCTGTGTGTATGCTATATGCTTATGTGTACTATACAACTGGGTGTACTATATCTGTGTATACTGCAGTATATACCTGTGCGTACTATATACCTGTATATGCTATACGTGTACCCAAGGGCAGATTGGGATCGAACACCAGCCCGGGATATTTATGAAAGCAGCCCTAATAAGGGCGGAGTCTGTTGGGAGGAGGGCGGGGTCACTCCTCAGAGGTCCTGATTCTGAGATAGACACAGTTGGGGCCTCCTTTGCTTTAAGTTATGCTAATGTTTACCTGCGACTTTATGCATATGCTGCTACAATGCCCTTCCCTGATGTACATCTGTATGTCTGAATATACAAGGACTGACATCATACCTCCCAACGTCTGTGTGCTGTAAGGAGGGACATCTGCGCGCGTGAAGCGTGCGCCCCCACACAAAAAAGGGGGCATGGCATATGGAAAAGGGGGCGAGGGCCCGCGATCGTGAGCCACGCCCCATTTTCATCACTGAGGGGGCATGCCCAGTGCTCCGTGAGTTTCCGGCATGCCCCCTCTCCTCCTGTCTCCACTGAATAGACGCTGTGTGCTGCTCTGTGCTGCTCTGCTAAGCAAAGCAGCTAGTGCAGAATCCTCCCAACTGCCCCCCACCCACCCATCGCGGGACACTGTGGCCCGCTGGTGGGACAGTCCCAAAAAAACAGGACTGTCCCGTGAAAATCGGGACAGTTGGGAGGTATGTGATATGCCTACTCTTAGGCATGTAGTGAGGCAGAGCCCGCTCCAGCACCCTGAGCGAGAAAATGTTAAAGCGCCCCCCCCCCCCAACCTCCAGAAAAAGTGAGCGTGGCCTCTGGAAAAGTGGGCGTGGCCTTGTCACTTCATATTATCAGACTATAAATATATTTTCACACCCCCTCTACGCACACAATTAGCAGCCTTACACATAAAAGCCACAGTAGTGTTCCTTACACACAATGTCTCCAGTATAGTGTCAGATAAACATAATGTGCAGTGCCAGCTACACATGACATGCCCCGCAGCAGTGCCAGCTACACATGACATGCCTCGCAGCCGTGCTAGCTACACATGACATGCCCCGCAGCCGTGCCAGCTACACATGACATGCCCCCCAGCAGTGCCAGCTACACACAATATACCCCCCAGCAGTGCCAGCTACACATGATAGTGTTCACTTTTTAGGGCAGGGTGCTGATCACAGGGAGGGCACATTTTGAAGTTAGGAGGGCAAAATGATGTACATACTGTAATGCTTGGTGCTCCCCTACCTACATGCTAAAGAATGGACAGTGCGCTGAAGGCGCGCAGCAAAAATTTAGGGGCATTGCTTCGTGGGGAAGGTGCGTGGCCACATAATAGTGGCAATTCGCATTACACCACACAGTAGTGCAGCTAATACACATTGCACCAGACAGAGCACTGAGATACTTTGCCTAGCGGGAACACTACATGATATGCTCCCCAGCCGTGCCAGCTACACGTGACATGCCCCCCAGCAGTGCCAGCAACACGTGACATGCCCCCAAGCAGTGCCAGCAACACGTGACATGCTCCCCCAGCAGTGCCAGATACACATGACATGCCCCCCAGCAATGCCAGATACATAAATGGCCACACAGTGCCAGATATGTCCCCACAGTGCCAGATACATAAATGCCCCCCAGCAGTGCCAGATACATAAATGCCTCCACAGTGCCAGATACATAAATGCCCCCACAGTGCCAGATACATAAATGCCCCCACAGTGCAGATATGACCCCACAGTGCCAGATACAAAAATGCCCCCACAGTGCCAGATATACCCCCACAGTGCCAGATAAATAAATGCCCCCACAGTGCAGATATGCCCCCACAGTGCCAGATACATAAATGCCCCCACAGTGCCAGATACATAAATGCCCCCACAGTGCCAGATACATAAATGCCCCCACAGTGCCAGATACAAAAATGCCCCCACAGTGCCAGATACAAAAATGCCCCCACAGTGCAGATACAAAAATGCCCCCACAGTGCCAGATAAATAAATGCCCCCACAGTGCCAGATAAATAAATGCCCCCACAGTGCGAGATAAATAAATGCCCCCACAGTGCCAGATAAATAAGTGCCCACACAGTGCCAGATAAATAAGTGCCCCCACAGTGCAGATATACCCCCACAGTGCCAGATACATAAATGCCCCCTCAGTGCCGATATGCCCCCACAGTGCCAGATACATAAATGCCCCCACAGTGCCAGATACAAAAATGCCCCCACAGTGCCAGATATGCCCCCACAGTGCCAGATACATAAATGCCCCCACAGTGCAGATATGCCCCCACAGTGCAAGATACATAAATGCCCCCCACAGTGCAGCTGACTTGATAGTGCCAGATATGCCCCCAAAGTGACAGATCCGTTTATGCCCCTACAGTGCAGATGACCCCACAGTGCCAGATATGCCCCCACAGTGACAGATCCATAAATGCCCCCACAGTGCCAGATATGCCCCCACAGTGCAGATATGCCCCCACAGTGCCAGATACATAAATGCCCCCACAGTACAAGATACATAAATGCCCCCCACAGTGCCAGATATGCCCCCACAGTGACAGATCCATAAATGCCCCCACAGTGCAGATGACCCCACAGTGCCAGATATGCCCCCAGTGACAGATCCATAAATGCCCCCACAGTGCAGATGGCCCCACAGTGCAGATATGACCCCACAGTGACAGATCCATAAATGCCCCCCACAATACATGCTGCTGTCAGAGGGCGCGGGCCGGGACCGGAGGACTCTTCCAACAGTGGTGTGATCGATGCGCGCTGCGCGGGAGGGGGAGTTTGGCTGTCTGCAGGCTTGGGACTGGACGACTCTAACGATGGTATGCTCTATGCGCGCTGCGCGGCGCCGGCGTCTGACGTCAGACGCCGGCGCCGCGCAGCGCGCATATCGCGCACCACAGTTAAAGGCCAGGGAGAGCTGCACAGCAGGGTCGGCTCCAGGTACGAATATGGCGGCGCCAGCGCGCGGCGCTCATTAAGGGTGGCACCCTGCGCGGCCGCTCTATTCGAACATGCCTGGAGCCGGCCCTGTAGTGAGGGAACACACACTACATACGCACAGCACAGGGAGGGGGTGCAAACACTACATACAGCACAGTACAGGGAGGGAGCACACACTACATACAGCACAGTACAGGGAGGGGGAGCACACACTACATACAGCACAGTTCAGGGAGGGAGCACACACTACATACAGCACAGCACAGGAAGGGGGAGCACACACTACATACAGCACAGTACAGGGAGGAAGCACACACTACATACAGCACAGAACAGGGAGGGAGCACACACTACATACAGCACAGTATAGGGAGGGGGAGCACACACTACATACAGCACAGCACAGGGAGGGGGAGCACACACTACATACAGCACAGTACAGGGATGGAGCACACACTACATAGAAGTTGGAACACAGTATAGGGAGGGGGAGCACACCCTACATACAGCACAGCACAGGGAGGGGGAGCACACACTACATAAAACTCAGTAAAGGGAGGGAGCACACACTACATACAGCACAGGGAGGGGGAGCACACACTACATACAGCACAGTACAGGGAAGGAGCACACACTACATACAGCACAGGGTGGGGGAGCACACACTATATACAGCACAGTACACGGAGGGAGCACACACTACATACAGCACAGTATAGGGAGGGGGAGCACACACTACATAGTACAGCACAGTACAGGGAGGAAGCACCAGAGGCGTAGCTAGGGTTTTTGGAGCCCAGGGCAAAATCAAAAATGGCGCCCCCCCCCCCTCCCCAAAAACAAAACTAAAAAGGAAAGTATGTGCCCACACCACCGGTTTCACTGTATATAAAGATATGAGGGTGTGTATGTACAGATGTAGGTGCAGTGGTTGAAAAGGAATTTTTGAAGAGGGACTGAAATAGTGAAGGTCGCAATTATGTGCGCGCCTTCGGCGCGCGCGCTCCGGAAAAGTGGGCGTGGTCACTCAAAAGGGGGCGTGTCCTTCAATGTAGTAGGTCTCCTTATACTATCTAGTACTGGTGCCTCTTTCACATTACAGCACACGGTATGAGCCAAAATTCACATTATGGGGTATATTAAAATGAAATCAGATCCATTCCGACATGCATTTGTCGGAATGGATCTGACAACCCCTATTCAAATCTCATCTCAATTCGACTTTTTCAAGTCGAATTGAGATGAGTGACCCAGGAGGAGGAGAGGAGGGGGGGGGAGCCACAGGGGACAGCCGCCGGCAGCCAGAGGATGTTAGCGCTACAGTAGCGCTGCAGAAGGATGTCACACAGCCGCCCAACCTCACGGCAGTGTCCACCCGGCTCCAGCAAGCTTGCTGGAGCTGGGTGGACGCTGCTGTGAGCGGCACGGCTGTGTGACATCCTGCTGCAGCGCTGTGCTGTAGCGCTGATCTCCTCTGGCTGCCCGCGGCAGTCCCCGTCTCCCTGCGGCTCTCCCCCCTCTCCTCCTCTGGGTCCGCATCTCAGTCCAACATCTTTTGATGTCGGACTGAGATGGTCGAAAAGGGGGCCGTAAGCACGTGGATCGGCAGCTATTCTGCCGATCCACGTGCTTTTTGACAAGTCAAATTCACCGAATTGTCGAAAATATTGAATAGGTCGAATCACGATTCGACCTTAAAAAGTCAAAAACTGACGTCTTTTCGACAGACGGCAGTTTTCGACTTCAATTGAATATACCCCTAAAGCACACGGTATGAGCCGAAATTCACATTATAGCACACGGAGTGAGCCGAAATTCACATTATAGCACACGGTATGAGCCAAAATTCACATTATAGAGTGAGGGGATCCTACAGCAGCACCCCTGGAATTATACGGCAGTACTTCAGAACTTATAAAGCAGATAGGCAGCACCCGTGGACTTATACAGCAAAGGCAGCACCCCTGGAGAATTACACAGCACAGAAGACAGTCAACAGCACCCCTGGACTTAAACAGCAGTGGGGCTGCACCCCTGGACTGATAGGGCAGAGGGGCAGCACCCCATAAAGGGCAGCACCCCTGGAATGATGTGGCAGACAAAGAAAAGACGTGCTCTATGGAATTGTCCTTGGGCCCTCCTAGCCACCCTTATGTTGTATAAACAGAACATGCACACTTTAACAAACCAATCATTTCAGCGACAGGGTCTGCCGCACGACTGTGGCTGAAAGGATTGCTTTGTTTGGGCCCCCACCAAAACAGAAGCAATTAATCTCTCCTTGCACAAACTGACGCTATAGAGGCAAGATGTCCTCATCCTCCAATTCCTACCCCCTTCAGTGTTTACATCCTCATCCTCAGAGAAATAATATTCAAACAAACCACATCATTTACGTGTCAATGGACTGCTTACGCTATTAACCAAAGTTTCTGAACTTGACAATGACTAATGATGAATGTGCTGTAGGTGACATATAAGGGGGGACGTTCCTAGGTGGTTACCATCCTTACCCCTACTTATTATGAATTTACAAAGGCAACACAGGGCTTGACACCTGTTGTCCAGATTTGTGGAGAAATAATTCCACACCGAAGAGGTGGCTTTTTTGGTATTTTGCCCAGGCATGACAATGGGCTTTTTCATCCCATGGCCAACTTCTGTCTCCACTAGTGCCTTATTCAAACAAACCACATCACCATCAGAATCCTCATCATCAACTTCCTCCTCAGCGCCAGCTACACCAATATCCTCCTAATCCTGGTGTACTTGTACAGTGACATCCTCAATCTCAATATCAGCAACTGGACTGGTGGTCCTCCTCCCAGCACTTGCAGGCGGCGTGCAAATAGTGGTAGGAGCCTCCTCTTCCCATACAGTCTTGGGAAGGTCAGGCCTACCTTCGCAACCACAGACACACTTGTACTCTCCTTCGGGATTTGTGATATCTCTGAACACACAATTGTTTTTACCTGTGCTTTAACAAGCTTTATTTTTCTAATTTTTCAAGAGGGAGGAGGGCTTCCATCTTCATGAGAAGCTGAACCACCAGTCATGAACATAGGCCAAGGCCTTAGCCCAGAGGTTCCCAAACTGTGTGCCGTGGCTCCCTGGGGTGCCTCGGGACACTTGCAGGGGTGCCCTGGGTTGGTGGTCCAGGACCAATTAAAATTATTCATGGTCAATATAATAGGCAAAACCAGTGCTGGTGGCTGCCAGTCATAAAATATGTGGTCAAACAGAAGCAAATCTTGTCCCTCACCACACAACTGACCCTAAGGATGACATATAATTATAAACGCGATCTACTTAACGTAATATTTCTTTCTAAATTTCTCAATAAGAAATTTTTGGCCTAGGGGTGCCATGAAAAAAATTCTGATATCCCTAAGGCGCCGTGATTCAAAACAGTTTGGAAACCACTGCCTTAGCCTTTCCTTGCCACTTCGTGTCGTGAATGGCATATTGTCAATTTTACCCCTTTATTATTACAGCACACAGAACAGTGCCACTTTATTTTTACAGCACCTCTGTATTTTTACAGCATACAAGACAGGACCAGTGTACATTTATTTTCACAGCACCCCTGTATTTTTACAGCATACAGGACAGGAAAAGTGTTAGGTGCGGCGGTCCGTGGCGCCGCTCAGACTGCTTCCGAGCGACGCTCACGGCCGCCGCATCTCCCTCGCTGCCCGCCCGGCGCCTAGCAACGCCAGGATGCCGTGCGTACTGTAGCCGCCGGGTCCCTGGCAACGCTAGGACCCGGGCGTCCACAGCCGCCGGGTCCATGGCAACGGGGACACCATTGGCGGACCGCGTTCCCCTTTGCCAGATAAAACTTGATTAGTTGTTCGTGCAGCAGGGCAGCTGCACGACAACTATTAATTAGGGTCTGGGGGCTTGTCTTGCTGGCCCTCCTGTCATTGGCCAGCAGGGTCTTTTTATGGGAGCCAGCACATTGCAGCCTCGCCGGTGATAGCTTCCTGTATGCTGTTCCTGCCTTGCAAAGTTAGTTCCTAGTCTGCTGTTATCCGGTCGATCCTGCTCCATGTGGTGCTGAGTCCTGGAGTTCTTAAGCCGGTCCTGGGAATCCGTCCAGTCCGAGTGAACCTGTTGCAGTCATCTTGGGGTTCTCTCCCAGTTTCGTGAGTAGCGGCTTCTGCCACGTGTTGCGGCCTAGGCCGCTTAGTCCTTGTGTTTGTTTTGTACTGGTGTTTTTGCAGAGGTTTCCGCTCTCACTGTCCTCCCCGGTACACGACGGAGCCGTGTGGGGTGTGGACAGTGGTATCTTTTGTTGTTCTTTTCCTTTGGCGGTGTGCCGCACATATATGTAATTTTAGGGTTGTTAGTAGCCCCTAGCCTTCTGTTTGCTTTAGTTAGAGGTCCCCTTGTTATTATCCTGTCTCGGTTCACGCCTTGTCTCACACTAAGACCTGGGGGCATCGGAGTTGGGCAGACCTAATCCGCCCTTCAAACGCGGCTTCCGTGGGCCCAAGAAACCATAGTCACGCAGGCGTGAACTGACCACACGGGTGAAACAATGGAGGTAGGCTGCTAGGGGCTATTTCCATACCTTACCTTATTTCAGCGTCACGTTCTGGTGCTCTGGACTCACTACACAACATCTCTCTTGTTCTGAGCACCAGGAGCGTAACATACAGCATACAAGAGAGGGCCAGTGTACATTTATTTTCACAGCACCCCTGAATTTTTACAGCATACAAGACAGTGCCAGTGTAAATTCTCACAGCACCCCTGAATTTTTGACAGCATACAAGACAGGGCCAGTGTACATTTATTTTCACAGTGCCCCTGAAATTTTACAGCATACAAGACAGGACCAGTGTACATTTATTTTCACAGCACCCCTGAATTTTTGACAGCATACAAGACAGGGCCAGTGTCACCGGCCCCAAAAAAATAAAAAAATAAATAAAGAGTTATTTGTATTTGGTTGGCCTTGAAATTCGGCCTCATGAATCCGGCAGTATTAGAACCGAATCCTAGCCAGCTTTTGGCCAATCAGATTCAGGAACTCACTCAGATGGTTCAGGATCTTACTCTTCGGGTGAGATCACAGGAAGATCTTTTGCGAGCCTCCCCGAGTATGATTCCTGAACCAAAGATGCATCTTCCTGACCGTTTTTCGGGTAACCGAAAGGATTTTTTTAATTTTAAGGAAGCTTGTAAACTTTATTTTCGTTTAAGGCCCCGATCCTCTGGTACTGAGTCTCAACGGGTCGGGATTGTGATGTCTTTACTACAAGGCGATCCGCAAACCTGAGCTTTTGGGCTAAAAGCCGAGGACGCAGCCTTGCTACCTGTAGATGCCTTTTTTAAGTCTTTAGGCCTTTTGTATGACGACCCTGATAGGGAAGCGTCGGCTGAGAGCCACCTGCGTGCACTTAAACAGGGGAAAAGTTAACAAAGACAGTCTCCTTCAATACCCCACTCCAGAGACTTTAGATAAACTCATGGAGCTTGCTATTAATATTGATCGTCGTCTCCGAGAGCGGAGGGCTGAAAGGGGAGCTAATTTCAGGCCCAGTCCATGTGTGTATACTTTCCCTGAGGACGTAGAGGAGCCCATGCAAATGGGTCTCTCCCGGCTGTCCCCAGAGGAAAGAGCCAGAAGGCTAAATTCTGGGCTCTGTCTGTATTGTAGTGGCAAGGGACATGTTGCGCGTAATTGCCCAAATAAACAGGGAAACGCTCTGACCAAGTGAATTGTGAGGGGGTTCACTTGGGTCTGCAATTAATCTCCTCTAACAATTCCTTATTAATTCCTGTAAAAATTTCCTTTGGTAGTCTCACTACGTTGGTGTCGGCCTTCGTTGACAGCGGAGCTGCAGGAAATTTTATGGATCTTGTTTGGGCTCAGGCTATGGGCATTCCACACATACCTTTAGATAAACGTATCACCATGCACGGCCTGGACGGTGGTCCACTTTCTAATGGGGTAATTATTCACCGCACACCTCCAGTACAACTGACTGTGGGGGCCCTACATTGGGAGAAAATCGAGTTCTATCTTACCCATTGTCCGGCTGTTCCCATTGTCTTAGGTCACCCCTGGCTTGCCTTTCATAATCCCACCATAGATTGGCGGTCTGGGGAGATTTCCGGATGGGATTCCTTTTGTGTTGAGGAGTGTATTTCGAATCCAGTCCGGGTCGCGGCTGTCATTCCAGAACTTATTCCTTTGCAATATCGAGATTTTTCCGATGTTTTTTCAAAAGGTAATGCGGATATTCTGCCTCCTCAACGGTCCTATGACTGCGCCATTGACCTAGTTCCTGGTGCCTCTCTGCCCAAAGGGAGACTATATGCCCTGTCTGGCCCGGAAACTACGGCAATGGATGATTATGTACAGGAGAGCTTGAAGAAGGGCTTTATTAGGCCCTCAAAATCTCCATTGAGCGCAGGATTCTTTTTTGTTGAGAAAAAAGATGGGTCGCTCAGACCATGTATTGATTATCAGGCGTTGAATAAAATTTCTGTAAAAAATACCTACCCCTTGCTACTGATTTCGGTACTATTTGATCAGCTCCGTACTGCCGTTATCTTTTCCAAAATCGATCTTATCGATCTTAGAGGGGCTTACAACCTCATCCGAATAAAATCTGGGGATGAGTGGAAGACGGTTTTCAGCACACAGTCGGGACATTATGAATACCTGGTAATGCCGTTTGGTCTGTCTAATGCTCCTGCTGTATTTCAGGATCTCATTAACGATGTCCTTCGCGACTTTCTAGGAAAGTTCGTAGTCGTTTATTTAGACGACATTTTGTTTTACTCAGAGTCCTCTGAACAACATATTACCCATGTGCGATTGATCCTTCAGAGGTTACGGGAAAATCATTTATACGCCAAACTGGAGAAATGTGATTTCCACATCACAGAAGTGTGTTTCCTGGGGTATATTATTTCTCCAAAGGGGTTTTTCATGGAACCAAAAAAACTCCAGGCAATCCTAAATTGGGCACAACCCACGAACTTAAAGGCAATCCAGCGCTTTTTAGGGTTTGCAAATTATTATAGGCGTTTTATTCATACCTTCTCAGATTTGGTTGCTCCTATTGTGGCGTTGACTAAAAAAGGAGCGGATCCTTCCAATTGGTCGCCTCAAGCCAAGTCTGCCTTCCTGGCCCTGAGACAGTCCTTTGTCTCAGCTCCAGTACTCAGACACCCTAACCCGGATCTCCCCTTTATTGTCGAGGTAGATGCCTCAGAGGTTGGAGTGGGGGCTATCCTTTCTCAGAAAGACCCGGAGTCTCGGGAATTACACCCATGTGCCTTCATGTCCAGAAAATTCTCCTCCGCAGAATCCAACTATGATGTTGGTAATCGAGAATTGTTGGCAGTTAAATGGGCTTTCGAGGAGTGGAGGCACTGGCTGGAAGGAGCAAAGCATACCATTACTGTGTTCACTGACCACAAGAACATGCAGTATATTGAGTCAGCTAAACGGCTTAATGCTCGACAGGCACGTTGGGCGCTGTTTTTTACTCGATTCAGGTTTATCATCACCTTCAGGCCCGGTTCCAAGAATACAAAGGCCGATGCCCTGTCACATTGTTTTCTTCCGGTTCACAATAACCACCCGGCTACTACCCCCATAGTCTCATCGTCTGTCATCCGGGCTGGCCTCACACAGGATTTATTTACACAACTAGTCCAGCTTCAGCAGCAGGCTCCCAATGTCACTCCTGCGGATCGTCTCTACGTCCCTGAATTTCTGAGAGGCACTGTTCTAGCTGAGTTTCATGATAATAAGGTTTCTGGTCATCCGGGTATCACTAAAACCTTGGAGTTAATCTCTCGCTCAGTGTGATTGCCTAATCTTTCTAAAGATGTAAGGGAATTTACACAAAAATACAGGAATAGTCAACCACTGCGCTCTGGGCGGCTGCAGTTGTGTAAAACCCTGGTGTCACCCCACACCTACCAACATGAACAATGGAAAAAAATGGGAACTACCTCAACCGCGCTCAGCTTACTGAAGTCCACTTGAATGTTCAGGAGTCTGTCAGTTCGAACTGACAGACTCCTGAACATTCAAGTGGACTTCAGTAAGCTGAGCGCGGTTGAGGTAGTTCCCATTTTTTTCCATTGTTCATGTAAGGGAATTTGTCCGTTCCTGTCAGGTTTGTGCTCAGCACAAGGTATCCCGATCGTTGCCGGTCGGGCAACTCATGCCTCTGGCAAATTCCTCTCAGGCCATGGTCACATATTTCCATGGATTTTGTGGTGGACCTTCCTCTTTCAGCTGGATTCCGGGTCATTTGGGTGGTAGTAGACCATTTTAGTAAGATGGCCCACTTCATTGCTCTTCCCCGATTACCCTCCGCTCAAGTGTTGGCAGTTTTGTTTCTCCGCCATGTCTTCAGGCTCCATGGTTTACCCATGGATTTTGTCTCTGATCAGGGACCACAATTCATTGCCCATTTCTGGAAAAGTTTTTGTGCCTCATTAAATATGAAACTCTCTTTAACATCTGGGTACCATCCACAGTCTAACGGACAAACTGAATGTGTTAATCAGTCATTAAAACAGTATTTACGGCTTTATTCGGCCAAACTTCAGAATGATTGGTCTGAATTTCTTCCTTTGGTCGAGTTTGCCTATAATAACTCTTGTCATTCTTCCACCAAGGAGTCTCCATTCTTTTCGGTCCTGGGCTTTCATCCTAGAGCCAATTCTTTTTACCCTCATTTTCCAGTCTCTTCGTTGACCTTAACTTCCCATCTCAGAATGATTTGGAAAAAGGTGCACCTTGCCCTTAAGAAGGCTGCCTTCCGAGAAAAAAAAATTTCGGATAGGTTCCGACGCCCGTGCACTTTTAAGGTGGGAGATAAGGTGTGATTGTCAACCCGCAACATCAAGTTCCGACAACTCTCGGCTAGATAGGGACCCAAATTTATTAGACCATTTCTTATCGTAAAGAAAGTCAATCCAGTTGCTTTTCGGCTACGATTGCCTAAATCACTCAAAATTGGCAACACTTTTCACTATTCCCTTCTGAAGCAATTTATTTTTTCCAGGAAATTCCCTCGGAAGACTTCCCAGGGTAGACCTCCAGTGGATGTTCAGGGGCAACAAGAGTTCCTGGTGGAGAAGGTTTTAGATTCCAAAGTTTCTCGGGGCCGGCTTTATTTTTTGGTTCACTGGAAAGGCTATGGCCCGAAAGAAAGGTCTTGGGTCCTGGATAACAATTTACATGCCCCTAAACTTAAGAGATTATTCTTTCAGGAATTTCCTCAGAAACCCGGCTTTAGGGGTTCTTTAACCCCTCCTCAAGGGGGGGTACTGTTGGTGCGCGGCGCCGCTCAGACTGCTTCCGAGCGATGCTCAAGGCCGCCACACCTTCCTCGCTGCCCGCCCGGCGCCTAGCAACGCCAGGACGCCGGGTCCCTGGCAACGCTAGGATACCGGTCGTCCACAGCCGCCGGGTCCATGGCAACGGGGACGCCATTGGCGGACCGCATTCCCCGTTGCCAGATAAAACTTGATTAGTTGTTCGTGCAGCAGGGCAGCTGCACAACAACTATTAATTAGGGTCTGGGGGCTGGTCTTGCTGGTCCTCCTGTCATTGGCCAGCAGGGTCTTTTTATGGGAGCAAGCACATTGCAGCCTTGCCGGTGATAGCTTCCTGTATGCTGTTCCTGCCTTGCAAAGTTAGTTCCTATTCTGCTTTTATCTGGTCGATCCTGCTCCCTGTGGTCCTGAGTCCTGGAGTTCTTAAGCCGGTCCTGGGAATCCTTCCAGTCCGAGTGAACCTGTTGCAGTCATCTTGGGGTTCTCTCCAGGTTTTGTGAGTAGCGGCTTCTGCCGTGTGTTGCGGCCTAGGCCTCTTAGTCCTTGTGTTTGTTTTGTACTGGTGTTTTTGTGGAGGTTTCCGCTCTCACTGTCCTCCCCGGTACACGACGGTGCCGTGTGGGGTGTGGACAGTGGTATCTTTTGTTGTTCTTTTCCTTTGGCGGCGTGCCGCACATATATGTAATTTTAGGGTTGTTAGTAGCCCCTAGCCTTCTGTTTGCTTTAGTTAGAGGTCCCCTTGTTATTATCCTGTCTCGGTTCACGCCTTGTCTCACACTAAGACCTGGGGGCATCGGAGTTGGGCAGACCTAATCCGCCCTTCAAACGCAGCTTCCGTGGGCCCAAGAAACCATAGTCACGCAGGCGTGAACTGACCACACGGGTGAAACAATGGAGGTAGGCTGCTAGGGGCTATTTCCATACCTCACCTTATTTCAGCGTCACGTTCTGGTGCTCTGGACTCACTAAACAACATCTCTCTTGTTCTGAGCACCAGGAGCGTAACATACAGCATACAAGAGAGGGCCAGTGTACATTTATTTTCACAGCACCCCTGAATTTTTACAGCATACAAGACAGTGCCAGTGTAAATTCTCACAGCACCCCTGAATTTTTGACAGCATACAAGACAGGGCCAGTGTACATTTATTTTCACAGTGCCCCTGAAATTTTACAGCATACAAGACAGGTCCAGTGTACATTTATTTTCACAGCACCCCTGAATTTTTGACAGCATACAAGACAGGGCCAGTGTATATTTATGTTCACGGCACCCCTGAATTTCTACAGCACACAAGACAGTGCCAGTGTAAATTCTCACAGCACCCCTGAATTTTTACAGCATTCAAGACAGAACCAGTGTACATTTATTTTCCCCGCACCCCTGAATTTTTTACAGCATACAAGACAGGGCCAGTGTAAATTCTCACAGCACCCCTGAATTTTTACAGCATACAAGACAGGACCAGTGCACATTTATTTTCTCAACACCCCTGAATTTTTACAGCATAAAAGACAGGGCCATTTATTTTCACAGCTCCCCTGAATTTCTACAGCATACAAGACAGTGCCAGTGTAAATTCTCACAGCACCCCTGAATTTATACAGCATACAAGACAGTGCCAGTGTACATTTATTTTCACAGTTCCCTTGAAATTTTACAGCATACAACACAGGGCCAGTGTACATTTATTTTCACAGCACCTCTGAATTTTTACAGCATACAAGACAGGACCATTGTACGTTTATTCTCAAAGCACCCCTGAATTTTTACAGCATACAAGACAGGGCCAGTGTAAATTTATTCTTACAGCACCCCTGAATTTTTACAGCATACAAGACAGAACCAGTGTACATTTATTTTCCCCGCTCCCCTGATTTTTTTACAGCATAAAAGGCAGGGCCAGTGTATATTTATTTTCACAGCACCCCTGAATTTCTACAGCATACAAGACAGTGCCAGTGTAAATTCTCGCAGCACCCCTGAATTTTTACAGCATACAAAACAGGGCCAGTGTACATTTATTTCCACAGTTCCCCCGAAATTTTAAAGCACACAAGACAGGGCCACTGTACATTTATTTTCACAGCACCCCTGAATTTTTACAGCATATAAGACAGGGCCAGTATACATTTATTTTCACAGCATTCCTGAACTTTTACAGCATACAACACAGGACCAGTGAACATTTATTTTCACTGCACCTCTGAATTTTTAGAGCATACAAGACAGGGCCAGTGTACATTAATTTTCACAGTGCCCCTCAATTTTTACTGCATAGAAGACAGGGCCAGTGCCCCTTTATTTTCACAGCACCCCTGATTTTTTTTACAGCATACAGATGGAGCCACAGTCATCTTGACTTCTCTGCTGCGCCTAGGTGCACCATGGTTTACAAGCATAAGCCTTTCATCTATTGTTCTCAGCTCCAATACAATACAAAGAGAACAATACAGCAGGGGATTAAGTCTGACTGCCTGGCTCAGCTAATCCTATTAAAGGCAAAGATGAAGAGGACTCCATCTGTACAAGACAGGGCCAGTGTATATTTTATTCTCACAGCACCCCTGAATTTTTACAGCATACAAGACAGGACCAGTGCACATTTATTTTCACAACACCACTGAATTTTTACAGCATAAAAGACAGGGCCATTTATTTTCACAGCTCCCCTGAATTTCTACAGCATACAAGACAGTGCCAGTGTAAATTCTCACAGCACCCCTGAATTTATACAGCATACAAGACAGGGCCAGTGTACATTTATTTTCACAGTTCCCTTGAAATTTTACAGCATACAACACAGGGCCAGTGTACATTTATTTTCACAGCACCTCTGAATTTTTACAGCATACAAGACAGGACCATTGTACGTTTATTCTCAAAGCACCCCTGAATTTTTACAGCATACAAGACAGGGCCAGTGTAAATTTATTCTCACAGCACCCCTGAATTTTTACAGCATACAAGACCGAACCAGTGTACATTTATTTTCCCCGCTCCCCTGAATTTTTTACAGCATAAAAGACAGGGCCAGTGTATATTTATTTTCACAGCACCCCTGAATTTCTACAGCATACAAGACAGTGCCAGTGTAAATTCTCGCAGCACCCCTGAATTTTTACAGCATACAAGACAGGGCCAGTGTACATTTATTTCCACAGTTCCCCCGAAATTTTAAAGCACACAAGACAGGGCCACTGTACATTTATTTTCACAGCACCCCTGAATTTTTACAGCATATAAGACAGGGCCAGTGTACATTTATTTTCACAGCATTCCTGAACTTTTACAGCATACAACACAGGATCAGTGAACATTTATTTTCACTGCACCTCTGAATTTTTAGAGCATACAAGACAGGGCCAGTGTACATTCATTTTCACAGAGCCCCTCAATTTTTACTGCATAGAAGACAGGTCCAGTGCCCCTTTATTTTCACAGCACCCCTGATTTTTTTTACAGCATACAGATGGAGCCACGGTCATCTTGACTTCTCTGCTGCGCCTAGGTGCACCATGGTTTACTAGCATAAGCCTTTCATCTATTGTTCTCAGCTCCAATACAATACAAAGAGAACAATACAGCAGGGGATTAAGTCTGACTGCCTGGCTCAGCTAATCCTATTAAAGGCAAAGATGAAGAGGACTCCATCTGTACAAGACAGGGCCAGTGTATATTTTATTTTCACAGCACCCCTGAATTTTTACAGCATACAAGACAGGGCCAGTGTACATTTATTTTCTCTAACGTCCTAGTGGATACTGGGATGACATTACTACCATAGGGCATAAATCGGGTCCATTGGAGCCTGGCCCTTTTCGAAATCATTAGTGTGTGCTGGCTCCTCCCCTCTATGCCCCTCCTAGCAGACTCAGTTTAGAAAAATGTGCCCAAGGAGCTGGGTGCATTCTCTGGAGCTCCAGAGAGTTTTCTTCAGATTTTATGTTAGTTTATTATTTTCAGGCAGCACTGGTTGGCAACCAGTCTGCCTGCTTCATGGGACTTAGGGGGGGACCAAACCAACTTCTTATAGAGTTAATGGTTCGTATCCCGGCTGACAGGACACTGAACTCCCGACACACTGTTTCTCATATCTCAGGGTGTAAGCCCATGCTGACAGCATGCCCCCACCCCTAACAAATGCTGAAGTAGATGCAGCATTGGCGTTTCTGTAGTGGGTGCAGTGTGTGTGGTGCACACTGGCCCCTGAGTCCCGGGGCGGCCCACACCGCACACACTGCACCAATTTCTCCTATACTTACCTTTCCGGAGTCCATGCTGACCGTGTGTGGGCCCCCTCCTCTCCCATAGCCATCGCGCCGCTGCTAGCGTACTGACCACTAGAGACTCTGGCACAGTGCCAGAGTCTACAGCGCATGCGCAGGACACTGATAAAATGGCGCGGCTGCCATTCTTCGGAGTCATTCGCATGTGCTGTAGACTCTGGCACTGTGCCAGAGTATACAGCACTCAGAGTGCTAGCAATGGCATGATGGCTATGGGAGAGGAGGGGGCCCACACACGGAGTCTCCACATGGGTCCCCGCCTCTCTAGAGACACCCCTAAAATGCAGTGTGGTGAGTGCTACACCGGGGTCCTGGTTAGCGGGTCCCCGGTGTCAATGTTGGCATTAGAGCACGGCAGTCACAAGGCCTCGAGTTTCAGTGCCGCTGAGGACCCACACTAGCACTAAGTAAAAGGGGGATCCTAATCTCCTTTTTTTTTACACAATCTGACATTATAGCCAGTATAATCTATATAGGTACCGTGCGCCATTGAAGGGGCGAGGCTTCCCGGAGAGCGGGACCAGAAACTGAAAGGCGCTATTTCCTGCTGCTGCTTACTACAGGCGGCATGCTGAGACTCTCCTCCACAGAGCCCACTGAATCACCAATTCTACTGGTAACAGGGCGTCTTATAGAAAGGGGGGAGCATATATACAGCGGTTACACTGCTGTGCTCATAACAAACATATATATATATATATATATATATATATATAATTACCACTCCTAGCAGGCGGCGGCACTCAGAGTCTGGTCTCAGCAATAAGGTGCAAAATGTGCTTTAATGGATCACTTGAAAAAGGGGCGCTGCAGCCCCGAAACGTTGCACATGGAGTGATCCATTAAAGCACATTTTGCACCTTATTGCTGAGACCAGACTCTGAGTGCCGCCGCCTGCTAGGAGTGGTAATTATGCTAAGTATTTTCCGGAGGGCACCTGAGCACTATTTGCATTAAGTAACAGTGAGTGCCGATTCAACAGGGATATATATATATATATATATTGTGACAAGAACACTGGGATAGTGTTTGAGGGCAGGTATGTTTGTCCCAGGTTCTTGTCTTACATGTTTTAGAAAATGAAAACTTCTAGGAAAATGCTTTTGTTTGGTTAGAACCTTTTCAGTTCGCTGGAAAAGCTGTATAAGGGCCCTGAGAGAGAGATGGGGCAAGTTCCAGACATTGGGCCCAGTTTGGATCTTTGGCCTCACAGAGGGCTAATCAGGGCTTTCAGCTGTGCAAGAGTCTTATAGGGCTTCTAGCCTGATTAATGTGTGCAGACTGCCTGGGAAGGCTGCAGGATCTCTGTGAGAGAAACACGCTTTCTGATACAAGTGAGCTATACAGTGTTTACTGGAGAACTCTGTGTTTTTGTTTAGTGATAGTTAGGAACATCTTGTGTTTAGTTAGTGCCGGACAGGCAAGGTATTTTCTTTTGGTGTTTGTTTTATTTTCTGTATAATAAAACTGTCTGGGGCCAGTTGTACCAGAAACTGGACTTGTGTGGTTCCTCAGCTGCTGCATGCTGCCATTTACCCCAGGAAACGGCACCTTGTACCCTTACAGTGTTACAACTTATTAATATATACCCAGAGGAGTGCTGCTCTGGACTGAGGTATTGTGTGCTGGTCCTGATCATAGTAACCAGGAACGTGCAGTCAGGGGAGGCAGGGGAGGCAGTGCCTCCCCTGCCATAAATGATTAGAATAATATAAAGAAGATACTTATGACACATATTCTGTGTCATAAGTAATTTCTTTATATTATGCTACCCCTATCAGTCCTTTTAATCTGTTTGGGAGGCACTGATAGCAGTGCCTCCCATCAACAATAGAAATGGGCTAAAAGGGGGGGGGGGGCAAGCACTGGGCCATAAAAGCCCATTGAAAATCAGCGGGGTAAGTGGCACTTATGCAAGTGCCTCGTTGACAGGGGAAACCCGCCCTTGTCAGCGGGGCAGATGTGATTGGACAGCGGATCCAGTACTGGATCCGCTGATCCAATCACGATACATGGTGGGCTGAAGCGGCGGTGGAACCCGGCGCTGCTGTGGCGCTATCACTCCTGTAGTACGGGCGAGTGAAGCGGTGGCGGGACCCGATGTCAGAGCTGCGCTGCCTGTCACTATACCAGCAGGAGCTACGGAGGCAGCGGGCTGGGGACCGCGCGGCGGCGCTGGAACTGTAGCTCACCTTCCTCGTCCTCCTCTCTCCTCACAGCAGCACTTGCACCCTCCGGGATGGGGGTCCATCACCACACAGGCGTGGGGGTGGGGGTGGTGGTGGGTGAAGGGGGGGCAGTTGTACTGGGTGGGAGGTGACTGGAAAGTTCACCCTCAGATTACCTGGACTGCAGCTCACCTTCAGATGATCAGGGGATGAGCTGCAGTCCAAGTGATCTGGGGGTGATCTGCAGTCCAAGTGATCTGGGGGTGAGCTGCAGTCCAAGTGATCTCGGCCAGATCACGTGGACTGCAGCTCACCCCCAGATCACTTGGAATGCAGGGACAGTGAGGAATAAATAAAATAAATGTAAAAAAATTATATATATGTATATATCACAGCCGCCCGCCACTCACCGCTGAACAACGCTCACTGCCGCACGCTGCACCGCCACTGAAAGCTGACCACCGCAGACCACAACTGGCGGTGGTCAGAGGGACATCAACGCCGCAGCAACAAAGGACAGCTTAGTACCGCCGCGTCCCCCGCAGACCATGGGCTCCTCCGCCACCGCTGACGACAGTCCCTTCCGCACCTCCGCTGCACATATCAGGTAATGTTTCCCTGCTTCCCTATGTCTCTGCTGTCACTTTCCCTGTCACTTCTGTCACTCTCTCTGTCCCTGCTGTCACTCTCTGTCACTACTGTCACTCTCTATCTCTGTCCCTGCTGTCACTCTCTGTCACTGCTGTCACTCGTTCTCCCTGTCCCTGAAATGTGTATCATACCGTGTGATATACTGTGAATTTCGGGTCATACCGTGTGCTGTAATGTGAATTTTGGCTCATACCGTGTGCTGTAATTTGAATTTCGGCTCATTCTGGGTGCTGTAATGTGAATTTCGGCTCATTCTGTGTGCTGTAATGTGAATTTCTGCTCATTCCGTGTGCTGTAATGTGAATTTCGCCTCATACCGTGTGCTATAATCTGAATTTCGGGTCATACCGTGTGCTATAATGTGAATTTCGGGTCATACCGTGTGCTGTAATGTGAATTTCGGCTGATACCGTGTGCTGTAATTTGAATTTCGGCTCATTCTGTGTGCTGTAATGTGAATTTCGGCTCATACCGTGTGCTATAATGTGAATTTCGCCTCATACCGTGTGCTATAATCTGAATTTCGGGTCATACCGTGTGCTGTAATGTGAATTTCGGGTCATACCGTGTGCTGTAATGTGAATTTCGGCTCATACCGTGTGCTGTAATGTGAATTTCGGCTCATACCGTGTGCTGTAATGTAAATTTCGGCTCATACCATGTGCTGTAATGTGAATTTCGGCTCATACCGTGTGCTGTAATGTGAATTTCAGCTGATACTGTGTGCTGTAATTTGAATTTCGGTTCATTCTGTGTGCTGTAATGTGAATTTCGGCTCATACTGTGTGGTATAAAGGGAAAGGGGCACCAGTATAGTATAAGGGGTCCTACTACACTGAAGGAAACACCGCCATTTCAGTGGCTATGCCCCCTGTTCCGGAGGCGCGCGCATAACCAGTGCCTCCCCAGCCAATGTCCTCACCACACGTCACTGATAGTAACATAGTCGGTGAAGTTGAAAAAGCACTAGTTGTCCATCGAATTCAACCTGAATTATATTGCATTCCCTAATCTATTTAGGTTAAAGGCAATATCCTCATATATATTTTCCAGTTAGAAATTTGTCTAACCCATTTTTAAACGCATTGACTGAGACCGCCATTACAACCTTCTCTGGCAGTGTATTCCATATGCGTATTGCCCTTACAGTGAAGAATCCCTTCCTGCACAGAGTACAAAATATCTTCTCCTCAAGCCTTAGCGTTAGCGCACGCGTTTTGTGTAGAGGTCTCTTAGTAAACAACTCACATGATAGCTCTGCATATTGCCCCTTTATATATTTGTAAATATGAATCATATCTCCTCTTAGTCGTCTCATCTCTAGTGTAAACATATCTAACCTAGAAAGCTTCTCCTCATAGTCCAGTGTCTCCAACCCCTTAATCAGTATGGTAGATCGCCTCTGAACCTTTTAAAGTTCTAATATGTCTTTTTTATAGTGTGGTGCCCTGAACTGTGCACAATACTCTAGATTAGAGATGAGCGGGTTCGGTTTCTCTGAATCCGAACCCGCACGAACTTCATGTTTTTTTCACGGGTCCGAGCAGACTCGGATCCTCCCGCCTTGCTCGGTTAACCCGAGCGCGCCCGAACGTCATCATGACGCTGTCGGATTCTCGCGAGACTCGGATTCTATATAAGGAGCCGCGCGTCGCCGCCATTTTCACACGTGCATTGAGATTGATAGGGAGAGGACGTGGCTGGCGTCCTCTCCATTTAGATTAGGGTTGAGAGAGAGAGAGAGAGAGAGATTGACCTGAGGCTGTGATACTGTAGAAGAGAGTGCAGAGTTTAGTGACTGACGACCACAGTGACCACCAGACAGTGCAGTTGTTTGTTTTATTTAATATATCCGTTCTCTGCCTGAAAAAAACGATACACACAGTGACTCAGTCACATACCATATCTGTGTGCACTGCTCAGCCCAGTGTGCTGCATCAATGTATATATATATCTGACTGTGCTCAGCTCACACAGCTTATAATTGTGGGGGAGACTGGGGAGCACTGCAGTGCCAGTTATAGGTTATAGCAGGAGCCAGGAGTACATAATATTATATTAAAATTAAACAGTGCACACTTTTGCTGCAGGAGTGCCACTGCCAGTGTGACTAGTGACCAGTGACCTGACCACCAGTATATATAATATTAGTAGTATACTATCTCTTTATCAACCAGTCTATATTAGCAGCAGACACAGTACAGTGCGGTAGTTCACGGCTGTGGCTACCTCTGTGTCGGCACTCGGCAGCCCGTCCATAATTGTATATACCACCTAACCGTGGTTTTTTTTTCTTTCTTTATACATACATACTAGTTACGAGTATACTATCTCTTTATCAACCAGTCTATATTAGCAGCAGACACAGTACAGTGCGGTAGTTCACGGCTGTGGCTACCTCTGTGTCGGCACTCGGCAGCCCGTCCATAATTGTATATACCACCTAACCGTGGTTTTTTTTTCTTTCTTTATACATACATACTAGTTACGAGTATACTATCTCTTTATCAACCAGTCTATATTAGCAGCAGACACAGTACAGTGCGGTAGTTCACGGCTGTGGCTACCTCTGTGTCGGCACTCGGCAGCCCGTCCATAATTGTATATACCACCTAACCGTGGTTTTTCTTTCTTTCTTTATACATACATACTAGTTACGAGTATACTATCTCTTTATCAACCAGTCTATATATTAGCAGCAGACACAGTACAGTGCGGTAGTTCACGGCTGTGGCTACCTCTGTGTCGGCACTCGGCAGCCCGTCCATAATTGTATATACCACCTAACCGTGGTTTTTTTTTCTTTCTTTATACATACATACTAGTTACGAGTATACTATCTCTTTATCAACCAGTCTATATATTAGCAGCAGACACAGTACAGTGCGGTAGTTCACGGCTGTGGCTACCTCTGTGTCGGCACTCGGCAGCCCGTCCATAATTGTATATACCACCTAACCGTGTTTTTTTTTTCTTTCTTTATACATACATACTAGTTACGAGTATACTATCTCTTTATCAACCAGTCTATATTAGCAGCAGACACAGTACAGTGCGGTAGTTCACGGCTGTGGCTACCTCTGTGTCGGCACTCGGCAGCCCGTCCATAATTGTATATACCACCTAACCGTGGTTTTTTTTTCTTTCTTTATACATACATACTAGTTACGAGTATACTATCTCTTTATCAACCAGTCTATATATTAGCAGCAGACACAGTACAGTGCGGTAGTTCACGGCTGTGGCTACCTCTGTGTCGGCACTCGGCAGCCCGTCCATAATTGTATATACCACCTAACCGTGGTTTTTTTTTCTTTCTTTATAGTCATACTAGTTACGAGTATACTATCTCTTTATCAACCAGTCTATATTAGCAGCAGACACAGTACAGTGCGGTAGTTCACGGCTGTGGCTACCTCTGTGTCGGCACTCGGCAGCCCGTCCATAATTGTATATACCACCTAACCGTGGTTTTTTTTTCTTTCTTTATACATACATACTAGTTACGAGTATACTATCTCTTTATCAACCAGTCTATATATTAGCAGCAGACACAGTACAGTGCGGTAGTTCACGGCTGTGGCTACCTCTGTGTCGGCACTCGGCAGCCCGTCCATAATTGTATATACCACCTAACCGTGGTTTTTTTTTCTTTCTTTATACATACATACTAGTTACGAGTATACTATCTCTTTATCAACCAGTCTATATATTAGCAGCAGACACAGTACAGTGCGGTAGTTCATGGCTGTGGCTACCTCTGTGTCGGCACTCGGCAGCCCGTCCATAATTGTATATACCACCTAACCGTGGTTTTTCTTTCTTTCTTTATACATACATACTAGTTACGAGTATACTATCTCTTTATCAACCAGTCTATATTAGCAGCAGACACAGTACAGTACGGTAGTTCACGGCTGTGGCTACCTCTGTGTCTGCACTCGGCAGGCAGTCCATAATTGTATACTAGTATCCATCTCCATTGTTTACCTGAGGTGCCTTTTAGTTGTGCCTATTAAAATATGGAGAACAAAAATGTTGAGGTTCCAAAATTAGGGAAAGATCAAGATCCACTTCCACCTCGTGCTGAAGCTGCTGCCACTAGTCATGGCCGAGACGATGAAATGCCAGCAACGTCGTCTGCCAAGGCCGATGCCCAATGTCATAGTACAGAGCATGTCAAATCCAAAACACCAAATATCAGAAAAAAAAGGACTCCAAAACCTAAAATAAAATTGTCGGAGGAGAAGCGTAAACTTGCCAATATGCCATTTACGACACGGAGTGGCAAGGAACGGCTGAGGCCCTGGCCTATGTTCATGGCTAGTGGTTCAGCTTCACATGAGGATGGAAGCACTCAGCCTCTCGCTAGAAAAATGAAAAGACTCAAGCTGGCAAAAGTAGCATAGCAAAGAACTGTGCATTCTTCGAAATCCCAAATCCACAAGGAGAGTCCAATTGTGTCGGTTGCGATGCCTGACCTTCCCAACACTGGACGTGAAGAGCATGCGCCTTCCACCATTTGCACGCCCCCTGCAAGTGCTGGAAGGAGCACCCGCAGTCCAGTTCCTGATAGTCAGATTGAAGATGTCAGTGTTGAAGTACACCAGGATGAGGAGGATATGGGTGTTGCTGGCGCTGGGGAGGAAATTGACCAGGAGGATTCTGATGGTGAGGTGGTTTGTTTAAGTCAGGCACCCGGGGAGACACCTGTTGTCCGTGGGAGGAATATGGCCGTTGACATGCCAGGTGAAAATACCAAAAAAATCAGCTCTTCGGTGTGGAGGTATTTCACCAGAAATGCGGACAACAGGTGTCAAGCCGTGTGTTCCCTTTGTCAAGCTGTAATAAGTAGGGGTAAGGACGTTAACCACCTCGGAACATCCTCCCTTATACGTCACCTGCAGCGCATTCATAATAAGTCAGTGACAAGTTCAAAAACTTTGGGTGACAGCGGAAGCAGTCCACTGACCAGTAAATCCCTTCCTCTTGTAACCAAGCTCACGCAAACCACCCCACCAACTCCCTCAGTGTCAATTTCCTCCTTCCCCAGGAATGCCAATAGTCATGCAGGCCATGTCACTGGCAATTCTGACGAGTCCTCTCCTGCCTGGGATTCCTCCGATGCATCCTTGCGTGTAACGCCTACTGCTGCTGGCGCTGCTGTTGTTGCCGCTGGGAGTCGATGGTCATCCCAGAGGGGAAGTCGTAAGCCCACTTGTACTACTTCCAGTAAGCAATTGACTGTTCAACAGTCCTTTGCGAGGAAGATGAAATATCACAGCAGTCATCCTACTGCAAAGCGGATAACTGAGGCCTTGACAACTATGTTGGTGTTAGACGTGCGTCCGGTATCCGCCGTTAGTTCACAGGGAACTAGACAATTTATTGAGGCAGTGTGCCCCCGTTACCAAATACCATCTAGGTTCCACTTCTCTAGGCAGGCGATACCGAGAATGTACACGGACGTCAGAAAAAGACTCACCAGTGTCCTAAAAAATGCAGTTGTACCCAATGTCCACTTAACCACGGACATGTGGACAAGTGGAGCAGGGCAGGGTCAGGACTATATGACTGTGACAGCCCACTGGGTAGATGTATGGACTCCCGCCGCAAGAACAGCAGCGGCGGCACCAGTAGCAGCATCTCGCAAACGCCAACTCTTTCCTAGGCAGGCTACGCTTTGTATCACCGCTTTCCAGAATACGCACACAGCTGAAAACCTCTTACGGCAACTGAGGAAGATCATCGCGGAATGGCTTACCCCAATTGGACTCTCCTGTGGATTTGTGGCATCGGACAACGCCAGCAATATTGTGTGTGCATTAAATATGGGCAAATTCCAGCACGTCCCATGTTTTGCACATACCTTGAATTTGGTGGTGCAGAATTTTTTAAAAAATGACAGGGGCGTGCAAGAGATGCTGTCGGTGGCCAGAAGAATTGCGGGACACTTTCGGCGTACAGGCACCACGTACAGAAGACTGGAGCACCACCAAAAACTACTGAACCTGCCCTGCCATCATCTGAAGCAAGAAGTGGTAACGAGGTGGAATTCAACCCTCTATATGCTTCAGAGGTTGGAGGAGCAGCAAAAGGCCATTCAAGCCTATACAATTGAGCACGATATAGTAGGTGGAATGCACCTGTCTCAAGCGCAGTGGAGAATGATTTCAACGTTGTGCAAGGTTCTGATGCCCTTTGAACTTGCCACACGTGAAGTCAGTTCAGACACTGCCAGCCTGAGTCAGGTCATTCCCCTCATCAGGCTTTTGCAGAAGAAGCTGGAGACATTGAAGGAGGAGCTAACACGGAGCGATTCCGCTAGGCATGTGGGACTTGTGGATGGAGCCCTTAATTCGCTTAACAAGGATTCACGGGTGGTCAATCTGTTGAAATCAGAGCACTACATTTTGGCCACCGTGCTCGATCCTAGATTTAAAGCCTACCTTGGATCTCTCTTTCCGGCAGACACAAGTCTGCTGGGGTTGAAAGACCTGCTGGTGACAAAATTGTCAAGTCAAGCGGAACGCGACCTGTCAACATCTCCTCCTTCACATTCTCCCGCAACTGGGGGTGTGAGGAAAAGGCTCAGAATTCCGAGCCCACCCGCTGGCGGTGATGCAGGGCAGTCTGGAGCGACTGCTGATGCTGACATCTGGTCCGGACTGAAGGACCTGACAACGATTACGGACATGTCGTCTACTGTCACTGCATATGATTCTCTCAACATTGATAGAATGGTGGAGGATTATATGAGTGACCGCATCCAAGTAGGCACGTCACACAGTCCGTATACTGGCAGGAAAAAGAGGCAATTTGGAGGCCCTTGCACAAACTGGCTTTATTCTACCTAAGTTGCCCTCCCACAAGTGTGTACTCCGAAAGAGTGTTTAGTGCCGCCGCTCACCTTGTCAGCAATCGGCGTACGAGGTTACATCCAGAAAATGTGGAGAAGATGATGTTCATTAAAATGAATTATAATCAATTCCTCCGCGGAGACATTGACCAGCAGCAATTGCCTCCACAAAGTACACAGGGAGCTGAGATGGTGGATTCCAGTGGGGACGAATTGATAATCTGTGAGGAGGGGGATGTACACGGTGATATATCGGAGGGTGATGATGAGGTGGACATCTTGCCTCTGTAGAGCCAGTTTGTGCAAGGAGAGATTAATTGCTTCTTTTTTGGGGGGGTCCAAACCAACCCGTCATATCAGTCACAGTCGTGTGGCAGACCCTGTCACTGAAATGATGGGTTGGTTAAAGTGTGCATGTCCTGTTTTGTTTATACAACATAAGGGTGGGTGGGAGGGCCCAAGGACAATTCCATCTTGCACCTCTTTTTTCTTTTCTTTTTCTTTGCATCATGTGCTGATTGGGGAGGGTTTTTTGGAAGGGACATCCTGCGTGACACTGCAGTGCCACTCCTAAATGGGCCCGGTGTTTGTGTCGGCCACTAGGGTCGCTAATCTTACTCACACAGTCAGCTACCTCATTGCGCCTCTTTTTTTCTTTGCGTCATGTGCTGTTTGGGGAGGGTTTTTTGGAAGGGACATCCTGCGTGACACTGCAGTGCCACTCCTAGATGGGCCCGGTGTTTGTGTCGGCCACTAGGGTCGCTAATCTTACTCACACAGCTACCTCATTGCGCCTCTTTTTTTCTTTGCGTCATGTGCTGTTTGGGGAGGGTTTTTTGGAAGGGACATCCTGCGTGACACTGCAGTGCCACTCCTAGATGGGCCCGGTGTTTGTGTCGGCCACTAGGGTCGCTAATCTTACTCACACAGCTACCTCATTGCGCCTCTTTTTTTCTTTGCGTCATGTGCTGTTTGGGGAGGGTTTTTTGGAAGGGCCATCCTGCGTGACACTGCAGTGCCACTCCTAGATGGGCCCGGTGTTTGTGTCGGCCACTAGGGTCGCTAATCTTACTCACACAGCTACCTCATTGCGCCTCTTTTTTTCTTTGCGTCATGTGCTGTTTGGGGAGGGTTTTTTGGAAGGGACATCCTGCGTGACACTGCAGTTCCACTCCTAGATGGGCCCGGTGTTTGTGTCGGCCACTAGGGTCGCTTATCTTACTCACACAGCGACCTCGGTGCAAATTTTAGGACTAAAAATAATATTGTGAGGTGTGAGGTATTCAGAATAGACTGAAAATGAGTGTAAATTATGGTTTTTGAGGTTAATAATACTTTGGGATCAAAATGACCCCCAAATTCTATGATTTAAGCTGTTTTTTAGTGTTTTTTGAAAAAAACACCCGAATCCAAAACACACCCGAATCCGACAAAAAAAATTCGGTGAGGTTTTGCCAAAACGCGTTCGAACCCAAAACACGGCCGCGGAACCGAACCCAAAACCAAAACACAAAACCCGAAAAATTTCAGGCGCTCATCTCTACTCTAGATGTGGCCGTACCAATGAGTTGTACAGTTTCAGGATTACGCTCTCATCCCTTATCTCAATTCCCCTTTTAATACATGCTAAGACCTTATTTGCCTTTGTTGCTGCAGTTTGACATTGGGCCTAATTCAGACTTGATCGCTAGGGTGCATTTTTTGCATCCCTGCGATCAGGTAGTCACCACCTACAGCAGGGGGAGGGGGATTTTGGTGTGCAGGTGTGCGATTGCATGTGCAGGAGACCTGCACAAACAGAAATTTGTGCAGCCCAGGACTTACTCTTCCAGTGCAATGATTAGGGCCGGTGCTGACCCTCCCTTCAAACGCCTGGTCCCTTCTGTGTTTCTCTGGACATTTCCTGAAAACGGTCAGTTGCCACCCACAAACGGCCTCTTCCTGTCAGTCACCTTGTGATCGCCTGTGCGATCGCTTTTTACGCCCATCCCGTCGGTATGCACCGATGCCTGGTGTAGTCGTCCGGCGCGCCGGCACTTTGCGGTGCATACGCATGCGCAGTACAGACGCGATCACTCGCTGTGCGAAAATGTACTGCAGCAATCGGGTCTGAATTAGGCCCATTGTGTGTTGCTGCTAAATCTACTATCAATGAGCACCCACAAATCCCTTTGTAATACATTTTCCCCTATTTTTTTCTCCATTTAATTGGTAGGTTGCCTGTTTATTCTTAGTCCCAAAGTGCATAACTTTACATTTTTTCCACATTAAACCTCATACACCATTTCATTGCCCAACTTCCAGTTTAAATAAATCACTCTGAAGAGACTCCACATCCCCATCTGACTTGAATACCTTACATATTTTAGTATCATCTGCAAAAATTGACACTGTGCTTTCTAATCCTACTCCTAAATCATTAATAAATATATTAAACAATAGTGGCCCCAGCACAGAACACTGCGGTATTCCACTAATTACTTTAGTCCAAGTGGAAAACATCCCATTAATCACCACTCTCTGTTCCCTGTTATCAAGCCAATTACTCACCCATGTAAAAATAGTGTCTCCTATACCGAGCTCCCTTAATTTAAAAATCAGCCTCTTGTGAGGAACTGTTTCGAAAGCTTTTGCAAAATCCAGATAAACCACATCTATTGCGTTGCCCTGGTCCAGATTGTCGCTTACTATCTCATAAAAGCTAATCAAATTAGTTTGGCATGACCTATTTCTCACAAAACCATGTTGGTTCTTATTTAATAGCATGGGTGTTCTCCAAGTAGTCCTGTATGCGGTCCGTTAGTATACTCTCCAATAGTTTCCCCACTATTGATGTCAGACTAACAGGTCTATAGTTACAAGGATGAAGTTTAATACCCTTTTTAAATATTGTGAATACATCCACTATATGCCAGTCGTTTGGTACCATGCCTGATCTAAGTGACTCAGTGAAAATCAGATACAGTGGCCTCGCTATTTCAGCATTTAGCTCCGTCAGAACCCTAGGATGTAGGTCATCTGGGCCAGGAGATTTATTAGTCTTCATTTTTTTTAGCCGTTCATGGACTACTTCCTCAGACAGATAGGTATTAAGTAGTGGGCCTTTATCAATACCATTGTTATTTTTACTCACTAATCCCAAAATCTGGTCCTCTCTAGTAAACACTAATGAGAAAAATGTGTTCAATATTTCAGCTCTTTCTTTGTCGTCATTTATCAGGAATACAGTAGTTCACTTTTTAATGGTCCTATATTCTCTTTTTTTAGCCTCTTACCATTTATGTATTTATAGAATTTTTTTAAGGTTAGTTCTACTCTCTTTAGCAATTTGTTTTTCATTTAAGCTGCTCTGATTTCCTTTTTGCATTTTCTGTTACATTGCTTGTAGTACTGGAATGACTCTGCCTTCCCGTTGTTATGAACCACAGGTAGTGGTTCATTCCTATTTTATGTTTATAGTTCTCTTGCAGGCCAGGATTTCCCCTTGCTCTGGTTTAGAGGATTATTGTTTGCTGTCAGTGGTCAGTCTGTGTAATTGCAGTCTGTTCCCATGTGTTCAGCCTCACTGGCTGCTAATTGCATCTTGTCAGTTTGGAGTCATGCAACAGGGCAGCTGCATTACATAATTAATTAGGCCTCTCTGTTATATGCTGGCTGAGTGCAATTCACAGACGCTGGTGATATTTCTAGGTTTCCAGTCTGCTTGAGTTCTGAGCTTGTTCCTGCCAGTTCCTGAGCTCCTGTGTAGCAGTGTCTGTCGAGCTGCTTCCTGTGTCGATTCCTGTGTCAGTCCCTGTGTCGATTCCTGTGTCTGATCCCGTGTCCTGCCATGAAGCGTTCCTGTCCAGAAGTCCTGTGGCTTTGCCTATGCCTGGTCGAGTTTCTGGCTTCTTGGTGTCCACCGGTCTGTCGTTTGGGATTCTGCCTGTCCTCCAGTTCTGAGAGTCTGTGTCGGCAGCATTGGGGGTTCCTGTCCGTTTGCCAGTATTCGTACCGGTTCCGTGAGTAGCGGCTCTGCCGCGTCCTTCGGCCTAGGCCGCTGTATTCCGTTATTATTTCTGTCACTGGTGTTTTGCAGAGGGTTCTGCTTATGCTGTTACCGCCGGTACACAAAAGTATTGTGTCAGCGTGTGGTCAGCATTTCCTTTGTTGTTCTTTTCCTTTGGCGGCAAGCCGCACATACTTTGGTTTTAGGTTTGTTAGTAGCCCCTGGCCTTGTTGTTTAGTTAGAGGGCCCCTTGTTATCACCCTGTCTCGGTTCACTCTTTATCTCTCATTAAGACCTGAGGGGGCATCGAAGTTGGGCAGACGTAATCCGCCCTTCAAACACGGCTGCCATGGGCTCAAGCAACCATAGTCTCGCAAGAGTGTACTGACAGCACAGATGAGACAACGGAGATAGGGCGCCAGGGGCTATTCCCTTTCCATTCCCCTTTCCCAGCATTACGTCCTGGTGCTCTGGACTCACTTCATAACATCTCCCTTGTTCTGAGCACCAGGAACCTAACACCCGTCTGATTTGAAAGCTTTGAATGCTCACCTCTTTTTATCAATTTCTTCCTTAACTTTTTTTTTTTCAACCACATTATTTTGAATTTAGTGCTCTTATTTTTACTGCCCAAGGGGATGCACTTATGGGTATATTTGACAAGCATTGTTTTAAAAACATCCCACATTTCGGCAGTGTTTTTTCCCCTGAAACAAAGTTCCCCAATCTATGTTCTTTAGTGTGCATTTCAGCATGTTAAAATTTGCCTTTTAAAAGTGTAGTTAGTTGTACCCTTAGAGTGCTGCTTTTGAATGCTAATGTAGAATGTGGTCAAATTATGATCACTGTTACCCAAGGTCTTCGCTGTATCTCCACATAATTAGTTAGTACCAGGTCTAGTATAGTCCCTAATCTGGTTGGTTCCTCGACTATTTGCGACAGGTAGTTATCCTTTAGCATATTTAAGAACCTTTTTCCCCTAGCTGTATTACATGATTCGCTAGCCCAATTTATGTCCTGATAATTAAAGTCCCCAATGATTAGGACCTCCCCCAGCCCTGTAGCTTTCTCGATTTGCATCAAGAGTTGCGCTTCCTCAATCGCACAAATATCAGGCGGTTTATAACATGTCCCTATTAAAAGTTTTTTTTGTACTTTTCTTTCCCATAGAAATTTCAACCCATAGTGTCTCCACACTATCTCCAGTTCCCTCGTAAATACCCTCCTTTAAGTATGGTTTAAGAAATGGTTTCACGTAAAGACATATGCCACCCCCTCTTTTAATGTCCCTGTCTCTCCGGAAAAGAGTATATCCCTCCAAGTTAGTTACATAATTGTGGGAGTCATCCCACCATATCTCCGTGATACCCATAATATTGTATTGTTCCTTTATTACAAGCATTTCTAGTTCCCCCTTAATGCCTGAAAGGCTTCTTGCGTTTGTAAACATACATTTTAGTTTAGTGATACCCTTATCTATTTGTCCATTCATTGGTATTGACAATGCTAAATTCTTTTGTCGTATAAACAACCCTTAATGAAGTCTAAGAACACTGTACGCTGTTTACTTAAGAAGTACCGTAAGGGTACGCTAGTTGCGTAACGATCGCTCAGCCGTAGGCGAGACGCTCAAGCGTCACGTTCGCTCACGGCCCAGTGATCACAGGACAGCACGTTATTGGTTATGTCTAGAGTAATGATTCGCTATGGCGTAGCGTACGCTCGAGACCACGAGGAGATCACCAGCGGCGCAGACGCTCACAACGCTATTCCTTTATGTCTAAACCTTTTATCAATGAAATACACAGAATACCTTAATGTGAATACAGGGTGTATGTGCAACCTTGTGTAACCTAACTAACTACAAAGTTGCTTGAGCGTCACCGACGCTCAAGTGAACACTTAAAACTATAGAAAATACACAGATACTGGTTTAGGGTCCAAAGCCTATTAACTGTATTATATCTAATATACTTGTAAAAAGAATAACAGTACAAATGATACACTACAATATAACAGAGACTTCCTAACCAAAATACAATACTATCTAACACAATACAATACTAGTCTAGGGGAGATGTGAGAGAAAAGAGAAGGGAGAGAGAGAAATGGAGAGAGATGAGAGAAATTGGCTCACAGTAAGACAATGATTACGGAGAGAAAACTTACGCACAAGGGGAAACGATCGCATGCGCCTGGACATCCAGCACCCGATTTTCAGCAATGAGAACCGTTGAAGAGTGAGAGCTGGATGTGGTCGGCCTGCCTATTTATGCCCCACACACAATGCAATCCAATGGTCCCTACAATCTTGTCGCCCATTGGACACAGGAATTCGGCTTCGCATCATAACAAAAGGTCATAGGTTGATTCATACAGGTGGGCTGTGACGATTTCCAACAGCTCAGGTGGGTGGGAAACTGGGTTTCCCGCCGCATACCTGAGTATGAGTAAATAATAGAAATGGACATAAACTTCTTATGTCCATAACTATCCGCACGAGCGATTAATACGCTCCAAACCAACACCGGAATATTGTTAATTAAATACTCTTCCGATGGGTACCAAACACTGCTATATGATTCCTGTTAGACCCTTCGTACAATACAAAGAGGGATTCCTCCGTTCAGGGACGTTCTATATTAACCAAACTTTCAGGAACCATTAAAGGGATCATGATCTATAAACTACATTAATTATGAAAATGTGTAACGAATGAGTCGCACGCTACGACTACATAAACTCTACCGTAAATACGCATACCGTGCGCCCGCGGGTGCACGCTATTGCGGGTATGCGCCTTCACGGGAGAGCGTACGCATGCGCAGCGCGGACCAGTGTGCGGTGCAAATATGGCAACGTGTATAGAGATATTTTTCTGACTTTGACAGTCCACCCTTTGGCAGTCAATAATAACTGCCACCTTCTAAAACATTTCAAAAGGAGAAAAATATATGTCAGGGGTTAATTCATTTCCATGGTTGGGTAGGGGAGGAGAGAGGAGTAGGTGTGAAGAGGGTATGACCTAGTGAGATAGCAGAAGCATGTGTGTATGAGTCCATGTTTGGGGGGGTCATGTATCATCGTGCCGTACGTGTTGTAAATCAAGCTTCGAGGTATTGCGAAGTATACATTTGAATTCCTTCTTATGCTGTGGTACAGGTCTGTGGATGGGCTGTCAAACTTTACCGAGCTCTTTTCGGATTTTTTTGAACAAAATGGGGAGCACATTTTAGTTGATGATACATGAATGGGGGAATATGTGATTGTTGATATCTGTGCCTGTATTCCCTATACTATGTGTGTTATTACCTGAGGGTTGTAGAGATGAAGATGAAGAACACTTATGGAAAATGCAATGATATTCTATGTCAGGTAAATGTACATCTGTCGTCGAAGTTTTGTTCGGTATCAGTTGAAAGTCGTCTTCTTTGCGCTGTTTTGCTCCTTAGGCATGAGCAACAAGCTTTGTCAGTGCCATCAGATTTACAAAAAATGTTGGGCTAGCGTGAGTTTAAAAATACTAGGGAAACTGGGGATCCATGGCAAAGTTCATCAAGTGTCCATTTCTCAAGTGGTCAAAACTCTTTCTTTGGTCCATCCGTTGTCTGTGTAGCGTCTCGTCAACTTCCTCGTCCAAGGGGGTCTTGTTATCTTGGAGAAAAGCAGAAAAACAGGTGAAAGAAACGGACCGTATAATCGCATTTTCATCACATCCTGGTTTCTATCATTGGGTCATAAATCAAATCCAGGTTAAGTACAGTTTCCTCGCTCCTCAAGCTCATCACTCTTGTACTTTGTTTGCACCTCATTAAAGCCCGCCCGCATCTAAATATCAATCCAATAGATATAACAACACCCAAGATACATAGTAGAAACTTTCCAACATCCATTATGACTCCTTGAGCCCAGTCTCCTAAACCGGAGAACCAATTTCGCGGGTTCAACCATGACACCCAACCAGTCAGCTCATCACCTACAGCAGCAAGGGTGAGATTGTGTTTTCGGCGAAATTCCCACTTCAATTGGAGAATATCGTCCATCTTTTGGTCTATGACCTCTACCGGATCCTCGGTGCTATTTGTGATATACGTGCAACACTTTACGCCGTACTGTGTTGCCAATGTAACACAATATCCGCCTGTTACTGCTGTAAGATAATTAAGAACCATCCTATGCTGAACTAGTTCTGTTTTGTAGGCTTGAAGTTCTCTTCCAGTGTATCTAAACGTGTCATCATACATTTCAGTGATATTATCTAACAAATTGGCGAGTGCGGAAATGTATCTATAATTCATCACTCCTCGAGCGGTGCGAGTGAAATCTAACGCTACCAGAACCTGAATCCCGGTGGATTCATGGATAAGATCAGAGGCCGGATGCTCTAACCTTTCTGACAGTTGTCTTTTAACTCGGTGCTCGTAATGAGTGTGAGTATAAGGAGCTTGGGCACCACGGTGTATGTCCTTCATTTTGTCATGTGTTACAGTCATCACTTCAGGCAATACTTTTCCAATATAACACAATCCTTCAGAGTTTGGGGCAAGCCACTTGTACGCCTTTCTCCCGCATATGAAATATGCATCATCGGGGAGAACATATGGGACGGAGAAGGACATTACCATGTTACACACCTTCCAGGTGAACTCTCCTGACCCTAATTCTTCCATCTGTTTAATGCACGTATCAGTTTGTACGATATGTGCACAGTATCCTGGTGATACCTCTCCAACTCTAGTAATCCTATTTCCTAAGGTATATCGATACCGGAAAGATTTTCCTCTACTGGCTATGTGGCGTACAAGCTCTGTATCTGTAGGCATTCTATCTGCTCTGTGTGAAAAGGTCATGGTAAGGTTGCTCCATGACACTTCCCAATTTCCCGGCTTACGGGGATTGGAGATATTAAAACATAAGAGGGACCTATCCACATGGTATTGGTGGAGCTTCAAACTAGGAGGGCTGGAGATGTTAAACCTCCGGTCCACCGGTCTCCCACCACTTAGCTCAAGTACCTCCCCTAACGTTAAAGGAAATGGTACTAGCCCTGATTTGCTATGACCCTGAGGTACTTGAGAGCATACCCAACAATCTGTTTGGTTTAGTACGTTACCCACTAAGGAGTGATAGTCACTCAATGGATGCCGGTCCATATGGATATTAAAACTGGATTGGCATTTCTTTATGCATCCATCTTCAATCAAATTGTCACAAAGCCTACAGATACAGTTTTCTTCAGCTAACAATCCATCACAATTTCTTCTATCGGATCGTTTTCTGATACTCGCCTTTGCTTGTTGGTTTGGTTGATCTTGGAAAACTACGCCCCCATCATCATAATCGGAACCCATTCCAGAACCTCTTTCGACCTCTATGGTACTCTCGCCGGAACAGACTGCTCTGGTCAACATCATGGTCAACAGGAAAATCCGGATCACAGTCTCTTGGGGCAAGTCCATCTTTGAGGAGGAAATGGAGAAGTATGAGAAGGGGGAAAAAGAAATTTCAAGGGAGAGGGGGTGGGAAGTGGAGAAAAACAATAAAAGGGAGAGGGGAGTCGACAACTGCTTTCGGTCTTCAAGGCTCAGGTGCCGCCTCAGTCCTCCTGGAACAGACACTCCAGTGATACAACCTCTACCGTCTGTTCCTTATCACGGGACTTCTCTGGATCAGCAACCTTTTTGCAGTGGGATGAATGGACCCAAGTCTCTCTCTCAGCAACCTTCAATGCTGTGGTGCTAGTCAATAAGACCTGGTATGGTCCTTCCCATCTATCAATAAGACAACCTGAGCGTAGAAAATTTCGTATCATTACATAATCCCCAGGTTCAATGTCATGACAATTACTACCTGGTAAATCAGGAATCACCAACTTCAGATTATCATTTTGATTCCTCAACTGCTTACTCATGTTAATCAAGTACTTTACAGTTACTTCATTGTTACATTTCAAATCATCCTGAGGGTTAATCATGACATGCGGTTGTCGACCAAACAAGATTTCAAAAGGGGACAGGTTAAGAGGGGACCTGGGAGTGGTTCTGATGCTATACAAAACAATGGGTAAAGCTTCTGGCCACGTCAATCCTGTCTCTGCCATTACTTTACTCAATTTATTTTTAATAGTGCTGTTCACTCTTTCGACCTTGGCACTCGCCTGTGGACGGTACGGAGTGTGCAGCTTGCTATCAATTCCCATCAACTTACACATTCCTTGAAAGACATCACCGGTAAAATGGGTACCCCTATCACTTTCAATGATTCTAGGGATACCATATCTACATACAAATTCCTGCACAATTTTCTTAGCTGTAAACATAGCGGTATTTGTGGCTGCTGGAAAAGCTTCGACCCAATTCGAGAAAACATCTATACAAACAAGTACATATTTCAAATTTCGACATGGGGGTAATTGAATGAAGTCAATTTGTATTACCTGGAAAGGGCCGCCGGCAGGTGGGATATGGGATGGTTCTGTAGGTATTGCCTTTCCAATATTCTTTCTCAGACAGGTAAGGCATGACATTGCTTTTTTACTCGCATGAGAGGAGAATCCTGGGGCGCACCAGTATGCTCTTACCAATTTGCACATCCCCTCCTTGCCTAGATGAGTCAGCCCGTGAGCTGCTTCAGCCAGACATGGAAGATATGCTCTGGGGGCCACTGGTTTACCATGTCCATCCGTCCAGAGCCCTGAGGACTCCTGGCCATATCCCTTTGCCTTCCAGACTGCCTTTTCCTGTGTGGAACACAAATTCTGCATCTCACACAACTTTTGTGTTGATGGTATTAAATACCATCAGTTGTGTGGTGTCTGTCTGTATGGGGGTAGCAGCTGCAAGCTTAGCTGCTTCATCTGCTCGGCTGTTACCAAGTGACACTGGGTCTTGACAATATGTATGTGCTTTACATTTGATAACAGCCACTCTGTCGGGTTCCTGTATCGCTGTTAGAAGCCTTTTTATATAAGCTGCATGCGCTATCGGTGTACCAGCTGCCGTCATGAAATTTCTGAGGCGCCATAGGGCTCCGAAATCATGTACTACCCCGAAGGCGTATCTAGAATCGGTGTAGATATTGGCTGACTTACCCTTAGCCAATTCACATGCTCTGGTTAGGGCGACCAGTTCAGCAACCTGGGCTGAGTGAGGTGGACCTAGCGGTTCCGCTTCTATGGTGTCTTGGTCATTTACGACTGCGTATCCCGTACACAAGTCTCCCGAGTCTGACTGTCTATGACAACTACCGTCAGTGTAGAACGTGAGTTCTGCATCTTCCAGTGGATTGTCACTGATGTCAGGCCTTGCGGTAAAATTTTGGGTCAAATATTCCATACAATCATGTGTGTCTTCCTTTGTATTAAATCCTCCTTCCCCATCACTCTCACCTTCCACCCTTTGTGCCTGACCAGGCACACCTGGGAGATATGTTGCAGGATTTAATGCGCTGCATCTCCTTATGGTGATGTTTACTGGGGCCATTAATGCCAATTCCCATCTTGTAAACCTTGCTGATGAGACGTGTCTGGTTTGGGCAGAATTCAATAAGGCAGATACCGCATGTGGTGTATGGATTGTGAGGTTGTGGCCTAGCACGACATCTTCGCTTTTTGTCACTAGCAATGCTATCGCCGCAACGCTACGCAAGCATGTGGGGAGGGATCGCGCTACCGTGTCTAGCTGAGCGCTGTAATATGCAACTGGCCTGCTGGCGTCACCGTGTTTTTGGGTTAGTACACCTGCTGCGCAACCAGCACTTTCTGTTCCGTATAGTTCAAAGGGTTTCCCATAGTCTGGCATACCTAGTGCTGGCGCCTGCGTTAGGCACTGTTTGAGTCTCTCAAATGCTGTTTCGGATTCGTCAGTATGCAAAATCCTATCAGGTTTGTTTGAGGAGACCATTTCCTGCAGAGGTAACGCCAATATGGAAAACCCTGGGATCCAATTACGGCAATACCCACACATTCCTAAAAACGTCCTGATCTGTTGCTGGGTTTGTGGCAGTGTCATGTCTCTAATGGCTTGGATTCTATCAGCGGTCAGGTGTCTCAGTCCTTGTGTTAGACAGTGTCCCAAATATTTTACCTTAGTTTGGCATAATTGCAACTTGTCTTTGGAAACCTTGTGACCTGTGTCTGAAAGATGAAACAGGAGCTGTTTCGTATCCTTCAGGGATGCTTCCAATGAATCAGAACACAGTAGTAAATCATCCACATACTGTATCAATACTGATCCACTCTCTGTTTGGAAAGACTGTAAACAATCATGCAAAGCCTGAGAAAATATACTTGGACTATCTATGAAACCTTGGGGTAACCGAGTCCACGTGTATTGGACTCCTCTGTATGTGAATGCAAACAAATATTGGCTGTCAGGATGCAGAGGTACCGAAAAGAAAGCGGAGCAGAGGTCAATAACAGTGAAAAATTTGGCAGTGGGAGGAATTTGCATTAGGATGACAGCTGGATTAGGCACTACGGGGAACTGACTCTCAACTATTTTGTTAATCCCCCTTAAATCCTGCACTAGCCTGTAACCCCTCCCCCCACTCTTTTTAACAGGGAAGATGGGACTATTTGCTGTGCTGGACGTTCTTACCAGAATGCCCTTTAGCAGCAAGCGCTCTATTACTGGGAAAACTCCTAACTCCACCTCTGGCTTCAGAGGATACTGTGGGATTTTTGGAGCTATCCTACCATCTTTTACTTGTATAACTACTGGAGCTACGTTTGCCATTAATCCAGTGTCCTGTCCATCTTTTGTCCAAAGTGACTCTGGTATCTGAGATGTCATCTCTTCTACTTGGGATGGATTCCTATTTGTCATAATGGTATGTGACATTAATTTTGATGGGGAGTCTAACATGTCTCGCACTTCCTGAGCGTGATTCTCAGGAATGTCCAAGAATACACCTTCAGGAGTACAGTAAATGACGCAACCCATTTTACATAGTAAGTCTCTACCCAGGAGATTAGTTGGTGCAGATGCAGCCAGCAAAAAGGAATGCTTGGTATGCAAAGGCCCTATTGTAATCTCGGCTGGTTTGCTAACAGGGTAGTGTTGGACTACTCCTGTTACTCCCATGGCTGGAATGGTCCTACCAGTGGTTCTCATGCCCACTGTCGAATTTATCACTGACTTGGCCGCCCCTGTGTCTACAAGAAAATTTAAAGTTTTACCAGCCACGTTGATTGCGATCTCTGGTTCACTTCCAAGACTGGCAATCAATTTTACTGGCTGCAGATTACAGGTATGGCCACACCCCTATTGGGTATGCTGACCTCCCTGAATCCCGCTGGCAGCAACTACTTGTGAGGGAGTTAGCTGGGAACTACCAGAGGCATGCCAATCTCTGTTCGGGGGGTATCTTTTTGTTTCCCCTGTATGTGGCTCATAACTCCGCCTCTGTGGATCCTGATCCCAATGTCTTGTGTTGTGTCGTTGTCTAGGGGGTTGGTATGATTTTGGTACATTTCTTACTCTACATTCTCGTGCATAGTGTCCCGGTCTGTTACAGGAATAACAAGTTATTACAGTTGACTTACTTACAGGATTCGATGGTACATACGCAGGCTGCTTTGTGGTCAGCGCCTGTATACTTACTGACATTAACTTATCACTTTGCGACTCTCTGTGCCTGGTGATGTTTCTGTCGTGATCAATAGCAGCCTCTCTCAAGGTGGACACTGACAGACCTCGCCAACATGGTTGCGTAGTCTGTACCCTAGCCTTTAATGTTTCCTTTAAACCATCCATCAGTACAGATACTGCTACTTCTTGATGGTTTGGGTTGGTCCTAATGTCTTCTATACCAGTGTATTTTGCCATTTCTAATAGTGCCCGGTGAAAATATTCTGTTGCCGTTTCGGACTCCTTTTGCTTAATGGAAAATATTTTATTCCATTTAGCAACGGCTGGGAAATACTCTTTTAGCTGCAAATTTATCCTTTTTACATTATCCTTGTCGTACACATCGGTAAGTGGTATATCTTTGTCTAGTCCACAATCAGCCAAGAATTGAACTGAGTCGACATTGGAAGGTAAGCAAGCTCTTAGCACTATCTGCCAATCCTTATTATTGGGCTCTAAAGTGTTTCCTAGATCCCTGATGTATTTTTGGCTTGCCACCAAATCTTTTCTGGGGTCTGGGAATTCAGACACGATAGTCCTCAATTCCATTCTAGTAAACGGGCAATACATGGCAATGTTCCTAACGGGTGTGGCTCCTGATGCATCCGTTTTCCCATTGGGAACTACTATCACCTTAACTGGATTAACTCTAACAACTTCATTCTGTGTAGATTCTACAGCTTGTGGTGACATTGTTTCAGTGTAATGCATGGTGCCGTACTTACCCGTTGACACGACCTCACCTATCCCTCCGCTAGGGGCCTTCGCTAATCTTGTGGGTGTTGCTGTGCCTACTGTGGTCTCTGCTATAGTGGCTGCGAGAGAGAGAGCTGAAATTGTTGCCGAATCGTCTTCTTGATCACACTCCTGGGGAAAGTTCAAAACAGGGTACAACTTGCACGGGTTAATAATTGCATGAGTTACTTGGTTAACATCATTAACATTTACAGGGTTACTAAGTGTTTGTGTTTTACAACCCAGTGCGTTTCTCTCCGCAATCAACTTCTCTCCTGCTATATATGGTGGTGGCGGGGCTGTTGCAATCAATTTTCTGTTAGGACCAGCCCCCGCCGCCAGAGCCAAACCTCTCTGTATCTCACCTTCCTGGTGCCATAACTGTAAATAATCATGATGTTGGATTCGTCTCTTTGTTGATTTTATGAGACATATCCTCCTCCTTAAATTTTGTAACACTTCTGTGCTGAAGCTACCTATTCTTGGGAATTTGTCCCTGTCTTGTACAGTCATTCTCTCCCATTCATCACATAAAACCTCTGTGTGACTTCCGTATTTTTCACACATGATGTACCTTGCCGACCCTACTGGTCGGTTCTCTGAATCAACCCGAACCGAGGTTGATCGCCCCCTACCTGAACAATTGGCCCCCATAATCTGCAGGTGTTGCTTACTACTCCTGTGATCTTTATATCACGGTCTTCAGCGAACCCTTACAGCAAACCAAATTATTCACAATAGGCCGGCGGTGGCGGTTTACCGAGTACCCCACTCACTCGCCCACCTCGACCAATACGACCTGATCACACCGATATGGTGCTGGCGTACTCGATACAGGGCCCCTATGGAACCTTCGGTTTACTGGAACATATGAGGGTTACCCGCAGGACACTTACTCTTTCCAGTAAAGGTGGGGTTGTTAGATAGTTCCTGAGTGACCAGCGAACTTCCCTTCCAAAAATAAAAAATTACACAAATCACGTCAGAATGTACAAATAGCGTTTGTGACCACTTTACTCTAATGGTATTAGGTCAGATTACTAACTACTGCACACAATTACGTGCGGTACAATCGTTCAGTACATAAGCACTACTTGTCATGTACTGAAAGATCAATGGAATCGAAAATTTCGGCTGCGAATTCCTTCAGCATGAGCTTGTATGGCCTATATGGGTTCTGCACCAACACCCCAGGCGTTGTGCCTCTTGTACCTTTATAGCGGACCTCTTTGTCTATTTTACCTGTTACCTTATGACCTCCTGGTCTGTTACCTTATGACCTCCTGGTCTGTTACCTTATGGTCCGCTATACTCTAATGCTCAAATATTATTTAACCAGGGATGCCTCCCTAGCCACCGTATATGTCACTTACACGTATGTTCCTTGACGAGTACCCGACTTTCCTTTTGGTTCAACCTCTAAGTTATATAAACTTATGTGATAAAAAAAAACACACTCACTCAACACATGTACACTTTGTTTCTATATCTATTTCTGCGCAGAAATTTTCTTCAGCCCAGCTGTGTTACCAATTAGGAGCAGGATCTGTTAAACTAAATTTCAGATTTTTTTTTTTTTTCAAAAATAGATTTGCGTTATTTACCGCGTCGCGTTATTTATCGCCTTTGCGTTAATTATCGCTTTGCGCTAAAATCCAACTTTTTCGTGACTTGAGCTACGTGGGCGTAACCGGACGCTACGTTGCGTAATGTACGCTGCGTGCGTCTGCCTTTGGATTGCGTACGCTAGTCTTTGTTAGAGACACGTGTACGCAAAACAAAGATCCACCGTAACACAATTTCTACTTTTATCAATGTAGATGATCCCTGATCATCTACCGCACACCACACTGGCTGCCTTATCTCCCAGACAAGCCGTGTGTTGGTCTATACTTTAACTATTACCTCTACTATGAAATAACAGCAAATCTCTTTTTGCACTTTCTATCAACTATAAAAATTGGCAAACAGGAATAGTGATATACGAAATTGAAAAGGAAATGCAGATATATATGTATGCGTGCGTGTATACGCAAGACAGAAGAAAAATAAACAGTTTTAAAAGACACAAGCGTTTTGTTCTTACTTCCGGTTCCCGGATTCCTTCAGCACTCTTTATCTAAGCGAAGCAGACGCTTATCCCGTCAGCACTGCGAGACAACCTCCCACCCTTTGCTGGGGGATAATGTCTGCTTATCTACCTAGTGCAGATATGAGAAGGACAGGACGAGTCCCCAATTGACAATGCTAAATTCTTTTGTCGTATAAACAACCCTTAATGAAGTCTAAGAACACTGTACGCTGTTTACTTAAGAAGTACCGTAAGGGTACGCTAGTTGCGTAACGATCGCTCAGCCGTAGGCGAGACGCTCAAGCGTCACGTTCGCTCACGGCCCAGTGATCACAGGACAGCACGTTATTGGTTATGTCTAGAGTAATGATTCGCTATGGCGTAGCGTACGCTCGAGACCACGAGGAGATCACCAGCGGCGCAGACGCTCACAACGCTATTCCTTTATGTCTAAACCTTTTATCAATGAAATACACAGAATACCTTAATGTGAATACAGGGTGTATGTGCAACCTTGTGTAACCTAACTAACTACAAAGTTGCTTGAGCGTCACCGACGCTCAAGTGAACACTTAAAACTATAGAAAATACACAGATACTGGTTTAGGGTCCAAAGCCTATTAACTGTATTATATCTAATATACTTGTAAAAAGAATAACAGTACAAATGATACACTACAATATAACAGAGACTTCCTAACCAAAATACAATACTATCTAACACAATACAATACTAGTCTAGGGGAGATGTGAGAGAAAAGAGAAGGGAGAGAGAGAAATGGAGAGAGATGAGAGAAATTGGCTCACAGTAAGACAATGATTACGGAGAGAAAACTTACGCACAAGGGGAAACGATCGCATGCGCCTGGACATCCAGCACCCGATTTTCAGCAATGAGAACCGTTGAAGAGTGAGAGCTGGATGTGGTCGGCCTGCCTATTTATGCCCCACACACAATGCAATCCAATGGTCCCTACAATCTTGTCGCCCATTGGACACAGGAATTCGGCTTCGCATCATAACAAAAGGTCATAGGTTGATTCATACAGGTGGGCTGTGACGATTTCCAACAGCTCAGGTGGGTGGGAAACTGGGTTTCCCGCCGCATACCTGAGTATGAGTAAATAATAGAAATGGACATAAACTTCTTATGTCCATAACTATCCGCACGAGCGATTAATACGCTCCAAACCAACACCGGAATATTGTTAATTAAATACTCTTCCGATGGGTACCAAACACTGCTATATGATTCCTGTTAGACCCTTCGTACAATACAAAGAGGGATTCCTCCGTTCAGGGACGTTCTATATTAACCAAACTTTCAGGAACCATTAAAGGGATCATGATCTATAAACTACATTAATTATGAAAATGTGTAACGAATGAGTCGCACGCTACGACTACATAAACTCTACCGTAAATACGCATACCGTGCGCCCGCGGGTGCACGCTATTGCGGGTATGCGCCTTCACGGGAGAGCGTACGCATGCGCAGCGCGGACCAGTGTGCGGTACAAATATGGCAACGTGTATAGAGATATTTTTCTGACTTTGACAGTATGCTTTCCCTTCTTACTTTAGTATTCCCGGATTTTCCAATTCTTGCTGTTCTTCCATCCCCCCTTCTCCACCCCCATTATACTTACTACCTCCCCCTTTGCTGTACCCCCTAATGAACCTGTAGTTTCTTTCTAAACCCTCCCCCCAGTCATCTAGTTTAAAAGCTCCTCCAACCTTCTAACCATCCTACCCCCCAGTACTGCTGCCCCTCCTCATTCAGGTGCAATCCATCGCGACAAAAAAGATGGCGCCTAACTGAGAAGTCCACTCAGTGTTCCAGGAACACAAACCCTTCTTTCCTACACCAGTCTCTAAGCCACATGTTTACCTCCCTAATCTCCCTCTGGCTCCCTAGGCAAGTGCGTGGCACAGGTAATATTTCAGAGAATATTACCTTAGATGTCCTTGCCTTAAGCTTCTGGCCTAAGTTCCTATAGTCTTTCTTAAGGACATCCCACCTACCAATAAATTTGTTGTCGGTGCCAACATGCACCAAAACCGCCGGGTCGTTCCTGGCCCCTCCCAACAATATTTCTACCCGGTCCGCAATGTGTTGTACCCGAGCACCCGGGAGACAACAGACTGTACGGCGATCATGGTCCCGGTAGCAGATTGCCCTGTCTGTCTTACTGATAACAGAATCCCCTACCACCACAATCTGACTAGGTACCGAACTATATTTTTACTCATCTGTACCTTAGAGACCGTTCCTCTGGTTGCTAGAGGGAACAGTCTGCTCCCGCTCCGTCATTTCATCACTGCCATCCTCAGAATCTTCGTCCAGTCGGGCGAATTTGTTGGGGTTTGACAGATCGGAGATTTCCTTTTTCCTCCTCCTCTTCTTCTTCCTTCTGTGACCCAGCTGGCTACCTGTTCATCCTCATCTAAAAGTGACCCCCCGCAACTCCTCCACCATTCTATCTAAATGATGCTCGAGATTGTGAATACCCCTCAGTCGCGTAACGGTTTGATCTAGTTCAGTTACCTGGGCTCCCAGGGCAACCATTCGCACACATCTCGCGCAGATATATTCACATTGGGACGGTTGGTCATACATCTTGCACGACATGCACTGAGTAAGATTCTCAATCACGGCCCCACCCATTTTGTTTGAAAGCTCTAACTCCCTGTTAGCTTCAGAAAAACAATACAAACTATGTAATTCAATACAGCACTATAGCCTAGCTGCGAAGAGAAACAATATTCAATGACAGAACAGTAATTAGTACTACAATGTGTAATAATATATCAATACAAAACAGTCAACACAGTAATGCTAATGATACTCGCGTGTCCTGGTGTAGTCTGGATCTGTCTGGACCTCCTACCACAGCACCCGCTCACTGGTCACTGCTACCTTCATCCGGCACATGCACCTGTCTCACGGCCTTCCGTCCTGCACGTGTACCCAGCTCCTTCATCCAACCACTGTATCTGGCAACACCTTCCTGGTCCTTGCTTCTGGTTCCCAGCAGATGCACCCCTGCTGCAGGCTCCCAGCAGATGCATCCCTTGCAGCAGGCTCCCATTAGCTATGTTGCTATGTTACACCCTCTTCACAAGGATCTCTACTATATACCCAGTGTTGTCTGCCTTCAAAAGGTAGAGGCTTGCAGGAACCAGAAAGGTTAGAATCATTTAAAACAATGATTACTAATATAAATTCAGAGTTAGCTGCTGCAAAGCAAGAAAGGCAGACCCTAAAACAATCTGTAGATGATTTCCTGTTTAAGACTGCTGGCCACAGACAGGCTCTGGTGGTTTCTCATAAATGCACACTCCCACAGGTACTCGAATCTGAGTCTGATACTGAAATACCAGAGTTAGATGAGGGAAACTGGAGATGACAATGCTCTGTCCCCGGGGTTGAGGCCCAGATTGTTGCTATTAGAGAAGCCCTCAACATACAGGATGAGACAGAACCAAAAGAGGAATTGTTTTTTTTAAAGTGAAACCAAAATCCTTTTTCACCTTCCCTATCTCAAAAGAATTAAACTCCCTTTCCAAAGAGGCGTGGGTAAATCCTGATAAGAAATTTATTACTCCTACATGGTTACTAAATTCCTTTTCCTTACCAGCTGAGGATTGGAAAGTTTGGGAAAACCCAGCATCCATGGATACTTCAGTATCCAGGCTGTCACATAAAATCGTACTGCCTGTACCTGGGGCTATCTCCCTCAAGGACCCAGCTGACTGCAAAATTGAGACTACACTCAAATCAATTTACACTGCAGTGGGTGTAGCCCAACACCCCACTATTGCTTGCGGCTAGATTTCTAGGGCCATTGTTAAATGGTCCAATAATATAATAAATGGGTTTGACTCCCTACCTCAGGATGAGATCATTATAGTACTGCAGCATATCCAAGATGCTGCAAACTTTGAGTGAGGCAGTTAAGGAATTATGTCTGTGGCTGCGACAATGGTCAGCAGATGCTGATTCCAAAAGGGGTGTTGAGAACCTTCATTTTACAGGGGATGCCTTGTTTAGAGAAAAACTAAACAAGTGGATATCTCAGGCGACGGCAGGTAAGTCTACCTATCTGCCATCTGCTGTACCTCCTGCTAGACGTCCCTACCCTGGGCCCTCTCTGCAGTCCTTTTGTGTGGCAAAATTCAGATGCAGAGCCAGAGGTGCATCCAATGCTGCTAAAGGAACTCACAGTAAGTCCCATAAACCAGCAGCTGTAGCGCTCTGGACCATGCCTCCGGATCCTCATCCGCAATGCCCTGCGTGTGACGCAAAGTCCTGCCGGGATCCTTGGGTGAGGGAGCTCATATCCCAAGGATACCAGCTGGAATTTTAGGAACTACCTCCTCTCAGATTCTTCAAGTCGGCCTTACCAGCTTCACCTGCAGCAAGAGTTACCTGGCAAAAAGACATTCAAAAGCTGCTATCTACAGGAGTTATTGTTCCAGTACCACCTCCGCTGCAAACAAAGAGATTTTACTCAAGTATCATTGTGGTTCTGAAGCCGGATGGCTCAGTACGGGCGATCTTGAACCTCAAATCCCTGAACCCGTATTTTCACGTGTTCAAATTCAAGATGGAATCCCTATGGGAGGTGATCTCCGGTATGGAGGAGGGGAAGTTCCTGGTATCTCTGGATATCAAGGATGCATACCTTCATATCCCAATATGGCCACCTCATCAAGCTTACCTTTAGTTCGCTGTACTGGATCACCACTTCCAGTTCCAGTCCTTACCATTTGGTCTCTTCATAGCTCCAAGGATATTCACAAAAGTCATGGCGGAAATGATACTGCAATTGGGCCATATGGAAGTCAACATAGTCCCATACTTGGACGATCTCCTGATAAAGGTGGTGTCCAGGGAACAGCTGCTACACAGCATCGACTTGACAACTCGCCTGCTTATGGACCACGCTGGAACCTAAATTTCCAGAAGTCTCACCTGGAAACGTCTCAGAGGATTTCGTTCCTGGGAATGATCCTGGACATGGTATCGCAGAAGATATTCCTTCCAATGGACAAGGCCTTGACTATCCACGCTATGATCCGCTTGGTGCTCAGACCCTGCAAAATCTTAATTCATCTTTGCATTCGATTGCTGGGCAAGATGGTAGCCTCCTACAAGGCAATACAGTACGGCAGGTTTCATATGCATTCGTTCCAGCTGGATCTGCTTGACAAGTGGTCAGGTACTCACCTGCACATGCACCAGAGTATAACTCTTTCGCCAAAAGCATGGATAGCCCTGTTATGGTGGCTACAGATCTTTCACCTTGTGGAGGGTCGGTCTTTCAGTGCCCAGTCTCAGGGGTTGGGGTGCTGTGACCCAGGGGGCCCAGTTCTAGCGAAAGTGGTCGAGTCAGGAATCTGCCCTTCCCATAAATGTCCTGGAACCCATGGCAATTTAAAGTGCTCTTCTGCAAGCCTCCTATATCCTTCGGAATCAAGCCATCCAGGTGCAGTCGGACAACGCCATGATGGTACATCAACCGACAGGGAGGAACAAGAAGCAAGGCCGCAATGCAAGAGGTGTCAAGGATACTCCTCTGGGTGGAAGCCAATGCAAGTGCCATCTCAGCCATAGTCATCCCAAGAGTGGACAACTGGGAAGCGGACTTCCTCAGCAGACACGACCTCCATCCGGGGGAATGAGGCCTTTACCCTCGGGTGTTTCAACAACTGGTTCACCGGTGGGGCTGCCCACAGATAGACCTGATGGCTTCTCATCTCAACAAGAATCTCTGTCATTATTGTTTCAGAATGAGGGATCCGCAGGCCGCAGCACTGGACGCTCTGACGGCGCCATGGAACTACCAGTTTGTATACCTGTTTCCTCCAATCCCTCTCATTCCAAGAGTTCTAAAAAGACTCAAAATTGAAAGAGTTCAGGCAATTCAAATTGCCCCAGATTGGCCTCAACGGGCTTTGTACGTGGACCTCCTGACCACGTCTCTGGAGGAAACCTGGCCTCTGCCACTGCTCAAGGACCTTCTTCAACAATTACTGTTCGTCTATCCAGACTTACTGCGGCTATGTTTGAGGGCTTGGAAGTTGAGAGGGAGATATTAACTAAAAAAGGTCTCCCATCCACGGTTATATGCACTATTGTCCAGGCCCATAAGGTGGTCACGTCCAAACATTACCACGGTAACAGGAAGATATATGTCTCGTGGTGCGAGGGTAGAAAATATCCTCCTGCAGAATTCCGACTTGGCCGTTTTCTGCTATTTCTGCAAGCAGGTGTGGATAAGGGCCTACGGTTAGGCTCCATCAAAGTTCAGATTTCGTCTCTCTCTATATTCTTACAGAAACAACTAGCGGTACTCCCAGAAGTACAGACTTTTCTAAAGGGTGTTTTTCACATTCAGCCACCCTTTGTCCCTCCCATGGCTCCATGGGATCTCAATGTGGTCTTGACCTTTTTCCAGTCTGACTGGTTTTAGCCCTTACACAGGGTAGACTTGAAATACAGTATCTAACGTGGAAGACAGTCACGTTGCTGGCTTTAGCCTCTGCAAGATGTGTATCAGAATTGGGGGCCTTATCCTGTAAGAGCCCATATTTGATATTTCACGAGGATAGGGCGGAGCTCAGGACTTGCCCACAGTTTTTGCCGAAAGTGGTATTGGCTTTTCACGTTAATCAACCGATAGTGGTTCTGGTACTGTCTGTCACATCGGTTGCTCCAAAGTCCTTGGATGTTGTGAGGACTTTGAGGATTTATGTCAAGAGGACAGCTCGTCGCAGGAAGTCTGACTCCCATTTTGTCATTTATGACGCTACCAAGATCAAAAGCAAATAAAAAAACTGGTTATCTCTGCTATCTTTGTTATTGTTGTGTGTTGGCATGTTACCTCACTGCTTTTTGTATTTCTATCCTTCTCTCAAAGTATGTCCGTCTCCTCGGGCACAGTTGTCCTAGACTGAGTCTGCTAGGAGGGGTATAGAGGGGAGAGCCAGCACACACTAATGATTTCTTAAAGTGCCAGGTTCCAATGGACCCAATATAAACCCCATGGTACTAATGTCATCCCAGTATCCACTACGGGCTACGAGAAAAGGAATTACCGGTAGGTATTAAATTCCTATTTTCACAGCAGCCCTGAATTTTTACAGCAAGACAGGGCCAGTGTACATTTATTTTCACAGCATCCCTGAATTTTTACAGCATACAAGACAGGGCCAGTGTACATTTATTTTCACAGCACCTCTGAATTTTTACAATATACAGGACAGAACCAGCACCCCTGTATTTTCACAGCATACAGGAGGACAGTGCCCCTGTACAGCAAAGTGACAGCCAGGACAGCAACACCCATGTACAGCTGCAGCACCCCTAACAGCACATGACACCACAGTGACAGGACAACACACCTAACAGCACAGTGACAGAACAGCACCCCTAACACCACCCCTAGAAAGCGCACATTGACCCCACCCGACGCCATCACCCACAGAGAGAAACAGAGGTCTGTCTCCCTCGCACTCCAAGTCCGGAGTGAAAATGGCAGCGCCGCATGGCTCCTTATATGGAATCCAAAACCAGCGAGAATCTGATAGCTGGATGATGACGTTTTTCCTCATTCTGGGATCCGAGTTTGGCAGGAAGTCTCGAGCTGTACTCGTTTCCCGGCTTGGATCTTGAAGTTCGGGGGGGGGGGGGGGGGGGGGGGGCTCTAAGAACCAAACCCGCTCTTATCTCTAATTAAAACCATAGCTACTTCTAAACAAAAGCCTGTGGTATAGTACTCAATGTTGACACATTTATTACATGGTTTGTTTGTTAAAATAAAAACACAAAAGCAAAATTAAACCACATATTGCTAATAATTACCAGGACATTAATCATCAACTGGTGTGTTGGGCAGAAGTTCTTGTTGTTGCCTGGGCTGGAAACAAACATTAGGTTAACATTAATTACAGGTGCACAAATGACACACATAGTGCCTGGGCACTTAAAAATATCTTGTTTAAAATTTAAAGAAATATACACCAATTTGTATTTCAAAAAAATGTTCATATTGGTTTAAGCAGAGTGTTTGCAAGTTACTCACCAGATTGTGGAGGACATGGTGGTGCATCAGTGTCATGCACATTAACTCCAGACACCACTTCTTGAGGAATAAAAGCCTTCACCTGTTCCTTATATCCATTGAAGTGGATGTGCACAAGTGAACCACCTCCAGTACCACATGCTGCTCTCCTTTTCCTGGCCTTCTTTCCTCTAACCACTTTCCTTATATCCCAAAAATGCTTGATGCACTGGGTTTTACTGAGCTTCAATGTCCCAGTGCTATTCACTGCATCTACAGCATCCTGCCACACAGTATTCTTGTGGATGAAGATAAAGTACCAGCAAATCAGCTCATGTCACAGCCTGTGACATGGCAGATAGTAGATGATTGGCTGGCACTTTATCTCCGTCCACTTTAACTCAATCCAAGCCTTACTAAATAGACTCCTAAATTTCTTCACAGGAAATTGTGCACCACGTACAGTATATTTTGTGCCATGGCATTAAGTCTACCAATGTCTGGAATTACATGAGGAGATGCAGCACCATTCTTCCTAAAGAAAGTCAGTCAGCTCATGGTGGGATGAGGGTGGTTCCATGCTGGAAGACTCCCCTCAGATCAGGAAACAAATGATGCAACAAGGAGTAAAGACAATCTTTTGGTTCTATTAAGTAATGTTCAGCATTGACCTTGCCATCCAAGGGAATTATTGTATCAAAACTATGACAGGAAGGAACATGTGCCCTATAGAGACAAAGGTAACTGTTCAATTGTAATCCTTCTAGATCTCTCTGAAGCATTTAATACTATGGACCATGGGACCATGGGATTCTAATTGAGCACCTGAAAAATTTCTGTGGATTACACAGTCCTTAGCTGGTTCAAATCATGTTTTTCTGGCAGGTCTTCTGGTGTAGATTTCTTCTACACACATTGTTACCAGTGTCACTACCATGCTTTTTTACAGTATACATGCTACCACTGTGTGAAATAATTGCACCGGAAATTTTTCGGGGTTTGTGTTTTGGTTTTGGATTCGGTTCCGCGGCCGTGTTTTGGATTCGGACGCGCTTTGGAAAAAACCTCCCTGAAACTTTTTTGTCGGATTCTGGTGTGTTTTGGATTCGGGTGTTTTTTTTCAAAAACCCCTCAAAAACAGCTTAAATCATAGACTTTGGGGGTAATTTTGATCCTATAGTATTATTAACCTCAATAACCACAATTTCCACTCATTTCCAGTTTATTCTGAACACCTCACACCTCACAATACTATTTTTAGTCCTAAAATTTGCACAGAGGTCGCTGGATGACTAAGCTAAGCGACCCAAGAGGGCGGCACAAACACCTGGCCCATCTAGGAGTGGCACTGCAGTGTCAGACAGGATGGCACTTAAAAAAATTGGCCCCAAACAGCACATGATGCAAAGAAAAGAGAAAAAGAGGTGCACTGTGGTCGCTGGACGGCTAAGCTAAGCGACACAAACACCTCAATATCACAGGAATTATTTGTTCTAATCAATGGTATTATTGGTCCAAATCACTGGAAGAAAATGACAAAATCACTGGAATTATTCGTTCTAATCAATGGTATTATTGGTCCAAATCACTGGAAGAAAATGACAAAATCACTGGAAATATTTGTTCTAATCAATGGTATTATTGGTCCAAATCACTGGAAGAAAATGACAAAATCACTGGAATTATTTGGCAAGATCACTGTAATTAATAATTATAAATCACTGATATTAATTGGTAAAATCTCGCTATTGCCTACCTAGTGAAGTGGAATCTAGATGGGATTTTGTACCGGGGACACAATAACTTCATCAATTGTCTAAATCCCACTGCACTAATGGCGGAAAACGGGCACACGTCTAACAGCGCACTGATTATACTGAGAACTGATTATACTGATCACTGATGATACTACGGAGAACTGACACTGAGCAGCGAGAACAGCACTGGACTATTGTACTGTAGTATACTGGTCACCACAATGCAGCACTGACACTGAGCACAGATATTAAGCACTGATCAGGATACTAGAAGTGACACAGAGCTGCAAGATACAGCAATGGCCTACTGTACTGTACTACTATAATTATATACTGGTGGTCCCCACAATGCAGCACACTGAGCACAGATATTACCAGGTGTATCTCACACATCGCTCAGTACAGATTACAGGATGTATAATCACGAGGTATATAACACACGTCGCACAGTACAGTATACAGTATGCTGCTCTGGAGGGATCAGTATTTGGCAGGAAGGCGAGGCCTGGTCCTGGCAGCAGAGTGACAGGCAGCCGTATAGTAGCAGCCAGCTCCAAATCTGGCAGTGTGTGGAGAGGGAGGGGGTGAGGGAAGGGAACGAGTGCTGGAGTGTCTGAGCGGAGGGCTTGGAAGTTCAGGGGGAGTGAGGTGGGAGCTGCTCTTCCATAGCAGCACACAGTGGTGGTGACGGAGTCTGACAAAGGAGGGAGGAGGAGGATTGGGGCAACTGGCTGCAGGGGAGTACTGTGCCGCAGCCATCACCTGCAGGGGGAGTGGAGGGAAACACATCCTATCTGCCCCTGATAAGTGACTTCTGATCAGAGCAATTGAGGGTCAGAGTTTTTCTGAAAGGTGGAAAGGAAAGGGTTATTTTTCATGTAGACTGGAAGGACTACAACAAACTTGGAGTGACTACACTTTTCACCCTAGTTCGGCAGCCCTGCTGCCCTTTAATACACAGATGAATGAAGACTCCATTTGGTAAGGCGGCCGCTCAGCGATTAAGAGCTGATGCAGCACATGCAGGTGTTTCTGCAAATATGATGAAGAAAAGAACATCTCATAAGAAACATTGAAACAATATGGGACCAAGTAAACCAATCTCCCAACCAAGGTGAAATATTGTAGGTTGTAGAATACAGCATGGGTGGAAAGAGGGCAGTGGGCCAATAACCCAGTGGAACGGAACAGTTCTGGATCAAGTACCAGTGAATCCCTCCTATCTTCTAAAGTATGATGGATTTGATTGTGTCTATGGACTTGAGCTTCACAAGGATGAAATGGTGTCTGCTCTTGAAGTTCTACCAGGCAGAGTTGCCTCATCCTGAATCATCGATGCCCATTTGGCTGACACAATGATTGGTAAAGCAGTGGAGCATATGTTTGAAACAGAGGATGGTTCCAAGGATGAGTGGCAAGGGATGGTATTAGCACGAGCACCTATTATGAACACATGGTTTTATTATTGTATAACCTATGAAAAGGACCCAGTCTTACATATGTATCAACTTTTAGATGACTATAAAGAACGAGATCTTCGGATCATGCCATACTCAAATGACTCCCCTCCAGCTGAAAGAGAAACAGGGGAGGTTGTGGACAGCCTGGTGGGCAAGCAAGTGGAATATGCCAAAGAAGATGGTTAAAAAAGGACTGGCATGGTTATTCATCAAGTTGAAGCTAAACCATCTGTGTACTTAGTTAAATTTGATGACGATTTCCATATTTATGTCTACGATTTGGTGAAGACATCCTAAATGGGATTCTGTACTTTTTTTTTTGTCAAACGTAATCTAATGTAAACATTTGTAGAAAGTCGCTGCTTTCTGATTACAGAAATGCTCAGATATTCCTGCGAATCCACAATCCCTTCCCAGAGGAAAAAGACATTGAGAAACCGTTGTTTGAGAATGTTTGTTCTCTTTCCTTTACAAAGGAACAAACCACTTTCCAAGAAGACTGACATTTTTGGGATTATGGAGACATAATGTTTTTGAATATAAATCCTAAAGCAGGTGGTGTATTAGAGCAAAAGAGTGCAAGAGACCAGCCATGCAGTTTCTGAAACATTATGACAAAATGTTACTGTATTTCATAAGCACTCATTCCTAACTCTGCTAAGTACTGTTTGGTATACTGTATCTGGCTTCCATGAGGTAGTTGTCCATTATTTCAGCTTCCATTGACCTTTTTGAAAGCGGTAGAAGTTATCGATTCATTTTTTTTTTTCTTCCCCTATTTTTAATTTTCTCCTGCATAGCCCAGTAAAATGTTGCAATGTTAAGTATTGACTTGTGCCTTCTGGGGGTCCACTTCTTCACCAAACCCAGCCAAATCTCATCCTAACCCTCTGTTCCACGTTCTCTATGTACCCCATCTGTGTCACCCATGTCTGTCTACCCCTCCCCTTTAGATTGTAAGCTCTCACGAGCAGGGCCCTCTTACCTCATGTGCTTATCCTTTGTCTTACTTTAATAATCTTCAACTGTACCACATCCAGCAGTCTTCTGCCATCTGATACTTATTCCAGTGTCATCTGCTGATGTAACTATGTTTATTTACCCTGTACTTATCCTATACTGTCATCAACTGTAAGTTGCTGTTTTCCTGTTTGATTATTAATGTACCCTGTAAGTGGGCGCTGCGGAACCCTTGTGGCGCCATGTAAATAAAGGATAATAATAATAATAATATATGGTGTATAATCCCCAGGTGTATCTCACACATCGCTCAGTACAGTATATAGGGTGTATAATCCCCAGGTGTATCTCACACATCACACAGTACAGTATATAGGGTGTATAATCCCCAGGTGTATCTGACATATCACACAGTACAGTATATAGGGTGTATAATCACTAGGTGTATCTCACACATCGCTCAGTACAGATTACAGGATGTATAATCGCCAGGTGTATAACACCAGTTGCACAGTACAGTATACAGGGTGTATAATTAATTACCAGGTGTTTTACACACATCGTACAGTACAGTATATAGGGTGTATAATCCCCAGGTGTATCTCACACATCACACAGTACAGTATATAGGGTGTATAATCCCAAGGTGTATCTCACACATCAGTTTACAGGGTGTATAAACACCAGGTGTATCACAAACGTTGCACAGTACAGTATACAGGGTGTATAATCCACAGGTGTATCTCACACATTGCTCAGTACAGATTACAGGATGTATAAAATCACCAGGTGTATAACACATGTCGCACAGTACAGTATACATACTGGTCACAACAATGCAGCAGATATTGAGCACTGACCATGATACTAGAAGTGACACAGAGCTGCAAGATACAGCAATGGCCTACTGTACTGTACTATATGTATACTGCTGGTCACCAAAATGCTGCACTATCCTAGTATATATATATATATATACTGCTCACAATAATGCTGCACAGAGAAAGTATACTTGACACAGAGCTGCAAGATGCAGCAATGGCCTATTGTACTGTACTATATGTATACTGCTGGTCACCAAAATGCTGCACTGTCCTACTATATACTGCTCACAATAATGCAGCACAGAGATAGTATACTTGACACAGAGCTGCAAGATACAGCAATGGCTTACTGTACTGTACTGTACTATATGTATACTGCTGGTCACCAAAATGCTGCACTGTCCTACTATATACTGCTCACAATAATGCAGCACAGAGATAGTATACTTGACACAGAGCTGCAAGATACAGCAATGGCCTACTGTACTGTACTATATGTATACTGCTGGTCACCAAAATGCTGCACTGTCCTACTATATACTGCTCACAATAATGCCGCACAGAGATAGTATACTTGACACAGAGCTGCAAGATACAGCAATGGCCTACTGTACTGTACTATATGTATACTGCTGGTCACCAAAATGCTGCACTGTCCTACTATATATTGCTCACAATAATGCAGCACAGAGATAGTATACTTGACACAGAACTGCAAGATACAGTAATGGCCTACTGTACTGTACTGCTATAATTATATACTGGAGGTCCCCAGTCCCCACAATGCAGCACACTGAGCACAGATACAGTATTTGCAGCACACTGAGCACAGATATGGAGTGTTTTCAGGCAGAGAACGTAGATATTTTCAGCACACTGAGCACAGATATTTGCAGCACACTGAGCACAGATATTTGCAGCACACTGAGCACAGATTACGGAGCTTTTCAGGGAGAGAATGCAGCCACGTCCTCTCCCTTCAATCTCCAATGCACGAGTGAAAATGGCGGCGACGCGCGGCTCTTTATGTAGAATACGAATCTCACGAGAATCCGATAGCGGGATGATGACGTTCAGCTGCGTTCGGGTTTACCGAGCAAGGCGGGAAGATCCGAGGCTGCCTCGGTACCGTGTATAATAGGTGAAGTTCGGGGGAGGGGGGGAAGGGGGTTCGGATCTCGGAGAACCGAACCCGCTCATATGTAGAAATAATCAGACATCATGGCCTGGTCTACTACTGCTATGCAGATGATAGCAACTGTATGTGTCCTTTCCTCTATGGACTGATATCCCAATAACAACCCTAAATGGCTGTCTAGCTGAGCTCCAGGAGTGGATGAGTGCCAGTTGGCTGAGACTGAACCCTGATAATACAGAGATCCTTATGATAGGTCACAGGACCTACCCAACCAACAGGATTACGCTTGGGTGTTCAGAACAACAAAACACTGAACAGGTGTAGAGATGATAAAAATAGGATAGGATCGATAATTTCATTAAGCGCATAAAAAGGAAACAAATATTGACAATATTAAGTCACTTTCCTATTCAAATGGGTGAAAGTTTTATATTTGGCGTACCCCCACTGACACTGAGTTGGATTAGGGGTGATATCCAATTGGATTGATATTTTCTATAAGCAGCATTTTCCCTGCGCCAATTTGTGTGATCTACAAAAAAAAACCTTTTTCCCACATTCAGGTGTAGAGATGAGCGGGTTCGGTTCCTCGGGATCCGAACCCTCCCGAACTTCACCTATATTACACGGGTCCGAGGCAGCCTCGGATCTTCCTGCCTTGCTCGGTTAACCAGAACGCTCCTGAACGTCATCATCCCGCTGTCGGATTCTTGCAAGATTCGTATTCTATATAAGGAGCCGCGCGTCGCCGCCATTTTCACTCGTGCTTTGGAGATTAAACGGAGAGGACGTGGCTGCGTTCTCTCCCTGAAAAGCTCCGTAATCTGTGCTCAGTGTGCTGCAAATATCTGTGCTCAGTGTGCTGCAAATAATCTGAGCTCAGTGTGCTGAAAATATCTACGTTCTCTGCCTGAAAACGCTCCATATCTGTGCTCAGTGTGCTTCAAATATCTGATCAGTGTGCTGCATTGTGGGGACTGGAGACCACCAGTATATAATAATTATAGTAGTACAGTACAGTAGGCCATTGCTGTATCTTGCAACTCTGTGTCACTGCAAGTATCCATTACATATCTGTGCTGCATTTTTGTGAGCAGTACATATAGTATTACAGTGCAGCATTTTGGTGACCCAACAGTATATAGTTGTGTACAGTAGGCCATTGCTGTATCTTGCAGCTCTGTGTCACTGCACGTATCCATTCCATATCTGTGCGCCATTTTTGTGAGCAGTATATACAGTTTTACAGTGCAGCATTTTGGTGACCCAACAGTATATAGTTGTGTACAGTAGGCCATTGCTGTATCTTGCAGCTCTGTGTCACTGCACGTATCCATTCCATATCTGTGCGGCATTTTTGTGAGCAGTATATATAGTATTACAGTGCAGCATTTTGGTGACCCAACAGTATACATATATAGTACAGTACAGTAGGCCATTGCTATTGATATATTACTGGCATATAATTCCACACATTAAAAAATGGAGAACAAAAATGTGGAGGGTAAAATAGGGAAACATCAAGATCCACTTCCACCTCGTGCTAAAGCTGCTGCCACTAGTCATGGCCGAGGCGATGAAATGCCATCAACGTCGTCTGCCAAGGCCGATGCCCAATGTCATAGTAGAGAGCATGTAAAATCCAAAAAACAAAAGTTCAGTAAAATGACCCAAAAATCTAAATTAAAAGCGTTTGAGGAAGGGATTTAGTTGTTACGACACGGAGTGGCAAGGAACGGCTGAGGCCCTGGCCTATGTTCATGGCTAGTGGTTCAGCTTCACATGAGGATGGAAGCACTCATCCTCCCGCTAGAAAAATAAAAAGACTTAAGCTGACAAAAGCACAGCAAAGAACTGTGCGTTCTTCTAAATCACAAATCCCCAAGGAGAGTCCAATTGTGTCGGGTTGCGATGCCTGACCTTCCCAACACTGGACGGGGAGAGGTGGCACCTTCCACCATTTGCACGCCCCCTGCAAGTGCTGGAAGGAGCACCCGCAGTCCAGTTCCTGATAGTCAGATTGAAGATGTCACTGTTGAAGTACACCAGGATGAGGATATGGGTGTTGCTGGCGCTGAGGAGGAAATTGACAAGGAGGATTCTGATGGTGAGGTGGTTTGTTTAAGTCAGGCACCCGGGGAGACACCTGTTGTCCGTGGGACGAATATGGCCATTGACATGCCTGGTCAAATTACAAAGAAAATCACCTCTTCGGTGTGGAATTATTTTAACAGAAATGCGGACAACAGGTGTCAAGCCGTGTGTTGCCTTTGTCAAGCTGTAATAAGTAGGGGTAAGGACGTTAACCACCTAGGAACATCCTCCCTTATACGTCACCTGGAGCGCTTTCATCAGAAGTCATTGACAAGTTCAAAAACTTTGGGTGACAGTGGAAGCAGTCCACTGACAACTAAATCCCTTCCTCTTGTAACCAAGCTCCTGCAAACCACACCACCAACTCCCTCGGTGTCAATTTCCTCATTAGACAGGAAAACCAATAGTCCTGCAGGCCACGTCACTGGCAAGTCTGACGAGTCCTCTCCTGCCTGGGATTCCTCCGATGCATCCTTGAGTGTAATGCCTACTGCTTCTGGCGCTGCTGTTGTTGCTGCTGGGAGTCGATCGTCATCCCAGAGGGGAAGTCAGAAGACCACTTGTACTACTTTCAGTAAGCAATTGACTGTCCAAAAGTCCTTTGCGAGGAAGATGAAATATCACAGCAGTCATCCTGCTGCAAAGCGGATAACTCAGGTCTTGGCAGCTGCGTTGGTGTTAAACGTGTGTCCGGTATCCACCGTTAATTCACAGGGAATTAGGGAATTGCTTGAGGTACTGTGTCCCTGGTTCCAAATACCATCTAGGTTCCATTTCTCTAGGCAGGCGATACCGAGAATGTACACAGACATCGGAAAAAGAGTTACCAGTTTCCTAAAAAATGCAGTTGTACCCAATGTCCACTTAACCACGGACATATGGACAAGTGGAGCAGGGCAGACTCAGGACTATATGACTGTGACAGCCCACTAGGTAGATGTATTGCCTCCCGCAGAAAGAACAGCAGCGGCGGCACCAGTAGCAGCATCTCGCAAACGCCAAATCGTTCCTAGGCAGGCTACGCTTTGTATCACCGCTTTTCATAAGAGGCACACAGCTGACAACCTCTTACGGAAACTGAGGAACATCATCGCAGAATGGCTTATCCCAATTGGACACTCCTGGAGATTTGTGACATCGGACAACGCCACCAATATTGTGCGTGCATTACATGTGGGCAAATTACAGCACGTCCCATGTTTTGCAATTACATTGAATTTGGTGGTGCAGAATTTTTTTAAAAACGACAGGGGCATGCAAGAGATGCTGTCGGTGGCCCGAAGAATTGCGGGCCACTTTCGGCATTCAGCCACCGCGTGCCGAAGACTGGAGCATCAGCAAACACTCCTGAACCTGCCCCGCCATCAGCTGAAGCTAGAGGTGGTAACGAGGTGGAATTCAACCCTCTATATGCTTCAGAGGATGGAGGAGCAGCAAAAGGCCATTCAATCCTATACATCTACCTACGATATAGGCAAAGGAGGGGGAATGCACCTGACTCAAGTGCAGTGGAGAATGATTTCAACGTTGTGCAAGGTTCTGCAACCCTTTGAACTTGCCACACGTGAAGTCAGTTCAGACACTGCCAACCTGAGTAAGGTCATTCCCCTTATCAGGCTATTGCAGAAGAAGCTGGAGACATTGAAGGAGGAGCTAAAACGGAGCGATTCCGCTAGGCATGTGGGACTTGTGGATGGAGCCCTTAATTCGCTTAACCAGGATTCACGGGTGGTCAATCTGTTGAAATCAGAGCACTACATTTTGGCCACCGTGCTCGAATCTATGTTTAAAGCCTACATTATATCTCTCTTTCCGGCAGACACAAGTCTGCAGATGTTCAAAGACCTGCTGGTGAGACACTTGTCAAGTCAAGTGGAACGTGACCCGTCAACAGCTCCTCCTTCACATTCTCCCGCAACTGGGGCTGAGAGGAAAAGGCTAAGAATTCCGAGCCCACCTGCTGGCGGTGATGCAGGGCAGTCTGGAGCGAGTGCTGACATCTGGTCCGGACTGAAGGACCTGCCAACGATTACTGACATGTCGTCTACTGTCACTGCATATGATTCTGTCACCATTGAAAGAATGGTGGAGGATTATATGAGTGACCGCATCCAAGTAGGCACGTAAACTGGCAGGAAAAAGAGGCAATTTGGAGGCTCTTGCACAAACTGGCTTTATTTTACCTAAGTTGCCCCCCCTCCAGTGTGTACTCCGAAAGCGTGTTTAGTGCAGCCGCTCACTTTGTCAGCAATCGGCGTATGAGGTTACTTCCAGATAATGTGGAGAAGATGATGTTCATCAAAATGAATTATAATCAATTCCTCTGTTTAGACATTCACCAGCAATTGCCTCCAAAAAGTACACAGGGACCTGAGATGGCGGATTACAGTGGGGACGAATTAATAATCTGTGAGGAGGGGGATGTACACAGTGAAAGGGGTGAGGAATCAGACGATGAGGAGGAGGCGGACATCTTGCCTCTGTAGAGCCAGTTTGTGCAAGGAGAGATTGATTGCTTCTTTTTTGGTGGGGGCCCAAACCAACCAGTCATTTCAGCCACAGTCGTGTGGCAGACCCTGTCACTGAAATGATGGGTTTGTTAAAGTGTGCATGTCCTGTTTACACAACATAAGGGTGGGTGGGAGGGCCCAAGGACAATTCCATCTTGCACCTCTTTTTTCTTTAATTTATCTTTTCATCATGTAATGTTTGTGGCCAATTTTTTTAAGTTCCATCCTGTCTTACACTGCAGTGCCACTCCTAGGTGGGCTATGTGTTTGTGCCGGCCACTTGGGTCACTTAGCTTAGTCATCCAGCGACCTCGGTGCAAATTTTAGGACTAAAAATAATATTGTGAGGTGTGAAGTGTTCAGAATAGACTGGAAATGAGTGGAAATTATGGTTATTGAGGTTAATAATACTATGGGATCAAAATTACCCCCAAATTATATGATTTAAGCTGTTTTTGAGGGTTTTTTTTTTTTTTTTAAACACCTGAATCCAAAACATACCTGAATCCAACAAAAAATTGTCAGCGAGGTTTTGCCAAAACGCGTCCGAATCCAAAACAGGTATCAGCTACTATCAAATCCTCATTCTTTTATCTCAGGAACATAGCCAGTACTGAACACTTAATTCCCTCAGAAGATTTACCTAAAGTCACACATACCGTTTACCTTGGTCTCCAGCAAAAGATGGTACAAAATGCAGCTGCCAGACTATTAACCAACTAGCATCATTCCAGCCAAGGTGGGTCTGATATGCCAGTGGTTGGGATGCCAGCAGTCAGAATATCGACCACGTAATCCTGATGATGAGAATCTCTAATTGGGCAAGGTAAGTATGCTTACCTTTCCCCAATGCCCCCTAACCCTCCCTTCCTGGAGCCTAAACCTAACCCCCCCCCCCCTTCCCCGCTGCAGCATAACCCTTATCCTCCCTGGTGGTACGTAAACCTAACTCCCCTCCCCACAGCCTAAACTTAACCCCCCCTCTCCGCAGCCTAAACCTAACCCCTCCTCCCCACAACCTAACCCTAGCCCTCCCCCCGCAGTCTAAACCTAACTGACCACCCACCACAGCTTACCTCACTGGCGGGCCGGCAATTACTCATTCAAGATTCAGGCGCCGGGTTGTGATCCTAGTCAGTTTGCCAGTGCTGGCATTCTGAGCGGTGTCAGGATTCCGCCATTGGTATTTTGACTGCCGGTATCTCAACTGCCAGGTTCCTGACTGGATTCCTTCCAGCCACATAATACTCATTCTTTACTCCCTTCACTGGCTGCCTGTAAGATGGCAAATTGTTTTCAAGATTGGATTACTGACTTTCAAAGCCCTGCATGACCAGGGCCCAAGGTACTTAGGGTGTAATTCAGAGCTGATCGCCGCAGCAAATATGTGAGCAGTTGGGCAAAACCATGTGCACTGTAGGGGGGCAGATATAACATGTGCAGAGAGAGTTAGATTTGGGTGGGGTGTGTTTAAACTGAAATCTAAATTGCAGTGTAAAAATAAAGCAGCCAGTATTTACCCTGCACAGAAACAATATAACCCATCCAAATCTAACTCTCTCTGCAAATGTTGTATCTGTCCCACTGCAGTGCACATGGTTTTGCCCAACTGCTAACAAATTTGTTGCTGCGATCAACTCTGAATTACCCCCTTAAAGTACAGTAGCTTCTGATCCCTTATTGCCTTGCTTGGTTACTGTGATCTGTAGATAAGGATTAATAGTAGTACCTAGTACCTGAATTCATCTGGGGGTCAAGCATTCAGCTTTGTGGCTCCTACTCTATGGAACACACAATTCAAAATAAGACTCCAGTCTAGAATCCTTCCAAAGTTTACTCAAGACTTACCTGTTCATCCAAGCATTTCACTAATGTCCCTTGTTAAGCTTGTTTTGTAGTTTGAGCTATAAAGGCAAATGTAAAGCACTCTGGGAGGAATTAAATTGTTAATGCCGGCAGCTGTCTCTCCTGTGTGCCCAACAGAGCTATTAAATTGTGTACGACCTTCTGACGGCGCTGGCATTTAAGATTGCGCCACCCAGGAGTTGTGAGCAGAAATGTGAGAAAGGTGACCTAATTGGGTTCCCAAACAGCATCCATTACTTTAGTCGGGTTTATCTGCTTTACGCAGCTAAACCCAACACTAATGGGCACGATCGACGCTATAACCAACTGAATTGAATATCGCCATGCTGAGTTACAAGTACTTCTAGATGAAGTGGTCCTCTCGGGGGTCATATCTAGAGATGAGAGAGGATTCCTTTTGCCTTTACATCCCACTATTTCAAAATGTTATTATCTCCCTAAGATTCTCAAATCCCTCACATCACCTCCTAGGCACCCTATTATTTTTGGTATAAATTCCCTCACTTCTAGTCTTTCTTTTTATGTTGATTAAAATTTACAATCTTGCATCACCTCACTGATAACTCATCTATAAGACACTTTTTTTTTTCAAATTGCACTTACTAATGCTGCATTCAGATCGCAAATGCCAGATCCTACCCGGTAAGAGAAACGTGTACTTACCGGGTGGGATCCGGCATTTGCGCTCCGTTGCTGGCTTTCCGACCCGGCAATATACCGGGTCGGTTTCCATAGCAGCGGAGGGCGCAGCAGCAGCAGGGGCGGGGGTGGAGGCGGCGCCGGGAGATGAGCTCATCTCCTGCGCCGCCTCTGCCTATGCTGTGAATGGGAGCCGTGTCGCATCGGAACGGCTCCCATTCACACTGCGCCTGACCCGGTAATCAACCCGGTAATAACCCTTCTTTTTTGCCGGGTTGAATTACCGGGTCAGGCGACCCGCTAATTCACCAAAGGACCTTTCACATCGCACACGGACCCGTTTCGACACGGCAATATGCCGTGTCGATAACGGGTTTTTAGTGCGATGTGAAAGGGGTATAAGTGGAAATACTTCTGCATTTTTAATATTGGATGTAACAGCATTATATACTCTGACTTTTTTTTAACAATAATATTTATTGAATTTTGTTTTTGTTTTTTTCTCGGTAGCATACAACATACAGAATACAATCAAACATGAATTAAAGAGGGGATAATTAAAAAGAGAAGGGGGAGGGAGGGAAAAAAAGAAAAATAGTAAATAACTTGAAAAAAGGGAGGGGAATTGCCAGACCTAGCCAATAACATTAAGAGAAAAGACGGCTTAAACCGCCTCTCATTTACGTAGTCAGAAAATACGAAAATAAGTTATCATAGACCTATTCAATAACATTAGCACTATCGCAAGGATCTTCTACAGGGGAATCCAGAACATTAAAGTCTATGGGCGCATTGTAAATAATGGAATGTCCCATACGCTCCCTGAACTCTTCCCACTTAAACCACATCATATGACTGGAAGAGGCAGAGGAGGAATATGCAGTCTCTGCCGTTTCAAATAAATAGTGCCTGTTGACTTTATCCAAAATAACAGTGGTCGTAGGAATTAAAGGAGAGTTCCACAGTTGGGCAATGGAAGCCTTGGTAGCTATTAAAATATGTCCCATAAGGTACCTTTCTCCCTGGGAGAGTGGCCCTGGAAAGAAGTAAAATAGAGCTGTTAAGGGGTCTGCAGGGACATCGGAACCTAATACTTCACTGATCATACAAAATTTTTCCTTCTAGAGCGGCTGCACGACAGGGCAAGCCCAGAAAACATGGAAAATATCTCCAATCAAGGCGCAATTCTTCCAACAGAACTGGGAAATTGTAGGCCAGATTTTATGCAGCCACTCCGGGGTAAAATAGGCTCTATGGAGTAGTTTAAAGAACATCTCCGAGTGGTGAACACATTTGGAAACCTTAAAACAAGTACTAAAAATGACATCCCAGTCCTCATCGGTTAAAACTTGAGAGAAGTCCTTCTCCCATTTAAGTAAAGAGGGCATTTTTCCAGAGGCCCGTCCTGACAGCAAACACTGATACCACCAGGAGATATTACCCCTGAGCTGATTATTTAAGTTTAGATAGCAATAGGGGAGGGTAAGCCAAGTTGGCCAAGGGGAGTGAAATATAACTCTGAATCCAGTATCTCAACTGGAGATACTTGTAAAAATCTCGAGGTGAAATATTAGCCTTGCTCTGGAGGTGAGAAAAGGGAACCAGACCCTCAACCAGGAGCACATCGTTCAGTGAGGACACTCCCATTCCAGCCCACGCAGCCAGGTGTAGAGAGGGTATCAGGGCAGCTATGGCAGATAAGGACAATTCTAAAGAAGGTAAAGTAATCTCTGCCTCAGAGGATACAAATCTACGCCAAATCTGAAGAGTTGTGGCAACCGCCTTACAGGTGTGGGTGTGGCGGGGAGTTATCGTAGCAGGCAACCATATGAGATCGGGGAGACTAAAGGGAGACATCATGGAACCCTCAATAATAGCCCACTGTTTAAGGGATCTGGATAGAAACCAGTCTTTAACTTGGCTCAGTATACAGGTGGAGTGATACGCCTCGAGATCTGGAAAGGCAGCACCCCTCTGAGTTTCGGAAGGGAAATGATATGTCTGGCTATTTTAGGCTTAGAGCCTTTCCATACATAGTTAACTAGAATTTGATTAAACTTGTGAAATAATGGCCTTGGAAGAAGTCTTGGCATAGCTCTGTAAAGGTACATTAACTTTGGCAGTGGCACCATTTTAGCGGCCACTATGCGGCCCAACCAGGAGACTTCATGCAGCATCCAATCTTTGGTCAGAGTCTCGAAGGCCTGTAATAACGGTTTATAATTGTAATCAATTAAATCACATTCTCTAGCTAGGTTAATACCTGAATACTTGAGAGACTTAAACTGCCAAGCATACCTAAAATTACCTTGTAGTTCCTGTAATAAGTCTGCGGAAATGAAATGAAAAGGAAGGGCCTCAGTTTTTGAGGTATACAATTTGTAATACAACACCTCATAAAACTGTTTCAGAACTAGGTGTAGAGTAGGGAGAGAAAGCTCATCTCTCTTTAAACATAAGAGGATATCATCTGCAAAGAGACTGATTTTGTGAGAAACATCACCAATAATAGGACCATGGATGTCCACCACCAATCTGATTTTCTCTGCCAAGGGCTCAATTGCTAAGGCAAATATGATAGGGGACAACGGACAGCCCTGTCTCGTACCATTGATAATATTGAAACTAGTAGAAAGGCAACCCTCTGACTTTTTTTAAAGGGTCAAACACAAGGCAAAACCATGCCTTGTAAGTGATTGCCCCTTTAAAAAAACATCCGAGATCGTCTGGCATCCCGCACCTCTGGTGATCTCAGACTCAATTACATCCCACCAAATGTGTGTTCAGGAACATCACAAATCCCTGAGGAGAGTCTAAAGGTATACACCGTAGCTATGTGTCAGTCTGAGCTTTCTGATACTATACTGATAGATAAGTCTCCTTCCACCATTTCTGCACCCTCTGCAAATGTACTGTAGGTGTGAGCAGCACATGTACAGTATAGACGGTGACATACTGTATAAATTGAGATTATTTTGGCCCAAATCCTGACAACAATTGTCAAGCCATCTGTAGTGTTTGTAAAGCCAAAGTAAGTAGAGTTAGGGATGTTAACCATCTACGAACCTCCTCCCTGTTACGTCATGTGCAGCAAGTTCATGAAAAGTTTTTGTTGAAATCAGAAAAATCTGCTAAAATAATAACATGCAGTCCAGCATCAGCTAGCTCCTACCTCTCAGTTAGATGCCAGCATATGCATTCTCCACTTTCTAAACCTTCATCATCAATATCCTCCTTAATGATCCTTAATCCTCTTGCATGCAATTTGGTAAGGCCAGCTGACTCCTCCCCTATCCAGAATTCCTCAGAAGAATCCTTGAGCGCTATGCCTGCTGTTGCTGGGTATGAATCTTCATCAGAAAAGGGGACCAAGAAGACTACTAGTAGTTTCAAACAACAATTGACTATAAAACAATCCTTTGCAAGAGGAAGCATATACAGTATGAAAGCTGACACCCAGTTGCACAGTGGATCACCATTCAATATACACCATTAAAGCATCTGGTTTTAGACCATTAACTAAACATAGAAACAGAGGGGGTAATTCCAAGTTGATCGCAGCAGGACATTTTTTAGCAGTTGGCCAAAACCATGTGCACTGCAGGGGAGGCAGATTTAACATGTGCAGAGAGAGTTAGATTTGGGTGTGGTGTGTTCAATCTGCAATCTAAATTGCAGTGTAAAAATAAAGCAGCCAGTATTTACCCTGCACAAAAACAAAATAACCCACCCAAATATAACTCTCTCTGTAAATGTTATATCTGCCCCCCCCCCCCCCCCCCTGCAGTGCACATGGTTTTGCCCAATTGCTAAAAAATTTCCTGTTGCGATCAACTTGGAATTACCCCCATAGAATTTGACGGCAGATAAGAACCACTTGGCCCATCTAGTCTGCCCCTTTTTTTTTTACATTATTTTTTTCTCTAACCTTGTTTGATCCTTATTTCTTTGTAAGGCTATCCTTATGTCTATCCGATGCATGTTTAAATTGCTCCACTGTCTTAGCCTCTACCACCTCTGATGGGAGGCCATTCCACTTGTCCACTACCCTTTCTGTGAAGTAATTTTTCCTCAAATTTCCCCTGAAACCTCCCCCCCCCTCCAGTCTTAGTGCATGTCCTCGTGTCCTATTGCTTCTTTTCATTTGGAGAATGTTTCCCTTGATATATTCGAAAGTTTCTATCATGTCTCCCCTTTCCCTTCTCTGCTCCAAACTATACATATTGAGATTTCTTAGTCTTTCTGGGTATGTTCTGTGATGTAGGCCATGCACCATTTTGGTTGCCCTTCTTTGTTCAGTTTCTAATGTATTAGAATCCTTTTGAAGATATGGCCTCCAGAATTGAACACAGTATTCTAGATGAGGTCCTGTGCCCTAGCTACCAAATTTCATCAGGTTCCATTTTACGAGAAATGCAATTACTCGCCTGTACCAGGACCTTTAAATAAAACAAAACAATTATTGGCATACAGAATGCCATTGTACCCATTGTCCACTTAACAACAGATATGTGGACAAGTGGGACTGGTCAAACTAAAGATTACATAACTGTGGCAGCCCACTAGGCAAGTGTATTAACAAAAGCAGCAGAATGCAACACAAATACCAGCTTATTGACAGGCAGGCTACTCTCTGTATCATCAGCTTTACTACAGTAAGAGGCATACCAGTGTTAAACTGTTAAGAACGCTAATTGATGTCATAGAGAAATGGCTTACCCCGCTGGGACTCTCCTCAGGATTTATCATTTCTAATAATGGCAGTAATATTGCGACAACATTACAACTGAGTGAATTTGAACCCATGTTTTGTGCGCACAATCAACTTACAGGTACAGAATTATTTTAAAAATGACAGGGGCATGCAAGTGATGCTATCTGTGTCCCAAAAATGTTTTGGAGACATTTTCGCTAGCATGTAGAACATTGCAGTGGCTGCAAGAACAGTTCAATTTACTGTACTATGCCACAAACTGTAGCAAGTGGTAGTAACAAGGTGTAATTCCACCCTTTATATATTTCAGCGAATGGAGGAACAGCTACAAGCCATCCAAGTGTACACAACAAGCCATGACATACGGATAAGAGGGGGAATGTACCTTAGTCCAGTACAGTGGAGAATACTTAAACCATTCAAAGTAGTGATCTTTGAAGTAAGTTTAGACACTGCCAGCTTTAGCCAGGTGAATTCCTTAATAAGACTAATGGAAAGGCAGCTCGAGAAACTGAATGAGGAAATGAAACCAAGTGATTCTGCTAAGTATGTTGGACTTGTAGATCAAGTTCTTTATTCTCTTCACAAGAACCAGAGTTGTCAACATCTTGAAATTGGATCACTACATTTTGGCAACCATGCATAATCCTAATTTTAAGTCATACATAATTTATTTTCAACTGACACAGATCCTGAGAGATACAAAGACCTCCTTGGAAGTAAGTTTGCAGCTCAATTAGCACATCATGCCTCCTCCTTCAGTTTCTCCTGCAATTGCTGCTGCCAGGTAAAATTGAGCTCTCCCAAGAGACCCACTGGTGATGAAGATGTGTCAATTTAACGCACCTGAGTGATATATTTGGAAACCCCATCAGGTCTCAAAGAACTGCCCAACATCATTGACATCTCTACCATGGCTCAATCTGATATGGTAACCATACATAGAATAATGGAGGACTATTTTAATGACATTGTACACATGAGCATGTCAGTCCAGAAAAAGGGCAATTTGGAGCACCTTGTGCAAACTTGCTATGCTAACACTTAAGCTGCCCACCCTCCAGTGTGTACTATTAAGGAGTTTTCAGCACAGCCCGGAACCTTGTGAGCGATCAGCACAGGAGGCTGCTTCCTCAAAATGTGGAAAACATGATGTTCAGAAAATTATTTACAAATTCCATGAGGAAGACCTTTCCTGCATATTATGTCAAAGTACAGAGACTTTTGTATTGGTTGATTCCAGCTGGGATGAGTTCACATTGTGTGATAATGATGAGAACACTGATGAGGATGATAATGATGTCATCTTCCCACTATAAAGAAGAGATCATTAACAAAACAACACTGTTAGGTGCCATAAGTCCATTGGTAGCTTTATTTGTGGGAGCCCAAATAAACCAAGCACTTCAGCTACAAAAGTGTCTGTCACTGTGCCTGAAGTGCTTGGTTTGTTAAACTGTGCATGTCCTTTTTAATATCCAACATAAGGGTGGGTGTTAGGGCCTAAGGACAATTTCATCTTGCACCACTTTTAATTTTTGCCACTGCTGTGTGTCAGTATTTCATAGATGTGCTATAAACTGCATGTGTATGTGCTGCTGCTCTGTCACTTAGTAACCAGTCAGCTCACTGCAGCCTTTGGTCTGAAGTGAATAAAAACAACACATGTGAGGTGGTAAAAATTGACTGGAAATAAGTAGAAATTAATCTTATTGAGGTAAATAATACTGTCTGAACAAAAAAAAAAGCCCAAATTATGTGATTTTAGCTCATTTTGTCATTCTAAAAAAAATACAAAACCAAAACACTTCAGGGTGGTTTTGCCAAAACTGGAAAGCACACCAAAACACTGAGGGTTTTGTAAAAAAAAACAAAAAAAACAAGAGGGTCTACTCACATAAATAAATATTCCAAGTGGCGCTTAATAATACATAAAGGATATGTTTAAAAAATATTTTGTGTTTTATTTTTAATAAAACATTATACAATAGTATCACAAAACTCCCGGGAGTCGGTAATAATCATGTAACAAACAATATGCACTTCAATAAAAATGTATATATTACTAAAACTGGACAACCTTAATAACCATACCACATCAATGAGCCTGATTAGGGCTCAATATGTCATATACTGGCTGTGCTTAAGGTGAGTAGATGCAGTCATGCACTGAGCACCGCAACTGATGTTACTAAGAGGTGCATCACATCTCTAGTTTTAACTGGATATACCAAAATATACGTATATATTACGTATATATATATATATATATTCATTCTGTAAGCCTTTGGACGATTTTGGTGAAAACAATATTGACAGCTGTGAGGTGGTCAAAACTTACTGGAAATAACTGGAAATGAATGCTACTGACGTCAGTAATTACATGATTTGGGCTGTTTCAACATTGAAAAGAAATACAGATCCAAAACCAAAACACTTGGGTCAGTGCACATCTTTAATTACAGTGCCTCCGTTCATATTATGTACCTTTATGTGCCGTCTAGTTCATATTATACCACAAAACAATGAGCAGGTCAGATTACAGTATGCCACATTACATTACACTCCAGTTAAGATTATTCCACAATACAGTGCCCACTTACCATTTTAACATCCAATACACACACCTCTCACTGACAATGTAATGTCACCCAATTCAGGCTGGGTAAGTGGTAAGACAACTGCAGACAAATCCAGGAAATTGGTTTGCGTCTGTATAATCTACAGTAGGTCTGACCCTCCTAAGCCTCTGGGACCCATAGCAATTGTACTCTTTACATGCACTATTGCGACACCCATGCTTGCACCTGCCATTTGGTTTCTCCATCTGAACATGGCCTCTGTGGAAGTGGCTGTGCATCTAAGAAGACGTTTTCACTGATATGCCCATGACACTCCCATAGCACGCCCATGACACTCCCATAACATGCCCATGACACTCCCATAGCACGCCCATGGCAATTCCATGATGCTCTCATAACACTCCCATAACATGCCCATGACCCCCCCATAACTTGCCCATAACACTCCTATAACATGCCCATGACACTCCCATGATGCTCCCATAACACACCCATAACATGCCCATGACACTGCCATTACACACCCATGACACTCTCATAACATGCCCATGACACTCCCATAGCACGCCCATGGCAATTCCATGATGCTCCCATAACACGCCCATGACCCTCCCATAACTTGCCCATAACACTCCCATAACATGCCCATGACACTCCCATGATGCTCCCATAACACACCCATAACATGCCCATGACACTGCCATTACACACCCATGACACTCCCATAACATGCCCACGACAGATTTTTGTGGCATTGACTTCAAGCCATCTCCCATTCAGGGCACAGGAATGCCCATAGCTGTGTCGCTCTATCTCTGATACCATCTGAGCTGTCTACAAAAGCGTCTTTGTAGAAACAAATAACTGCTTTAACATCGCCTCTAGATTAACCACATATAAATGAATAAAGTTACCCTGGTACTATGCGCTGCCGTACTAAACACTGTGTGTGTTTAAACAATTGAGATAGAAATTAAAGTTGAAACGGCTGCGCAAAGTAACAGGGAGAATTATGATAGCAGAGAGCCGACGTGTATAAAAAGAGGTTTATTAAACAAAGAAAAAAATTAAAAACATGTATACACAAAATGATTAGTAAAACTTAGTTAGATACCGTGAGATAATGATATTGCTTTGCACCCTGATGGTATAAAAGCAAAACTTATCTACCAATAATAGTAACTGAGTAGCAGCAAGAGACCATATAGCACTGATTGTACTCTGAATAGGGATAGGGAATAAGTCCACAATCAAATTGAATGGGTACAGTTCAGTTTGCCACTAATTAGCAGTATAGAAATGTTGCAGTTCAGTGATACAATGTAATTGCCGTATTGGAGATAGGCTGAGTGTGTTATGCTGTTAGAATACCTCTCATGTGGGCTGGTACAACCGAGCATCCTCGGTTGAAAGTCCTGCCATGCCCATAGCGTGGCTGCTTGGTGAGAGGGATATATTCCGTTCAGTGATCGCGGGAGGCTGGATGCCGCGTGTTGGTATGAGACAACTGCCAGAAGTGCGGTGTCCGTGCAGTGCCTCTCCAGGGTATGGTACTGCTGTGGCTTGTTCCCATTCGGCAGTTGCAGGAGGCTAGTTGGCCGCGTGCTGTGAGGAAGCGGCTTACGGCAGTCACAGTGCAGAGATGAATGGGGCTGCTCAGAGACAAGTACTGTTAAGCGGGTGCAAAGTTCAGGGTATCGCCAGATAGCAGAGTCCTAGCGCGTTTCGTCACGTGACCCATGACTTTCTCAAAGGTGTATTCTAACAGCATAACACACTCAGCCTATCTCCAATACGGCAATTACATTGTATCACGGAACTGCAACATTTCTATACTGCTAATTAGTGGCAAACTGAACTGAACCCATTCAATTTTATTGTGGACTTATCCATTATTCACTATCCCTATTCAGAGTACAATCAGTGCTATATGTTCTCTTGCTGCTACTCAGTTACTATTATTGGTAGATAAGTTTTGCTTTTATACCATCAGGGTGCAAAGCAATATCATTATCTCACGGTATCTAACTAAGTTTTACTAATCATTTTGTGTATACATGTTTTTATTTTTTTTCTTTGCTTAATAAATCCCTTTTTATACACGTCGGCTCTCTGCTATCATAATTTTCCCTGTTACTTTGCGCAGCCGTTTCTACTTTAGTGCCTATACTCTGTGTTTTCTGACTGTGCATGTGCATTGGCAAATATAGTAATTGTCCAACTACTATCGGCTTGCATGTGGTTTGCGTGCGCCTCTGATTCAAGCAGGGAAGTGCAGTAGGGGAGGCAGGGGAGGCAGTGCCTCCCCTGTCATTAATGATTAAGTTAATACAAAGAAGATGCATATGACACATATTTTGTGTCATATGTATCTTCTTAATATTATTCTTTGCATTGCTCCCCTCTGTATGTGTTTGGGAGGCACCGATCGTGGTGCCTCCCGTTGTCACTGGGGAAAGTATGGGGAACGGGGGGCGGGCACGGGCGGGGACCAGCCATGGGCTGTAAAAGCCCATTGAAAATATATGGGAAAGCGGCACCATTAGAGGCATTAGAGGTGCCGCTTTCCTACAGGGACGTGCTTTCAACCTATGAAAGCACGTCCCTGTCAGTGAGGCCACAGTGATTGGCCAGCGGATCCGTCACTGGATCCGCTGTCAATCACTGTGTCGGCGACGCTGGCGGAGGAGGTGCGGGCGGCTGGATGCGGCGATGGTGCGGGCGGCGGGATGCGGCAGTGGTGCGGGCGGCGGCGGTGCGGGTGGCGGGTTGCGGCGGCGGTGGAAATTTACCTTTATCTGCAGAGTTTGGCAGCGGAGCGGTTCCAGTTTAAAAAATGGCGCCTCAACGTCATTTTTTAAATTCAAGATGGCCGCCGCGAGCCAATCACGGCTCGCCGCGTCATCGCCCCGCCCCCTCCGGCTGACTTATATAAGTCAGCGCGAGGCGGAGGAGAGTCAGTCCGACGGCGGAGGAGGAGCAGTGAAGAGCTCCTGAAGAAAGACGACGCCGGAAGTCCTGGCTGGGCGGCGGCTATGCAAAAGAGCTTAGCAGCCGCCGCCCACCAGGTGAAGACGCCGGAAGCCCTGGGAAGGCGGCGGCCACGCAAAAGAGCTTAAAGGCCGCCGCCCCCAGGTGAAGACCCAGTTTAATAAAGCTTATTTTTGTGTGGTGTTTTATTTTAATATTTTCTTTACAGGTTGACTACAGGTGCCAGCGGGCCCTTTATGTCCGGGCATGCTGGCACTTGTGGTTCTCCAAGTGCCAGCATGCTGGGGCAGGCTTGCTGGGACCTGTAGGCTACCTGTAAAGAACAATATTACTATTCTTTGCAGGTGGACTACAGGTGCCAGCAGGCCCTTTATGTCCGGGCATGCTGGCACTTGTGGTTCTCCAAGTGCCAGCATGCTGGGGCAGGCTTGCTGGGACCTGTAGGCCACCTGTAAAGAACAATATTAACACACAATGAACCCCGCACCCACCGCCACCAGGGGTGCGGGGCATAGCACTGGGCTATCAGCCCAGTGCTGGTTATTGCTCGGGAGGGGGGACCCCATTTTTATTTTTTGGGGTTCCCACTTTCCGAGGAATTCCAACCCTGGGCTGACTGGCT